>NC_050192.1:6679269-7001769 GCF_008315115.2 Sander lucioperca | reverse complement strand
GTTAAACATTAGCATGTTCCGATGGTCAGAGCCTCATGGCTGTAGATTATTGTTGTAACTTAAAGGTCCCATATTCCAAAAGGTGAGATTTGAATGTATTTTCTTATTATAAAGCAGATTGAGGTGCAATATAATTACTGTGAAAGTATTAAAATGCTCAATCCACTCAGCCCGTATTCAAAAACTGTGCCTTTACAGAGGTTGTCAGGACTTCCGTATGGTTGTGATGTCACAAGTACACTATACAGTATATAGATAGAAAGTACCACTACAGGGCCGTTACAGCCATTCCCTGGCTGCAATCACAGCAGTCTGTTTTTTTTTTTTTTTTTTTTTGGGAAGGGGGCTTAAAGAGACAGTCCCTAAAAAGGAGCATTTCAGACATAGGGTGAATACAGGTATATTCAGACAGACAGTATGAGAAAAATAAAATACTTTTTGAACTTTAAAGCACGTACACGTTTTAGCAGAAACCCAAAGTACACGTATGAACCTGAAAATGAGCTTAAAATGGGACTTTTAAAGTCTTTATCATTCAAACCAATATTTTTGGGAATGCATTAAGGAACATCGATCCTACAGAAAGGAACCCAAACTGTAAATGGTAATGTGAAGTAATCTGAAGTCATTTGGTTTGATAGAGATTCTATCAAGTACTTTCTTGGTAAATTTATACAAGGAGGATTTACAGCAGGACTTTGAACAAAATGAAAATATTTTGAAAAGATAAACATTATGTCCCCTTCCAAAAATGTATTCATTAATAAAAATCATGCTAATCTAACTGCAGTATATCACAGCACAGTGAGAACATATGTTATGGATTATCATGTTTCATGTCATTGTGCACACTTGATGAATTTTTCCTTTTTAAAACGATGAATCCAAAGTTTGAGCATTGACATTCACACTTTGATGTGTCAATCAAATTCTTCTAATGGCATTTGTGGTGTTTGATCCGTCTGCCATTTTCAGTAATTGACTGTGATGTGCTTTTTGTCAGTAAATGCATTTAGCTTGTAACGTTCGGAGTCAAACTGTTCAACACCAATATAAATACAGTACAATACATACATATAGTACTAGTGGATACTGTGAAGGTTCAACACCCTCAGGGTTTGTGCTTGTTCTAGTTTAAGCTGTTAATCTATGCAATGTTCTCACATCAAAACACAATATTTACATCATGGAAAAGATGCAGGGCATGAATATTTTACTGGTTTAAATTCAGCCACTAGATCTATCAGTATTTGGTGTTATTTTGCAACTTTTTCTTGGACTGGGATGCATTTAATGCGCAGCTTTAAAAGAGCCAATAGCCTCTTTAAATCAATCAATGTCACTAGTTGCTGAGAAAACACAATTCTCTCATGTCTTGTCGCCATCCATTTTTTATAAAGGATAAGATGTCAAAATATTCACAGGCCTGAACACACGGCTTGCTGGGAAGGAACAGCAATCCATCCAGTTAACATGTTTTATCGCACCATCAAATTCCTAGTAATTACCCACAGTAAAATGATGCTGTAAACTAATTCTGCCACAAAGATGTTTTCATGCAAGATCAATATTCTGTCGCAAGTTCATTGAATAAACAAACCCTCTCATTATTGTTGTCTCACTGGTGGTGTTGTTTTTTTATTTTTTTCAGAGCTTCCGTACGGCTGGGAGAAAATCGATGACCCCATTTACGGCAGCTACTATGTTGAGTAAGTCGGGTGCATCTTTAATATGTAATGGCTTGCTTTTGATTTTCAGTGTAGCCTGGTGCTGCTGGATTCATCATATTCATTAGGAGCAGACTGGCACTGCAGCCAGGAAGCAGTTGCTCCATTTGTCTGCCTTCTGACGGCTCACTGTTTGTTTGCAGGAGAAAGTTTTTCTGTCTGTGTGTGCTTATACATATTTCTGTGTGATCCTTCTGTCTGGAACACTCCCTGCATCTATATATGTAGACTCGCTCATGAGCAGAGAGCAGGGTCTCTTTTTCAAACATTCTGCATGTCTGTTCATCCATCTCCAAGTGTGTGTCTGTTCAACTGCTGCAGTAGCATGTCCTCTCTATTGAACCACATGTCCCTTCCCTGTTCAGAGGTGTCATTTCTTTGGCTGGATGCTCTATACTCTGGGGCGTAGGGACGGGGCTCTATTTTTAGACGGGCAGGGGGGGTCATTTGGCTCGACTTTGCTTAAGAAGACCTCCAGAATGACACTTGACTACTCACTGCGTCATATACTGCACTTCCCTCTCGAGATCTTTGTATTGTCTCTCTTTGTCATCATGCAAATATCATGAAATAAGTTGCCAGACCTTGAAATTATGTATATAGTTATTATATAATATAGTCAAGCTGTTTTGTAATTGGAACAGTGATACTGGGGTGTTCCTTAAAAGATAAGGAGAGAAGAGAAAGACTTTGTTTGTGTGTGTGCGTACGTGTGTGTCCGTGTGTTTGTAAATGTGTGTGTACAATGCAGCCTCAAAGAGTGAGGGAAGTATCTAATTATGATTATTTCACACTGGCAAATTACAGTATTTGTAGTGGTTGACTATCTTCCCCCTTGCAAACTAAATTAAGAACGACGTGGGACCTTAAAGGAAATCATTGTTTCATGTGTAGGTTTCCTCCCAGTCAGTGATTCACATAATTCCGCTTATAAGATGGGCTAAATGTCGGGGGGGGGAGCCCGGAATCAGTCTTTTTTTTTTTTTACTCAGCAAAAGCCATTCTGCGTCTCTGTTACATAATCTGGGGGACCGGCCATTTAATTAATCATCACAGCAATAGCTGCTGTAGTGCCAGAATTTTTAGATATGATCTATGCCGAGAGGGGGGCTAAGATGAAGTGCAGCAGGATAGTGTGAAATCTGAAATCTCTACTGTTTTTTTGTTTCTTGTTTTATCATCGTAGCCATATAAATAGAAGGACCCAGTTTGAGAACCCAGTCCTGGAGGCTAAAAGGAGACTCCAGCAGCAGCAGCAGATGCAAAGCCAGGGTCTGTCCTCACTGCCCCTTCCCACCATCTACAGAGGTAAGACCACAGCGCTTTTTAAAGAAAGAAATGTTAATTTTGCATTATCAGGGAACATGATCATACTCATTATCTGTCTGTATGTTTCTAGAGAATATAAATAAGTCAATATAGCTAAGTGCTCTCGCCTAGTCAGTCATTAACCTTTTCAGTGTTTTTGTACAGCCCCAGAAAATCTCTTATTAGCTTTAAACATTGATGTATTACACCTTTTCTTTTTTATCATACCCAGGTCTATTTGGAGATGAAGAACCATTTTATGTAAATAGTTGCAGTCAAAATAAATAGTGGGTTATATTCATGTATTTTTGTATTTATTACAAATTGGAAAACTAACTTCAGAACGGTAAATCAGCTAAGCAGTGAAATCTGTGAGGTTTGGTGTAACTAAAAGCAACATAACAAAACAACAACAAAAGTATCATCACCAATAAACAATGCAGGGAAATTAATTTAAGTGCATACAACAACATTCAAACAAAGAAAATTAGGTCTTTTACTCAAGTCAAACCATGTCGCTAACCCTCTCTGATTTCATCTGTGTAATGGGGTACCT
The DNA here is from genome assembly GCF_008315115.2 of Sander lucioperca. NCBI lineage: Eukaryota > Metazoa > Chordata > Actinopteri > Perciformes > Percidae > Sander > Sander lucioperca. The sequence continues at coordinate 6,998,178 of NC_050192.1, read as the reverse complement.
TCAATGTCATGACAGCAGCATTGTAACCAATAAATAATTGACGTCTTTTAAGGGATAGTTCGGATTTTTTTAAAGTGGGGTTGTATGAGGTATTTATCTACAGTCAGTGTATTACCTACAGTATATGGGGGTCAGCACGCCCCCAGTTGGTAGAAAAAGGCAGTACCGACACGGAAGCTACGCAATGTACTGCTGTGAAAGGGGGGGCAGCAGCTAAACATATTTGAGCCACCTAAAAAAGGACCACCTAAAACAATCAATATCTATTTAAGTGTACCCTATACTTCGAATATTTTCACAACTTGAAACAAAATGGTACTCACTTTCCACTTCTTCCAAATGTACTTCCTCCACTTCAGGAGAAACTTGATGCACACGTGCTGCTTGGATCACCATGGCAACATGCAAGGAGGGGTAACCACTAAGCGCATTTTACTCATTAGGAACAAGACTATTTCTTTGTCTTTTGACAACAAGATACAACAATTAGTTCACTCCTAAGCAAACAGTCTGAGGAACGGCAGCATTCTGCTGGGACATAATGGGGTATAATAATAATTGTTGGTCATATAAATAGGGAACATGTGGTTTTTAAATGTGATTGATTATTTTGTTCAGTGATGTTGCTACCTGATTACAGTGCTCAATCTCCACCAGCCATAGCAGTAGGATGTACTGCTAGAAAAAACCGTCTGGACTGGTGAAGTGGAGGTTTGTTTCCATAGTAACGTAGTAGTCCGCTGCTCGAGAGCCTGTCTCCGTGGTTACACTTTGTGTACATTCCAGTGAGGCTCTGTCTCTTCCCTCTCCCCACCTCCACCTCCTCCCTCCTCCTCTTTTTCACACCAAACGTTGATGCCAGTGGAGGATGCCAGCCCCTGTGCCCCCCTCCCCAGATCCCCCCTCGTTCAGGTCAGCTCAGTGCCTGTGCGCTGCCACAGCCTCGGCGACCTCTCCCGCTCACCAACTCTGGGTCGCAGGGCCGCTGCGTATGCTACATCCTCCTCCGCCGACGTCTCCCCGCTCCGGCGTGTCCTGACCCGGCGGATGAATACGTGCCCCCACCACAACCAGCAGCAGCGGCAGCCACTTCACACCTCCGCCTGCACTGTGGTGCTAGAGCAGCCTGTCTGTAGCCCCTTCTCCCTGTGGCACTTTGTCAGTAAGTAGGCCAAGAGGGAAGCAAAGGAGGCTGACTGTCGTTCTCGTGGCTGCCTGCGCTCGTTTGACTTACTGTAAGCATGCTAGCTCGCAAGCAAACTTTTTCGCTTGAGGCAGTTTAAGGATTTGTCTGAAGAGCGTATATCATGACATGTCTTATCGCCTGGCATAAGCAGACAGAGAGTGTAATCACTCAGTCTATGTCTGGACTAGTGACGGCAAACAAAGGATGTAAACTAGCACACTAGCCACGTCTCCCTCTGAGGTGAAAAGATGGGAGACTTGGTTAAGTGTGACTAAGCTTGTTGGCGGAGATCTTCTCATTTCTACACAAGGCACCCTTCCTCCAGCAATCTCCCAGCTCTCCCTCCATTAGAAATGTCCCACTTCTTCCCTAACCCTCTCAACCATCTTCTCTTGGAACTGATCCCTGATTGACAGCATGTCATTTGCCGAATGTTGCTGCTTCCTTGGTAGCCTTTGGGATGGGACTGAAGACCTGCACCACTGATGCTCTCTGCACCCTTTATGCCCACCATATCCCAGCATTGGAGGAGAGGAAGGGATATAAGTTTAGTATGTTTGGGTGTTACCAGGAGGGATGTTGCTTTTGTACCTTGCACGGTAGCCACACCTGCATCTTTCAGCACCACAGACCCACCTCTGCCCAAGTTCGCTGTTTTGCTGTTAAGATCATACCCTGCCAGTTTTCCTGTGGCTACACCCATATCTCTTACTGGATACGCTTTACCCGTGCCCCCACCCTGTGAGCACTACCCTGCACCAGCTTTGAAGTCTTAATCTTTGCTATAAAACATTCACAGTATTAGAGTTTGTATTTGGTTAATTTGTTTGTTTATGTGTCCTTTATAGAGAAGCCGCTGTTCACGCGGGACCCCACTCAGTTGAAAGGCAGTTTCTTGTCCACATCACTCCAAAAGAGCAACATGGGCTTCGGCTTCACTATTATCGGAGGCGACGAGCCTGACGAATTCCTCCAGGTCAAGAGTGTTATCCCTGATGGGCCTGCCGCAGCTGATGGAAAGATGGCCACAGGTAAGCTTCGGGCATGGCCGAAAACACAAACACACACAAACAAAAAAACATTTCTTTACCTTTATTTAACCATGAACTCTCTTGAGATATGACAGCGTAAAATATTAAACACATCGACACATGAGAGCACATCCAGTCAATAAACAACCTTCACATGTAGCTCAATAAACGACACATGGCATGTATTTTGTACAGTACAGGATCATACATTTAATATAGTACAGATAACACATTTCCAGAGAATTACAAAAGTCCCCTGTAAATGTCTGCATAACAAGTATATGTGGCTTCTCTTAGAAGCTTGATTCTTGCAGCATCTGGTCCACTAACAGAATACATTCAAAGAAAGGGGGTTAAGCACAAGTTTTCAAGCCCCGAATTTTTCCATATTTACCTTTTTTAATGCACTGCAGCCTACAAAGAGTCTGATTTAAACAAACACACTCAAATATGAATACAGTATGCCATTCACATGGTGATGTATGTAGCTTCCACTTTAAGATGGTTACTTTAAATGGTTATATTTGCATATGCATCCATTGTATACGTGTGTGTTTACAGGTGGAACTTGCTAAACTAGCACGGTGTGAACTCTGTATGTGGGTGTATGTCTGTGCGCATGCGTGTGCACCAACTGCGGAGCTCTGTTCTTCCATTAATCATGAAACAGACTTTATGAGCACCATAGGTCCTGGCTGTGGCCACATGGGGATGGAATTGCAGCACATACACACAAAGACGGACCAGCTCTACTAAAGGTCAAGGGAATAGAACTAGCAGGTTTTTCAGTGCTCTCAGCATGCAATGATGCTTCTATCTGTACATGCTGGAGCACATGCAAAGCTTATAGTGGTCATTTATCATACGTAAAGTAAGCTGTTCAGGGAGTTTGATCTGTAGCGCAGCTACTATTCTTCTCCAAAACCCTTGCATTGTTCTATGACATTGCAGTTGTGAACATTGGGTTATTAATGTCTGTTTCTTTATAAATGTGACGATGCAGTAGGCCAAAATAGATCCCCTGATGACTAATAAAGCTTGTCCTGACAATACTGCATATAAAACATTTTGCGTGTCTGCCTTTTCATCCCCTCCTCTCTCTTTCTTTTAGAATCCCCCTCAAATTTTTTCATGAATTCTTTCCGCAGAAATAACTAACAAATCCCTCTCATATCTCTACCATCCCACCCCACGTCTCCTCTCCCCTCCACCACCACTTCCTCCCTTCAGCTCATTTCCATTTCTATCTCACATTTCAGCCTCCACCCCCCACACACACACACACACACACACACACACACACACACACACACACACACACACACACTTTGCCTCCCCAGACTTTGTGTCCTACTTCTGCAGTAGCACTACTAGCTCGATCAGTAACTCAGAGCTCACGGACGTAGAAACCAGGCCTGCGGAGGTGTGAAATTTCCAATTCCATATAGATAATTTGTACCGCTTTCTCCTCATGACCCCTCGTGGCTGACTCCACTATGTGATTGTACAACCAGGGAAAACATCTTAGAGCACTTATTGTAAAAGAGTTTTAGAATATCTGATGTATGACTGGTAGACCACATGCAGTGCAGTTTTGCCTAGGCAGGATATTTTGTGTTTTTGTATAATTTTTTTTGTCCATAAAAGAAATGTGGTTTGTTAGCTGTGATATTTCTGAGTTTCTGTGGAATACAGAGGTATGAGTTGCGTTAGATTTAAGTGGAGAGGCTTAGTTTGGATGCCAGAGGCAGCGTTTAGTACAAAATCCAGTGGGTTTGTTGGTACAGTATGTTTCAAACTAGAGAGTCTAACTGCTGTAACACTCAATCAGCAACAGAGGGTTATTCCACTGAACTGTATCCACATACTACAGTGTGTGATAAGATAAGACACTGAGGCATTTATACCGATTAAGTGTCATAATTTATAATGCATTCTGTATAAATAACACCCACTAAAATACAGTTGAAATGTTCTCAAATCAAATTGTGTGTAGATTCCTGAAGATTTAGCTTAGCTTTGTGTTGTTGCTAATATTTGTTAAAAGTATAATTTTATCTAACATCAAATTTTAATTCAAATTTTAAATTCAGATTTGCACTTTTTGGGTCCTTTTTTTCAGCTAATGTGACGAGCTGTTGCTAAGCAGATGCAGCTAACATTAGCTTCATGAGTTGGTTGCCTATTGTTGCCTGGCTTTTCTAATGTTTCCAGCGGACTTATTTTAAAAATGAGAACTGTATACAATGTTCTTAAATATGTACTTGATGCTACATTATACCGCGCTAAAAGACAAGGCAAAAACTACATGTCCCAGACAACAAAACTCAGCATGAGTTAATGATCCATGTAGAAGACATGTAAATAAAGAAATAGCATTGTTCTGTTATTGCAGTGTAGAGATAGTTAGTCCTTGTATTATAAGGAAAAAGTTAAGATTAGACTGTTTTTTTGTTTTAACAACCTTCTGTCTCCAGAAATTCTAATCATTATTCTTATCTTACCGGCACATCTGACATGGCCATGTTGCATCCTATTTCGCCTGATACACACACACACACACACACACACACACACACACACACACACACACACACACACACACACACACACACGAAACACCACAGTCTCTAACAAACTGCTTGCACCTTGCTGAGACTCTAAACTGCTCTGTTAACTTGGTCATGCCTCGGCAGGGCCACAGAGACCTCTCGTTATGTCGACAACACACCCACTTGAACACACCCATTAGCCAGAGATGAATATGTGATCAGGATATGCAAGGATGTAGTAGCAGCATGGGCCTTGGTCCCAGTGAGTTCGGTGTTCATAGTTAAGGATAGTGTGATTTATAGTATACAAGGGACCTACAGGAGGTTTTATAATGGATGGAGAGAGGGATGAGAGGGTGTTTTTGCACTTGTATGCACGCCTGTGTTCGGGACCATATGTGTTTATTAAAAGTATTTTACCCAAATTACAAAACTGCATTTGTCTCAACGTGTTTCAACACACAGTGTCCCGGTTAAGGTGGATAATCAGCAAAACCTCACTGTTAGGAAATATTTCATAAATACAATTCAATTCACCTCCATTTTACTGAGGTGGTGACAGAAGTTCCAGAGGCAGATATTTCCATATACCATGGCACATGAAATGTGAAACAAAGAAATGTTTGTTTTTCTAATTTGTGTGAACTCACCCTTTTAGGTATAAGCTTGCATGGTAAAAGATGTCTCTATATGTGGCTTCATAGCTTTCTGTTTCTGTGAAACATGTTTATACTCTCCGTCTTGCTGCATTTCCTCCCCGGTCATAAAGAATGAGATCTATGGGCACAGCGAGGGCGCATCGAGGTCACAGCACCATCATTTGTTTTCTGCCAGTGTGCTCAACTATTGATTCTGACACTGGTGCTCAAGGCAAATGTCGTCCGCGTTTACCAGGATTAATTAAAAAGTCCCTCACGTCACGTTGCCTCGAGGTGTGAGCTCGCTCTGTCAATACAGGCGGAGCGTTTAAACTTGGAAAGCATTTGTCCACGTCACAGTTTGCACTGAGAGAACATTTCAATGATATCTTAACTTCCTGTTGTCACTCAGAGGGGTCAGCAGCTCTGCTCCATTTCAACAGCATTGCCATGTTGTTTCAGAAAAAATGTCATTGACCCAGCCATTAGTGCTGTTATAGTCTGCTGCTCACGTTTTAAGAGAACTGGACAGCATTGCGCTGGTAGTTAGCAAGGTAAGGGTCAATCACTAATGCACATGCTTTGCTTATTAATCATGGAGGCACTTTGTTTTTCACTTTCTCTCTCTGCAACACACACTCATACTCCCACCAAGCCCTCTCTTTAAAGATCATAACAATTATACCTGCAATTAGAAAATAATTGTTTTCATAATCAACCTCGGTAATGCTGATTTGTCAGTGGATTGTGTCTTGTGTTCCCACTTCCCCAGTGTTGCATGCAAAAAAACCTGCATGGTGCCTGCACAGCGGAGCACAAAACACTATATTTAGTAATCTGGTTGAGACAAAGATAAGCCTGGATGTGGAGCGCTTTTGTGTGGGAGCATTTAATTGTCAGCTAGGTTTTATCTACAGTGCAGTATATTGTAGCGAGCAAATAAAAAAGCACTTTGCCCCATAAAAGGCAAACATTTTAGCCACTTGTCATCAGCACTATTTTACACTTGAAAGGCAGATAAGACATTATCTGTGGTAATGTTTATCTGTAGAAAGTGTTTATAGCTGTACGGGAAGCCAAAGGAGGGACCGTACGAGCATCTGTAACGTAATGCAGTTTCTCATTTAGGGTTTCTTTTACTGGTCTTTCTGACCAGGGGTTTACTACAGTATTACTTAATAGCAGTTGCTATTAAGAATTGAACCCTTTGTGTTTTAAAAAAAGTTCAACAGCAATTAATTTGTTAGCATTCGTACAACACGGGCATATTATACATCATCATATCTCCCTTATCCATGATATCCTCCAACTCTGTCCTCTATTGTCATCTTTCCAACTTTTTAGCTGTACTATCTGCACTTCCCTGTCCTGTCTCCCTAGTTCATAAGGTCACTAACTTCCAAGCTGTGATTTGCAAGATGATACCATTTCCTTTCCTGTTAATTTAGACATGTTTCACTAATCAAAACAAATGGCATATTTGGGACACATGCCTGAGCATGCAAGAACCTTCACAAATGTATTTGTATTTGCAAGCGACAGTCTTAATCTGTCAAGCTAGCTACTTCGAGAATGTCTTAGGTTTGTGGGAAATGGGGTTCATTAAAAAAAAAACAGAAGCCACTAAAAACAGAAATCCATAATAAACAATGATATTACATCGTTAGCATCTCTGTCTATGGCTGGGAATCTTTCCCCTCTTCCTTCCCCTCTCTCCCATAGTTTCCTGCCTGGCTTGACAGTCTAGACAAATGGAATCACACAACACACTGTTAAGCAAAGTTATATTGTAGGGCTGGACTTTTAGTAATTTGCATTACTACAGATTTTCAATGGTGGTTTCCTGCTTGTCAAACAGTCACCAGAAGTTGCAGTTTGACTCTGTAGCTACTATTAATTCCAGCCATTACAGCATTTTGTTTCTATCTGTCCATACTTTTGTCTGCAGGGGATGTCATTGTCTACATCAACGATGTGTGCGTCCTGGGCACCACCCACGCCGATGTGGTCAAACTCTTCCAGTCGGTGCCAATTGGCCAAAGCGTCACCCTTGTCTTGTGCCGTGGATACCCTTTGCCCTACGACCCCGAGGAAGCTGCCAACACCAACAACAACACCACCATCATCTCCCCGCTGGGCATCATGGAGCAGCGGCCCATCATGGTGAACGGCAGGACGGGCTACGACAACTACCTGGACTATCTATCCCGCACGGCACGCTTCGTCACAGACCCCGGTCAGGACCAGGTCAATGCCCAGCAGCAGCTGCTCACCCCTCACCCGGGTGACACCCACTTAGACGGCTCGCTTCCTCCCACCACCGGCACCACACCCCCTGACAGCGTCTCCATGGCGTCGTCGGGGGCGACCCAAGGGGAGCTACTGACGCTGACCATGGTGAAGGGCATGGAAGGTTTTGGCTTCACTATTGCTGACAGCGCTACAGGCCAGCGAGTCAAACAAGTGCTAGAGCCTCTGGGCTGCCCAGGTCTGTTCGAGGGTGACCTGATTGTGGAGATTAATAAGCAAAATGTGCAGGGATTCGCACACACCCAGGTGGTGGAGCTTCTCAAGGAGTGTGCCGTGGGAGCCGAGACCAGCCTGGTGGTTCAGAGAGGTGGAACAGGTAAGATCAGTGGCTGCAGGTAGGGATTCTGGGAAGATTGGTGACTTAACACAAGCTCTTGAATCTCTCCGTGTCTACTCCATATTTGCCTTCCTAGCATATCTGTTTGCGTATTCATCGATGTCATCTTTTACCGTTGTAGCTAAGTGTGTCTGTATGTGTGGTCCAGTCCAAAGGCTGCAGAAACCTATCACACAGTCCTGCAGTGCTTAACAATGGCTGACTGATGCACAGCTCCTCTCAAGTGCCTTTCCTATTCCTCTTTTCTTTACCCGGTTAGAAATACAGTCTCTTTCACTTTACTTAAGTAGACTATGCCTCTCTGCTCTGCTCGCTGACCCTTTCATTATGGTGCATGCTTTTTGCAGTCCTGAATTACTTTTAGATGTTTTTATCATGCCAGTTTCAATATGTATGGCAAATATTACCTTGTGTGAGCCGCGGATAAAAGCCCCAAAATTAAAGCTTGTCAAAAGTACTGTAGCACAGTTTTTCGATAAAATACTGGTAGACTGCAAATGGCTCTGAAGTGCTTTCTACCCTGTGTTTTTCAGAATGTGTGGCCCTCTGACAATCATAATTATGCACTGCCCTCTTTTGTGTGTCACACACAGGGTTGTGATTTGCAGAATCAACAGGTAGCTCTGTGTGTGTGTGTGTGTGTGTGTGTGTGTGTGTGTGTGTGTGTGTGTGTGTGTGTGTGTGTGTGTGTGTGTGTGTGTGTGTGTGTGTGTGTGTGTGTGTGTGCGTGCGTGCGTGCGTGCGTGCGTGCGTGCGTGTGTGTGTAAGTGTCTGTGTTGGTTCCTCAAGAAGGCTGAAACCATCAGACAGTTTACATCTAATGGCGATAACTTTGACCATGAAAGAAAAAGAAGAGATTCACTGCCATGTCTTCCCTAAATGTGTGTACGGCTCAAAAGACAGAACATAAGATGTGTGTAAGCTGTGATCTGCCTACAAACTGAGCTTGCATTCTTATTGAATTGTGGAGGTAGTGCATCTGCCAGCTAAGACTCAGCCAAAGCTCCGACGGTGAAGATTAAAACGTTAGATTTTAATTAAATTTAAAAAAACGGCAACTGTGGCTCTTATTAACCAAGCAGATAGGATCTGTCTCTGGAACCTTGTTGTTAAATGTTGTTAAATGATTCCCCTCTTTGAGTTTACTTGTCCTTGATTTATCTTGGCATCCTCTAAGTGATGACACATGAACTTTAGGACTTCGTAGTGCGAGCTGGAAGCAAAGACAACTGGATTGGGAAACCAATACTGCTTTTGCTTTTGTGTGGAACCAATTTGTAGTTCTGCATCTTGCCTCTTTGTGTTGTGTAATGTCACATCCCAATCATAATGCCAACTGTCTGGTGCCACAGACACCACTGAGACTCACCCACAAAGGTCAGCAGCGCCCTTTGAATAGATTTATTGTCATTTATTTCTTTATTAGACTCCCCATGTCCCTGTCAGCGAGAAGGGAGCCAACAAACAGGGATAGGAGAAACAGAGTGCAGAAATAAGCTTGTAGCAGTAATGAAGACATTTTCTCATCCAAAAAAAGAGAGAAAAATAAAAGAAATTTAAGCCAGTACCTCTAAAATATCATCTGCCAACACATAAACACACATACACGCATGGGAGAGGTCAAAAGTGTTGTGCCACCATCTCAAACGTCTCCAATCTGTCCACACACTCCCCACACACAAACATAAAAACACAAAGTCTCCCATCTGCCTGGAAGCTAGCAGTGAAGCGCTCCCGCCATCTGTCAAGGGTTCCTCACTCGCTGCAGAGCTTTAGAAGGTCGAAACAAGTGCTCTCATCTAAAAAGCAGCCTGTTGGCCCGTGGAGAAAATGGCAACCTTATTTACATGCTATATTTCATCTCATTATTCCAAATCTGGATACGGCCTAGCTCCACTACACAACAATACGCCAGGGTGCGGTGTCACATCTGTTTGTGTTGAATTCCTGTGACTTGACAAGCTGTGGGTGCTAGAGGTGGGAAAAACGTCCGTGCCACCCAGTCTGCTCTTACGGTAGCATGACTGCGTATTGCACATATCTGTAGAAATGACAAGAAAAGGTGTCAAATATCCCAGCTGGGTGGGGTTTTAGACATTGTAGATGTGTTGAGAGTATTTTGTGAATTTAAGCAGGAAAACACTGTCAGACTTTAAGCTCATTAAGATCAGAGACTTCAGATCCTCCTGGGAGAAAACGGTCACACTAAAGTCTTTGTAATTGTTGTCTTTAAACTATTTTCTTCATGATGGAGATAAACAAGGAGTCTGGGACTAAGAAGATGCACACATATCTAGATTTCTCATGTGGCAAAGCTAATGGTCTGTTACTTTTCTTAAAGTATTGTGATGTTAGTTGTGTTGACTTTTACCTCTTTAATTGTCCCTGACTTTTACCTCTTTAATTGATTCCCACACGCTCTAAAATGGTAATACAGTAAGGGCTTAGGATGCTGTAGTTATGCCAACAGGAAGACATTTGAGCAGTGGTTCCCAATTTGGAAGTCGAAGAGGGATCCAGTGGGTTATTACATGATTGCCCGGTTTAAAAAATATTCAGTCTTTTTTCTATTTTCTTTTTACCTCTTTGAGCCTCTTAAAATAATCTGAGAAGGTAAAATCAATCTTCAGTTGAACTGCACAAGTAATTGACATGCAATTTATGATGAGGGGTTGCAAGGAGATATTGGTTGGTTTAAGGGGCAACAAGCAAAAAAGTCCAGGGACCACTGACTTAGAGAATGGCACTACTGAAGCATCAGTAGTGAGTCTGAGAGCTTATAAGCCATATACCTTTCAAGTGCCTGAATGGCTTATGTATCTAACTTCAAGGTGATAGGCTTAAACTCTTGAATGTGTTTGTTTCCCCTGAAGGTCCATTTATTTCAGCAAAGTTTTGAGTTTTTGTTTTAAAGTGAGTCTTTGAGCTACTTGATCTTTGTGGTTTATTTACTTCCCTAGATTTCGGATACATTGTCATGTTTGTTCCTAGTCATGCATTGATTATGCCCACACAAACACAACAATTTTTAGCAACATACTGCGTATTAAAGTGCGAGCTGTGTCAGACTCCCAGCTGATTCTATTTTCCCACCCAACTTCCTCAGAAAGGCCAGCTTTGAGCGTTTAGCCAAGCTATTACCCATTGTAATAAAACTGTCACCATGCTGCTAAATTATGTTCCCGCTCTTCACACATCACAATTTGGCCCGCTGCACATTTGAACCACTGGACACTGGCCACACAATCTAATTGAACTGTTAAGTGCTTGTGCACACTCGCCAGTGTAGCACAGAGAGAGGCCACCGACTCCGTCACCAAACAACAGTCACGCTCCCGTCTCTGGCTCTCCAAAGACTGGCCAGTTTAGGGGCAAGCACACAGCTCATCATATTTACTAAAAACACAATCTGAAAGGTCTGAGGGTTGAACCAGCACTGAGCCCTGACTAAGTTTAAAAAGTCTGCGAGTGTGCATATTTTTGCATGACGGAATTTTTTTTGAATGACTCTTTATGCAGTGGACAGAGCTACCACCTCTTAGCATCTGGACTCAGGGAGAACACACACACACACATATAGTAAAGTAGACAAATGATTGACAGCATTAAGGCCCTTAAACACCCACATCCACAATCCAACAATACTGTTGTGGCTATTTTATGGTGCCCTTGCTATGACGACACACTCCTAATGTCCAGCATCAGAGATCACAAATGGCTGGCGAGGAAGGTTCACAAATTGAGCTTCATCAATAATTTCAGGTCTCTCTCTCACACACACACACACACACACACACAAACACCCACACACACACAAACACACCTCCTGTCTTTGTTTCAGTTCTTTACATGTACAATGAACAAAGACAGGAGGGAGAAGTACAAGAAAAAGGCATTGGAAAAGTTGTACTACTACAGAGGGAGTCAGCATGCTCGTCTTGCTCAACTTGATGTTGTCATGGACACAGTAAAGAGCCAAACAGAGCAGCAGTGAGATGTTCCTGTAATGCAGAGAAGACATGTAGCTCATAAGCATCAATAAATCATTGCCACAATAATTTTGAGACATACTTTAGGTATAACCATCAACAAAAGAGACAGTCGTGAAGGAATGTGACTTTTTTGTGACACCCAAAACCACATTTTACACTTCGGTTATATATAACATTTGTATAAATGTACAACTATTCCTTTAAGGGCAGCATTTTAAGAGTAAAATCTATAACCTGTAGTCAGATGGCTATACTGCCCTAAACATGATTATGTTTTAGATGTCATTCTAAAGATGTGGATCTATGTTTTTATGTTCCCCCTGGCATGTGTCACGACCAAAGAACTCGCCATCAAAAGCAAGGCATTAGAGCCAAGCTGACCGCTAATTCACCATCCAAACATTGAGCTATTTATGATCAAACAATCCAGTCAATTAAGCCTCATCACCTTGAAACCCCCCCCCACTCGTAATACAGTTATGATATTTAGCCATCCTTTAAATTTTAGTTAGACTCCTGAGCCGTTTTTGCCCAACAAATGGGCACTCTGTCTCTCATCACCAGTAATTATTGCACCTGTGTGTGTATGTGTTTGTGCCAGCATATGTGCGTGTGTGTATTTGTGTGTGAGTGCATGGCAGACAGCCTCATTAGTGGCTATCTAGACCATTAACAGGCTATATCTCATTGCCACACCAGCAGAGACACAGGGCAGTAATTAGCTGCTGAGACTTTCAGCTCGTTCACATGTACGCTCGCCCATTTAGATTTCCTCTAACAGGCCACATTCTCCCTCACTGCAGCCCACCCACACACTCACACAAATGCTGAGCCACATGGTTTGATTCACACAGGTTGTGTACGCACACCTAAACGACAGCCAGGCACACATTTTCCTCGTCTTATTCGCACACATCCCAAGGTAGCCTTCTGCACACAAGCCCCCGCACACTTACATAAACTCCCCTTTCTAGTACTATCATGGGTAAATTGTACATTATGAGTCAGCTGCCTGGTTTCACCTTTCACCTCGGATTGGTCGTGTGCACATGGATGACCAGAGGCTGCTCTAAGAAGCATGCAGACCTCAGGTGAAAGTCTGCTTTGTAAAGAAAGAAAAGGAGGAGGGTTTGATTCACTGAGCCTCCACCAGCCTCCCAGGGAATCACTGTGTAACTAGACAGTGATTCATTGGATGTGTGTGTGCAAGATAGAATAGTTGGAAACAAAAGAGAGAAAGAGAAAGGAAGAAGACAACAAGAGAGTGATGATTTCGGCTCTCTGCCAGTAGAACACAGACTGTTGGCCATGTTCACACTTACAGCTCTGTCCCCACCAAACCCGGAGGAGCTGACCACCAGGGATCGATATCCCGTCCAGTCGGCCCGGGAAGACAGCCCAGGGCCTTGTGCATGATGGACGAGATATTGAGATTAGATCACAACAGAAATAGAAAACAAAGCTAATGGTGTTTAGCCTTACTGCCATTAAAATTAGATCACGGAAGCAAAAGTTAGGCTCCTCTTCTCCTCCCTGTGTGTGGGTGGAGTATAATCACTAACCTTGCTTTAACAAATCAAGCGCTTCTATTTAAGTTTTAATGGGATGGAGTGATTGCCCAGTGATTGCATGAGCATAGTGAAACAATCTGTGCTGTTTTGAGCTTGAATATCATGCATATTCAACCATGTACCTTGCAAACAATTAGTTTTGCATACTGCTACAATGAGGCGGGTTTTATAGAACATCGAGCAAACATGGAACGGGCATTTGAATAGAGGTGGATAGAATCGGTTTTCTGCTGTGGATGTTATGTGAAGCTGCCAGTCTCTCTCATGTAATGGAGATACATATTAATAAAGGGCTGCCATCAATTCTAGTGTTATCATATTTGAATAATTCAAGGGCTAGTATTAGCCTCTCATTGAAATTAAGGAGATTGTGTGCGTGTGCGTGCACCTTTGGCAATTTTGTTTTTTCGGCACCCTTGGAGCAGAAAAGCTTCCCAAGTGGAAACACTTCCCAGTTCAGAGCTCTTAGATTAGAGTTTTGGGCAGAAATTGAAAACAAGGCACAACCTCAATCAAATTCCAGTTATCACTACCTGCCAGGGCTGAGGTGAGGTGGGGGGGCATAAGCGTGCACCATCACACACTGTGTAGGTTTAGGGACTTTTCCCTTCTTATTATGGACCTTGAATAAGCAAGATAGTATGCCATCGTGACTGGTGTTATACTGGTTTTGCGTCACTAAAGGGTGAAGTTACTGTACAGAAGGACGCAACACCGGTTAGCTTAAAAGCTAGGTGCAAGTTTGACACCACAGGGTTCATGTAGCTTTCTGCACCCGAGCTGCCAGGTCTGATTAGCCTTCAGTCTAAGGGCTTTCAGCACCATGGACAGCTCTTTTTACTCTCTCCTTCTCTCAGTCTCTCTTTGTGTCTCTTGCCCGTTCTCAACTTTTGGCCGTGGGGCACTCTGACACCCATGTCCAACTAAATGTCTGGTACGCCTGAGTTAACAGCGACTCTACCCTGAGGATCACCTCGGTCAGTGATGCCTGGTAGTGCCCCTCCTTTCTGTCTGTCCAGCTCAGCTCAGGTTCTGTCTCCCACACTGAGAACTGCTCTGTTGTTGCCTCTTTTGCTCGCTGTGTCCTTCACACTGACTTAGATATTCTGATGTAGGTATTCTGGACAGAAAGCCTTTCATTGATTGACCGTCTTTGGGAAGAAAAGCGAAACTCCTCTCTGTCCCTTGCTGATATCATACTTTTCAAAATATGCTTTGAGTTTTAAATAAGCTGTTGTATATAAATATAAATCTTATTTGGCTTATTGTGACTGAGAGAAGCTGACAGTCTGAAAAAAACATTGCTGAATTTCTTTGTGTCGCTTTTGTTAATTTCCATGTTGTCACCATTCCACTGGCGGCTCAGTGAGACGAATGTTTTTACTGTGCGATTGGAGTCTTGCCAGGCCAACACTGGGAAGGCTGGCGCATAATTCAAGCAGTCATCCCGTAATTCGATCCCTCCATTTGCATACGCTTGTAGCATCCCAGAGGGAAGACCGTGGCAGCACTTGAAAGACAGGAAGAAGAGAAATTGAATCAGGGAGATGGAGTGTGCACCTACATGCTCCTGTGAATTTAACTATAGAAGCATTGCTGGAGCATATGTTTTATTACTTTGTGTGTGTGTGCTAGCATGGATCACGTATCGATGCCAGCTGCTACTGTTGTGCTTTTTACTGATTGTTTTCTTTCATCATCTAAGATAGATTTCTGGTTGTTGTGCTTGAACAATGTTGTAAACAGCGAAAATGTGGCGTACCTTTTTAAAGGTCAAAGCCAGATGAATGGGAGAGTCAAAGGAAAATGTGTGCCCTTTACCTTGCTGCACTGTATTACAAACTGAAACCACTTTATTGTGAGGTACAGACATCCTGAACCTACTTAAGTGAAAGCTTTCTCAAATCCGACTGCCTTTTCATTGTCACTGCTTAGGCTCCTGACAGATCGATGATCAAATGCCTCCTTTGGTAACAATGATCCTAATGGGAGCTGATGTTTAATGTAATTGTATCTAATATAGATGGAAGTTACCACATAACTGCGCCTATTTTACACTTTAAAGTCTGTGTACAGGTGTTGGGGAGTACTACTGCATATTTGAAAAAGTTGTATAAAGCCTAAAGTGATGTCACTCGAGTCCGCGTCGTTTGGGTCTGAGGACTACAAGTTTGAAAATGAAAAAAAATCTGGAGGTGTGGAGTTAGAAAGAAGTGAAGTTACCAGACCTCTGTAGCTCGCTCTTCATCTCTGCTCAAGGCTAGCGGCTTGAGGCTACATTAGCCCCTAATAGCATAACACACCCACATCTCTGTATGAGCTGCTGCTGGCCAAGTTGCATTGTAATGAACAGGGGGTGCCAGGTTTTGACAAGGAAGATCAATGTGTTTTATTTTGTCCATCTTAAGTCCAACAATTCTAGGATAAATCGGTGACCCCCAAGTGGCCAAAAATCTGTTCATTTTGGTTTATTATAATATTTATTTTTGTGCTTTTATCTTTATTGATAGAAAAAAAAAACATGTTTCTCAATGCAGAAAATGTAAGATCACCTAAAATCCCAAAACAGAACATAAAATCACACTCGTTAAAGAAAAATCTCAACCATACAGGAAAAGATGAATTCATCGCTGCCTTTAAAATTATTAGTTCCTATCATTTATGCCACCTGTTGATCACTGTCTTTCATGTTTAACCACGTCAATCATTTCAATATCAAGACATCTCGTACTGTGTTAGAGCATGCTTCTCAGCTGTGCCTTTCCTACAGTCTTATTTTAATTTCTCTGTCTTCACAATAAGTTGGTGCCTCATAAGATATTTACTTGCCCTCTTCTGCTGTGTGCTTTTATTATGTTTGAGTCAATTGTGCTTTTATTTGTCCTTTCTACCGTTCACAAACACTGTTTTCATGTCACATTCTCATTTCTATTTGGTTTTTCTGTAATTCTGCTGATAATGGGTTTTTTTAAATTCATTTTATTATACTCATAAACCCCCTGGAATTGGCTCTCACAGCTGAAATTAAACCACACATCTCATGATTTGTTTCCACCATCTTTTTCAGTCTAAAGCATTTCTTTGTTCTCTCAACATTGCAGGTCACTATTCACCCTGGAAGACCCCTAAGCAGGTAACATGCACCAGCCTCCAAAACTCGGACTGTCCCCATTTCTGCTTTTGAATCATTAATATACAGTAGATCTTCACTTTAGTACCAATGGCTGCAGTGTGCATACTGTATGTATGTATGTATGTATGTAATCAGAATGACTTTAATCTTTTATTTTACACATTTGAAAGATCTAGAAATTACTTTTCAATCCCTCCCTCGACGTACTAACTCTACTGATGATTCACTATATGTCCTTGGCTTTTACAACAGCCAGCCCTTGATATTTGGATAAGAAAAGGTCAAGTGGCCCGCTCATAACATCACCTGTCTCTTGATCCTACAAGTCAAAGCTAATTCATAAACTGACACAGTGCCATCAGGGTTATCCACACTACGGGCATTTGAATTATGCTACTACTATAGTGCTTCTAAGCCTCTGTTCTAACTGTTTTGGCATGGCCCATATGCATTCATCCCTCTTTTATTTTTGCAATCTTTCAGATTTTTCAAATACTTTTTTGCTCTTTCATACTACCCTATGCTTGCTCTCTGGTCATTTATCTTTTACCGTGCCTTTATTTTCCTTTGTCACATTAAGCAAAAGCCCTCATGTGGTATCTCTGCAAACTTGCATTCAACCTCTTCTGCTTCCTCTGCCACCATAAATACTCTACTATAGTATCATATGCTGCCCCTGGGCACACTAAAAACTCAATCCACCAAACATCCTATTTGATCAGATTCACTTTGTCTTTCGGTGCATTTGTCACACTCACATGCCTGCACACGAGTTGTTTCTGCCCATCTTTCTTTGTTTCTCTTTGTGCGACTATGTGTACAATCCATTTCATGCCTGGATTTCCTCCCAGCGCTGCTCTGACCAGCCCCTGACCCCAGCTCATGTTGTCCTCATTCCAGATCACAACTAACAACACAAGAAATCCCCATTGTGTAGCACTTGTCCCCTGAAATTCTCCTCATTGTTCATAATTTCTGCTCCCTCTCGATTTAATCAGTCACCTCCATTTCCCTCAGAATAATAGTAATTCTGAGCTCTGAGGAAAAGGCACAAAATATCAGACGGCTTGCAGAGCCTTGTCTGTTCACATCTCTCTATCTATCTCTCTCTCTCTCTTTACCCCACCCCACCCTGCCCCTCTCCCCCATCTGCTAAACCCCCGCACCACAGTTCAGTCTCAGTTTAATTGGGTATCATTTGTTACAAGAAGACTTCTGCAGCTCTGAGTATGGAATATGGAGGAATTTGACTAATAAGGGAAGAATGGGGAATCGCCTAATTGTCATATCGACCTACAGTTGAGCTCAGCCTGCAGCTCCTGAGAGTTTCTTTTGCAAATGAGCTTATCAACATTTGTCTGTCAAATTCAATACTGTACGTAACAGCTACTCAATGCTGGAGCATGTGCTGTTGTTTTTATTCCATAATGTTGTCTTGTAAAGACCTGCCTGCAGTGTCCTGTATTCATCTGACCAGCTAGATTATTAGCCAGAGTGTGTTTGCTTCAACAGTCCTAATCAAACAGAGAGAAAGTAAAAGAGAGATCAGGATGCAGTAGTCTAATCTCAGCCTTAACAAGGTCCCCAGTCAGACGTGCAGACGTGCTTCACATCAATAGCAGACGCGAATGAAACCTCAAAGAATGGAAAGACTTTTGATTCCATACCGGAGCTTTTATGCAGCTGATATTTATTCTCGGTGCATCTTCAACCAGACGCACTTTAATTCTCCATATTAAAGCGTGCCATATGCAGCCAGTCTCACCATTTCAGTTTCAAAAAAGTCTTGTCTCTCCCTCCCGGTTCCGTCTCTCACACTTTCTGACATGTCAACATGTCATCTTGGCTATCTGCTTAGTGCCGTGCTGTGACTTAAGCGGCCTGACTTATCTGACACATCAAGGCTGACACTCTGATTGACTGGCGTTGTCAAAGCTGCTGGTGTCACCTAAAACACTTGACAGCACATTTTCAAATGTGTTCTGGGATGTAGCATGTACATTGGGTATAATTTACAAAGTAATACCTTATAAAAAACAGAGTAACCAATGCACTGACCAATAGGATAATTTGAAAATGATTTTCTTTTTGCTGTCATCCTCAAACACCCATCCAAAATAAGGCCATATTTATCTGTGCGACTATATATTATCCTCTTATTATCCACATCATTGATATACACTGAGATGTATATGGCAAATAGAGGCTGGAATTGTTTTGCTTGTTTCAACTACTAACCTCACTAACCGTGTGACTTCCACTCTTTCTAGCATGAATTGATCATTCGCCAAACCCCTCCCCCTAACAGGCAATTGTCCAATCTAGGGCTGCAACTAACAATTATTTTCATAGTCGATTAATCTGTCGATTATTTTCTCGATTAATCGATTAGTTGTTTGATCTATAAAAATGTCAAAACATGGTGAAAAATGTGGATCAGTGTTTCCCAAAGCCTAAGACGACGTCTTCAAATGTCTTGTTTTGTCCAAAACTCAAAGATATTCAGTTTACTGTCACAAAGGACAGAAGACACCAGAAGATATTCACATTTAACAAGCTGGAATCAGAGAAATCTTATTTTTTTTAATAAAAAAATTACTCGATTAATCGATTATCAAAATAGTTGGCGATTAATTTAATAGTTGATAACTAATCGATTAAGCGATTCATCGTTGCACCTCTAGTCCAATAATAGCTTGGCAACTGTATCTAAGCTGTCAAGCTTTGGATTTCTCCGCATTCTTCCAATCAATTAGCTAACTATATCACAATACTAGCGGTACGTGGGGCTACAGGTTACGTTAAAAAAAAATATCTGTTTAGTATGTCAGAGTTTGGGTTAACGTTAGCGGCTCTGTCTTGCTCTTTATTCAGTTTGGGGGGAGTTGAAACTCGGCCAACTCCAGCCAAGCTTGCGTAAGATAGCATCACGTTTGCCAAACCCTGCATTTACTCATCCTCAAGTCCTTTCTTCTAGTAAAAATGATTTGTGCTGTTTAAAAATACAAACAATATATCATAAACCTACTACTACTAGTTTTTTTCTATAATGAACATCCGAATCATCTGATGATTATGTTCAAATTAATATTATAATTACATTTTTCTTAATAGTGCTGTTTCTTTATTTCCATCTTTTATGGATCATCAGCTGGTGAGAATGGTGATTTTTTTTTTCCCACAACCTTTAGCCTCAATTATTAGCCTCATGTGCATATTTGAGGTAATTTTACAGGCTTTTAATTTTTAAACTAAACCACTGGAAACATTCAATTCAAACGTCAATTTTAGCGATAACATAAGCTTATGAAGCTAGCTGCAGCTGATAAAACTAGGAAGAGTTGTCATTTCAGCCAAAAATGAGAAACCTGCTTTTGTCTACCTCTGTAATGGAAGACCCAAAGTTTCAAATATTACTGCACATTTTGAGTGATACATTTTCCACTATTATCATCGTGAACTGCATGTGTGCTGTGCAAGAACTAAAGCCAGTAGGAGTAGTTACAGTAACTAAGAGCGGTGGGGATTAACGAACCGTCAAAAGTCAATAAAGCAAACTCTGTTCAGTTTTTACTGTTGTTATCATGGTTACCAGGCTAAAAATCGAGTGTCAGGAGTGGGAAAGGTGGTAGTGAAATATTGACCCGTCATGCCACTGTGCTTTACAGGTGCTGGAGCAGTGGGAGTCCCAGCAGGGCCAGGGCAGCCCTGCTCAGACCAGCCTGTCAGCCCCCGTTATTCCCCACAACGCCCCCTTCACAACACACCATCTCCACAGGGCCTCTGTCCCAGACTCAGCCTCCGAGGCCTTGGCCCTGGCTAAACCAGACCCTTATGACCTTTATGAGAAGTCCAGGGCTATCTATGAGAGTAGGCGTAAGTACCAGAGTAGCATTGTGACAAACACTTCTCTCTAGCACTGAAGAAAGATGGACTCCGCATTGGAAGGTGGAGTACTGAAGATTCATCACTCTTTTTCTCACAAACACACACACAGTGAGTCAAAGATTCTTTGTTGTTGTTCACTTTGGAAGCTTCACAGAAAACTGGGGTCTCATTTATAAAACTGTGCGTAGGATCCTTACTATAAGTGTACGTATGCCCAAAAGCCCAAAATGGCGTAAGCCAAAAAAAAAAGTCAGATTTATAAAACCGTGTGTACGCACATCTGTAATGTTCCCTTTATAAATCAAAGATTACCTACAAGTGTGTGTACGTGGATCAGCCTCTTATCCCGCCCTGTACACGCCCATTTTTAACCATAAATAGTCAATGCAAAGCACCTCGTGAATGCTGATCAGTATATGAATGACACTGGCAGTTGTTACACCGAATCATGATGACTGGCGGAGAAAAAGCAAAAAACTTCTCAGACGTTCAGGAATTGCTGCAAATTGAATTATAATTTTGGCCTGTTCTTGCACAGTGTAGGGAAGCCTGAGCTGTAACTACATGTATTAATACGTCCAAAACGGCAGGTATTACGGCACTCGGGACAGCTTCGATATACCAGACGTATATAATAAGATTTAACAGAACTATTTATATATTATATCCAAACAAGCCTTAGTGATAAAGTTGAAGATTATATATAATATTTATTAAAAAAAAAACACTTAGCTGTCTGACATTTCCCTCTGGAAACAGCCAGTTGCCAGCAGAGTGGCGAGTACCTGTATTTGGACCGGGATGGCACGGTTCCGGCGCGTTGCCCTCTCAACTGGACCCAATTCAGTACTACATACTGTAGATCCAAGAGCACAGCTTTAGGGAATCTAAATCGGCATATCAGTCATCGTCATAGTCCCTGAAGTCTCTTTCTCTCCTGATTCTTCCATTAGTGTAGTCCTCCTGCAGGGCCAGCATGTGTGTTTACAACAATTTGTGATTGTTAACACCTTGCCAACACAGCATCAACTAGTGGTATCCCCCACCCCGAGATACAATTTGAAGACGAAAGAAAGTGTAATAGGCAAACACACTTTTCTTCATGCAGGTTTTGTCACAAACAGTATTAAAGTTCGGACCGATAACGAGGACATTAAGGGTAACGATTGCGCAAGAGCTTAACGGCTGTATTTTCAGACTTTGACATTTGATGATATATGCACAGTATTAAAGACAATTAGTTATTTACTGTGTTCTGCCTTTATGTAATGCTAGGGTATTTGATGCTATCCTGTAATTTATGCAGTCGGGCCATCTCCTCCTGCGCTCCGTAGCAGACAATGTGGCGGCGAGATAGCACCGATTAAACATTAAGAACAAATTTTTATTTTAGATTTGAGTTGGAGGTGTTTATGGAACACTTATCACTCAGTACAAGCGCAAATAACACTGCTGGATTTAATCTTCATGGTAACGTGGATGACATGGAGTGAAAAAATGTGCGAGGCATCAATACTTGAAAATTTTACGAGTAATCGTTATTCACATTTACTTTCCACAGTCTGACTTCAGTTCACCACCTCACCATCTGCGTCACCAATTCCTATTTTGTCTCCAAAATGTGCGTACGCATGGGTCAGAGTTTGCGTGGAGGACCGCACATTCTCCCGTCAAGTTTGTTTTTTATAAATCACAACCTTTGCGTGGGAAGTGGCGTACGCACATTTTCAGCCCCGTTTTGTGCGTACGCTACGTTTATAAATGAGACCCCTGGCCTCTTTCAATCAAACTGAAAGATCTGTTGCTGAATGTTCAGCCCAAATACCTCAGTTTTACACAATCATCAGACGTTTTGCCTATTAGCATCTGCAGATACTAATTCCTCATATTATGCCATTTGATCTTCTCTTGTTACTGTAAATGCGCACACAGGCCAACACACACAAACACAAACAAAACCTGCCTTCAGTCAACAGTCTTTTTATTTTTACATCCAGACATCGACATCCTGCTTGCTCACATCATGAACGGAGATGTGTTCATGAATAAACAGTCCACGCAGCAGCTGATTTTTTTATGACCTGCTTTAGTGCCAGCAGTATTGCCATCCTCTGACTTGTAAAATGTGGAAAAAGTAATTTCTTCTTGTTATGATATGATCAGGATGCATCATAAAAAATTCTAATGCCCTGTTGGACCTTTTGGCAGTAGAAACTAGTATATTTGCTTTTTTATGGGTCTATGTGTATGCAAGGCTGTAGCGAGGATTTTGGAAATACTGAGGTCATGAGTGCAAGTCACCACGACACACTCCTGTCGAAAACATTTTTAAATGCAGGACTTTTCAATTTTTGGGGATTTTTAATTTCTTTATTTAAGTTATTTTAATTTATTAAATTTTGATTTCCAACATGAAGGTCTAAATGCTATATGCAGATTCAAAGCCTTCTCCACATTGCCTGGTGAATCTTTTATTTATTAGCCTAAAAGTTGTCAAATTCATTAATGAGTCTACTAATATTGTCATTAAAATACCAAACCATGTTTGAGTTTTTATGTGTAGTATAACCTCCACACAGATTGCCAAAACACCCAAATTTCCAGAGAAATTGTGAGGATATGACCTCAGTGTCCTCAATGGCCTGCCTAGAAGTAGTCAAATTTGAGTCTAGAATTACTGGAATTATCTTATTAAATAACCATCATATGTAAGCTTTTAATTTAAATAATAGTATAATTCTTTTTTTAATAAAACCTTATTAACACAGGGACACATAAATATTGATGACATGACCTTAGTGTGCTCAATGGTAGCTACTGCCCTGTGTATGTATCTCAAGTCTGGTGCCATTAAGAAGTTAATAGCAGCCATAAATATTTAAAAACATATGAATGTTGTCTTGTTTTGTGTGTATGGTGTGTCAGCATGGGTGGGACTCTCTTGGAGGTTTCTTTGTTGTTTTTTTTAGGTGGCCATGGCTGACATGAAATAGTAAAAGTTTTTCACAGACAGGACAGGTGTTCATGGCTGTCAGAAAGTCTTCTTATCAAACCTTATCGGTCTTCCTGTATCAATCATCGTCTCACCCTCCTCTTCGGCCGTGGATACAATGATTAACAGTGTAACATTTACTCTTGTCTTCCTTCCAGGATTTTTATTTAATGCTCTATTTGCTGCTCTCCCTGGTGTGGGTGAAGCAGGGTGTGACCTTTTTGGCAGCATCACAAGTCCAGGCTACTGGCCTCATGGTGGAGCACTGTGAGCAAACTCTGCTAATGTTGGTTCATTTTAATTTTCTGGGAGCCTTAATAGATTGTCAGCATTTATGTAAACAGGTTTTCTTAAAGGGTCCGGTTGCAAAAACTACAACAACAAAAAATGCCTCCTCACTGCCTCTAGTGATAGATAGTTTTGTTTAATTCTTTTCAGTGGAAACTACTTTCTACTGGCGAAATAGTCCCTATTAAAACGGTTTACAGTGTTATCTGTGGATTATCCAGAATAACAGGATATTGATTTTGGAAACAGATGTGGCTATTGTGGGTGGCAGATTTTTCAGAGACAGATTCAAACTATCAGCATGGCTAGATACTACAAGAGGTAAGTGAGAAAGAAATTATCCAAATCCAAATCGTTTTTTGTTTGGGTGAACCAACCCTTTAAATGTTCCCTCATGATGCAGAGAAAGATGCATCGAGAGCCGGCAGAGTATCAAGTCAGTATTTTTTTTATTTTTCAGTATCAACCCTGGTTAATGCAGCTGTTGAAACAAGCACTTTGTTACTGTCCATAGATTTCTGCGCGGATGTTTTTAAGAAATAGTGGAATTTTTTGGCCTTGGGTTTCCTTGGAAATAGCTGTTTACAAACCAGTCTCATCTTAAAGTCCATTTAGTAGCTGTTCTGGACCTCTCCATCTTCATCAGCAGATGGAAAAATTATCCAATTAGAGGACCACCACACAAATTGGTGAATGAAACACTTTGAGAAAATACATACATCTTACAATTTACATCCATTATTATCAAAAATTGTAGAATTGATAATGGTGGCAATATTGTGATGTTTTTAAGGACAAAATGCTGTCTTTACCTAATTAACCTGGATGGTTGTCTTTTCTTAAGGTGTGTAATTCTACAGTTGGCTTAAATTGTGTGAATAATTGAACTAAAAACTGTATAAACAGAACAGCTGTGATGTCTGACCTTTTTTCTGATATACGGTAGCTTGATTAAACCAAAACATCATAAATTACAGTAATATAGAAGCGAAAAGTGACACGAGTTTTTTTCATTTGTATGCAAGCTGTGCTTCACACGTGTCATACATTCAGAAGGATGAGACTGTGGAAAATTTTACATCTACAAATCTTGACAATTGAGCAAACTACATCTGATGATTAAAATGAGATATGATCGAAAGTTCAGAACCGCTATTAAAAGGACCTTGAGGTGTGATAATTTTGTCAATATCGTTTTTTTTGCCTTTTAAAAAATATATATTTATCTGCAAATCACTTTGACGTTATTTCTGACTGCAAAAAGCATGGTTTAAAATATTTGCATGGTTACTCACCTGTGTTTACCAGCAAAACCAGCTAAATCTCAATAAGAAGCACTCGATGTGGTTTCTGTGGAAACAGATATATCACTCCTCTTGTCTGTAGTGGTGATTTTCTTTCTCCATTCTTCTTGCTGCGTCCCAGCAGAGCGCTCAGTGTGATTAAAACAGTTAGAATTGGAATCAATTTTTCATTCGCAGCCACTTGTCTGCGGTTGATTTCATTTTTCTACTTTGCAGATCATAGTGTTGTGTGAAGTCCCTGATTGCAGATCAGTGCTTGCATCCCACCTCACACTGTAAATAAGGGATGGGTATATTACACACCGTAAGCACTTCCTGACTTTTATGGATGTTGCTGAAATTCTGCGCTGACATTAATGCTGAAGCAGGGCCTTTCTGCCTTCTTTTAGCCTTTGTGGGAGAATGTGCGTTTGCCGGTGTGCTGTCTGCGTATGTGTGCATTTGTGGGTGTCTGTGTATGGAATACATTTGTTGTTGTTCATGGGTTCTTCCTGCATCTTTTTTTTTCTAGAACCTGGCCAAACAAGGGCAGTTTTTCCTGTGGACTCCTCAGGTAAAAACCTCATCTCTGCAGAGACACTGTTAAAAAAATAAACTGCTCATGAATAACAATATAACGTAAAAGACTTTTCATGATGTGTGTGGTCGTGTTGCTTCAGGAGCAGAGTATCAGGACATAGAGGTGCACCTGCGCAGACAGAAGTCCGGCTTTGGTTTCCGGGTGCTGGGCGGGGACGAGGCAGGGCAGCCTGTGAGTCCGGAGGCGTGTGAGAAGGCTCGTATGGCGATGGGCGTGGAACCCTGTCATTTTCTCCTCTCTAACCCACTACACACACACTGTGTACACCTAACCCCTGACCTTTGACCCCTGAGAGAGTGCTGGCTGCTTTGGTGTCTTTTGCTGTGTGTTAAAGTAACAAAACAATATTTCAATCATGTAATTGAGCTATTTATGTACAAGTATAACAACCACCTTAACACCCACTGCATGTGACACACACATATTCTACTCCAGCATCTCAAGCCATTTATTTGGACCTGTACTTCCTGTATATAACAGTCTACATGTAATAACAGATCTTGATCGGGGCGATCATCGAGAAGAGTCCGGCAGACCTTGATGGGCGCTTGCGGCCCGGTGATGAGCTGCTGTTTGTGGACGGGATCCCGGTTGTGGGGAAGCCGCACAGATATGTCATTGACTTGATGCACGGGGCGGCCCGAAACGGCCAAGTGAATCTGGTCATCAGGAGGAGGGTGCAGACAGCAGGTGAGCACACATGAATGGAGTAAAGCTTAGATCGGGCCCAAAAAATCAAGCCCGACCCTACCCGAGCCCGTGCACGTTGTGTCTGAGCCCGGCCCGGCCTGACACATACATTAACTGTAATTATGAGCCCAAGCCCGATTTAAACCCGACTATAACTGTTGTTCTCTACTACAATTCCGAGTTGTTTGAACTGCAAAAATCTGTTTAGAAGGGGTATCCTTGGAGAAGCACGGCGAGCCTGCTTCATGTGTCTGTTCATCGTCCAAGTCCCCGTTTTTTTTGCTGTCACAGGCGAGCAGCGCGCCGCACTTAATGCACTCCACAAAGCCAACACATATGTTGTCACTGCCCACGACTTGTTTAAAATGGTTCCATACCTCCGACTTTCCTCCAAACTTGCTCAAAGTTAATTCTCCTGTTTTTCTTTTTTTCTTTACATCTTCAAGCTCCATGTTGCACTTAAGCTACACAATACAGCACAGCAGGCCCGGTGTGATGCGTGCGGAGGGAGGAGACGCTGCGCATGATTATGGCATAGATTACTCCCCACCCAATTAGGCTAATAAAGTAATGATTAAAAAAACACAAATGCTCGGCCCGAGGATAGTGGCGGGAAATATCGGCCCGTGGGTCAGGTCGGGTCGGTCAAGTTCGGGCTCGGGCAGTGAATCTAAACTCTAGAATGGAGTTGACATGTGGCTTTTTTATATTGTTTTGTTCACCATTATGATTATAAAAAGGTTTCCTTTGAAGCTATAGTGCGTAGTTTCTGTCGCCCCTATGACGAATTCTAAGTAATGACAATAACACTGTCAGCGCGTCCACATGATACAAGCCGTCTGTGATCGCGCACAGCCCCCACCCCTCCTCCACGCAGTTGCTAGTAGCCAAGGAGGACACGGAGGATTAAAAAACATGATGGACTCTTCAGAAGAGGTAATTATCTTCACTCGAGTTTCTGCGCACGACGACACCAGACGACACAATCTTCTGAACATAGCCATACTGAGAAATACAGAGAGAGCTGTGTGGAGCTGAGTCTTAATTAGCTTTGTAGCAACTCATTTGTCAATGGCTTGAATGTAACAGACATTTATTAATATCAAAAAGTTACGCACTAAATCTTTAAAATTAGATATTTACTATTTTATTTAAAGATAGTTCCACAACAATTTTGATAATCAATGAATCGAGTAACTTCTACTCATTAACATAACACTCACTGGTTCTAGCTTCCTAAACATGAAGATGTGGTGCTTTTGTCTTTTTTATCTCTGTAAATTTAACATCTTTGGGTTTTGGCCGCTAATGGGCATTCTTTACTATTTTCTGATATTTTATAGAGAGAAAGATTAAAGGGATACTTTGCCTATTTTAAACCATCTCTGTGTCATCTTAGTGTGGGCAGTGTCTGCAGATGAATGGTGTTTGAGCTCCCCTAACCCTTTAATTGAACAACTATTCAACATTTTATTAATAAAGACATACTTGCGTTACTTACAATCCTTTTTCTTTGTTAAGGTTTTTATTTAATCTTTTTTAGCCTTTATTGGGGTATATAATACAGTTAGACAAGAAACATTGGGAAAGTATTTTGCATTGCCAGACCATAACGCTGGAGTATGGTCTGGCTGCACAAGTTAACATTCTGGTGTAGGAGAAAAAAAATGCTCTAGCTTGTTTGTATTTCTTTTAACCAATTACAATCGTTTTGGGCGGCGCTAAGCCCCGGTTGCAGCAAAGATGCCCTTGTAAAATACAGTAGCATGACATCTGGCACCGGATGAGCTGGTAGCTATGGAGAGAAAGGCAGTTAGATTTGCTAAGACGCTAAGTAAAGGAAGGCTAGATTATTAAAAACCTTTAGATGACTTTATTGGTTGGATTTTTAAGTTACACCCCATAGTGAATCATAGCTTATATTTATTTTTCTTATTGTCAACAAATCCCATTTTCGGCGGACTTTTAAAGGACACAGTTAATCCTGCAAAGAACAGCTTTAGGATGCTGGTTTGTGAAGTAAATTGATCTCGCTGGCTTTCTATCACATCTCCATCCTCTTTTTCGTTGAATTCCTCATTCTCTTTGTTGTCTCTCCTTCTCTGTTCACCACTACCATTCTTGTCCTGTAATGATTTAGGAAACAGCATTTAATTAGTCCAAAAACGGAAGCACTAATCTCTGAGTAATGACACTGAAGCCTCTCCCAAAAAACACATTAGCACACTCTTGTTCTTACACACACCGTTGCTCTCTGGTCCTCATTCAAGTTTCTTTGCATTTCAGCCTGGAGACTGGGGTGGCTCTTACTCCTGTGAACTCCGGCCTCCCCTGTTCTCATTATCACTTCCCCCACACAAATACACACACACTCTTCTCACCAATCCACTTCTTCCCACTCTGTTCCGCCCTCTCTGTCAATTTCTTCTCACTAAAGACTACTGTCTGACTCATGCCTGGCCTCTTTTGCGGCCCTTACTTCCATCCTAATTGTCTGACTCCCACTGGCACTTTGCACAGTGTCAGACTCTCTGCTCCGAGCCCATACTTCTGCCTGCACCTATCGCCCCACATTTTACCCAATTCATTCCTCTTTTTTTGGCAATTTTTCTCCTCATAAAATAACTATTTGTGCACTTGTTGGTGTAAGGAAATACTATATGTGGGCATGTAGCTTTTTATGGTGACAAATCTCCCTGTATCTTGGTATCAGTGAGCTGTGAGAAGTTACAAGTTCAGTTTAAATTCTTAACTGTTTAACTACAGAAAACCACAGCGCTGCTTCTCGGTGAGCTATCAAAACAACAACACAGGGTTTGATCGCTCAGTACGCCAGAAATGCGTACACACAAAAAAGCTAGAGGTGCGAGAAGCTGTTTTCACTCTGGCTGGATTGACACCATGCTGCATTTTAATGATGTGTTTTACCACATTGTGACAGTTGCTTTTGCTTTTCTGTTTTGTATTGCTGTCTTGTGTCTGCCTCTTGTTTCTTCACAAGGATGAGATTCAGCTCCAGCTGTAAAATTGATGGTTCTGCACATGCAAAATTATCCTTAGATTCTTCCAAAGCAATTATGTATCACATTTTTACAGCACAGATTCTTAATTTATAAATTAGAAGGTATACTGATTGACAGGCTGCATTTGATCTCCTAAAAATGCCGCTGTAGTGACAACTTTGCAAATTAAAAACATATAATGATGATCTTGTGAAAATACAACACATAGTTAAAGATTAAAGCTGTTTCATTCAAATAACTGTTCAAGACCCAAAGAGGTGAAACTATCCAATACTAAAAGAACAAAATTAACAGAGAAAAGTCAAAAATATGAAAAGAGATTTGTGCATTAGAACTTTGTTCTTCTTCTATCCTGCCCCATTAATCGTCTCACGACCCCTCCGATTTATGTTGTGACCCTCTGGAGGAGCCCCGACCCCTAGGTTGGGAACCACTGGACTAAACTACCTATTGCTATGTAAAGTTGTTAAAACCAGCTACAACAGTACTATGAAATTTATAATAATAACTCACTCGCATGCATGAATAGTTTCACATTTGATACTTTGAGTACGTTTTGTTAATAACACTTCTGTACTTTTACTTTAGTTGGATTTTGATTGTATAACCTGTAGGCTAACAATATTTTGTTGTTGTTGTTGTTGTATTGATCATTTTTCTTAAGTAAGAGACTGTACAAAACTTGTTGGGGTGTGGAGGGGGACTGAACTTTATGTTTTACTTTTTAGAAAAACAAGACCCTCCCCAGAGTTATTAATATTATCTTTGGACATCCCCCTTGACTCCACTTGAAGAAAAAACATCCCACACGACACACGGCTGGTTAGCTAATCGCTCAAAATCACATTTGATTGGATACATTTTTGTTGACGCCCTGAGTTCAAACATAAGTCATTGAACATAAAAAGAAAAGAGGGATTTTGATATTTAATAAAATCCTATATTTTGCATATAACTGAAAGATTAACTCAGGGACACATGATTAGGACTATATTTCTGAATACTTCTTCCACTCCTGTCTTTGTGTATATGCCCGCTCAGCTCTCTACCTCCCCCTGCAGGTGAGTCCTTTCCAGAGAACGGCCGTAGCCCGGGCTCTGTCTCCACGCAACACAGCTCCCCACGCAGTGACTTCACCTATGGCAACAGCACCAGCACTACCCAGGCACCCAACGCCAACATGGGCAACCCAACCACCGCTTCAGACAGGACGTTGACCCCCAACACACAACCCAGTGATGTCATCATCAATCGAAAGGAGAGCGAAGGCTTCGGCTTCGTCATCATCAGCTCGCTCAACAGGCCCGAGGCGGCCGCCACCAACAGTAGGTCCAGTGATTGTTTTGATGGTATTTTATGGAGTTAAATAGATGCTTATGCACCATCACTCAACCTCTACTCTGCATAACAAGCGCTTCAATTGTTACACCTCGCATGAAAGCTCTCAGACACATTTAAACTACCAGGTAAACTCAATATAGTGTCAAGATACAGTATGTGGCAAACTTAAGTATAAGAAGAGGTCACGGCTCAATAAAATGTGAAGCACCTCTCATTCCGTCTCCTCGTTTATGCATGCCCTCCCACGGCACGTCAGTTACACACATCTCTAGATTCCCGCCGTCAGCATCAGTGCATCGCCCACACATGAAAAAAAATAAAAAATCAGGATGCCTTACGTAAGCCTGGGGTGAATAGCAAAGTGAAAGAGACGGAGACATATTCAGTCAGTCAGTCAGTGAGTGGTGTGTGGGCACAGACAGGCGTTATCCTCCAACCTGCTGCTGAGCGCGTCTTTACCTGCAGCGTGTTGTGTGTGTGTGTGTGTGTGTGTGTGTGTGTGTGTGTGTGTGTGTGTGTGTGTGTGTGTGTGTATGTGTGTGTGAATCCTCCAACAGCTGTGCCGCATAAGATTGGCCGCATCATCGAGGGTAGCCCGGCCGACCGCTGCGGGAAGCTGAAGGTGGGAGACAGGATACTGGCAGTGAACAGCCAGTCCATCATCAACATGCCGCACGCCGACATCGTTAAGCTGATCAAGGATGCGGGCCTCAGCGTCACCCTGAAGATTATACCGCAGGAGGGTAAGAGAACACGTGGACACGCACCCGGCACATGGCCGTGATAGACGAGAACTTAAAACTGTAATACTAGGCAAGACAATGATTTATGACAGTAATTGATTTTCCTCCATTAAATCAAAGTTGTAATATGAGTTTTGCAAAATGTGATTCTTTATAGATTAACTGCCACTTCACACATTCATGAGTGGTGTTCTCCTCTGGTCTGCATTTTCTCTTCACTGAATCAACACTTTTGCATGCAAATGCTTGAACAGAGCTGCTGTCTATTACTGTGGTTACATTAATACAGAATATACAATGACTATGTTACTAAGAAATGGGTGTCATGTCAGTTTCTTAGTGATTCTTGTATGCTGCATGCTCACATCTCTTTGGCCACCTAGAACAGATAACTGGTTTAAAATAAGTAAAGCAAGTGAGACTAGCTTTATTTCTAAGACTGAGGAATGACTTTCACACCTTTCACCTACGTTTCAGTTTTATGCCTTCACCTTCATGAACATTTAAAACCTTATTATTTAGAGATACATTAAAGGTACTCTAGGGAGGTTTTGACTATTAGTAGTAGCGGAGTGAGTTTCCATTTTGTTTTAATTGTGAATATGGGTAGTGTGATTTGCATTTTGATGAACGTACAGAGAATTATCACCCAATCTGCAGCTCCCCTTGGCTTTATGGGGTTTTATAGCAAGTTTCAGCTCATTGTTTAGTTCTCCAGTCCGCAACTTTACTCTTTTGGTTCACTCTCACCGCTCTGCTAGTGTCGTTTTTGGCCACAGCAGTTCCATTTTCTGTATAAAGAAAAAAGAAAAGAAAAGCTCTAAAAACTCTGTAAACACTTGACCTGCTCAGCACCAAACGGCAGACAGACAGATTTACTGATCAGCTGGTGAACTAAGTGGAGCATTTGGCAGCTAAAGAGCCAGATATTGGTAGCTGACCCAAACGGAGCTTGAAGAAGGTTAAATATTGGACTTAGATTTAACAGCTGGACAGAAAAACATGACTCCTTCATGTCTGCTGGATGTGTAAATAAGAAAACTGTTTGCTTACACATTCGCAATATAAACTTTATAAGGTGATAATGTTGTGTTCACAGGTTGCTGGCTGCCCCCCAAGTGGCCAAAAACATTTTTTTCATGCAGGTTTAAGCATCAAAAAAAGACCTTTACTTGTTAAATAAAGCTTAAAAGTACACGTTGTGGTTACATTTGTCCCATGCTTTTGTGCTTCTTTTTGAATCCCAGAGAGCAGCAATCCCCCATCAGCCCCTAGCTCTGAGAAACAGAGCCCCATGGCCCAGCAGCACAGCCCGAAGACCCAGCCAAGCTCCGCTGCCTCACTGCCCAACCCAGCAGTCACAGAACCCAACCCTTTGGTTAATCAGCCCAATCCCATGCCTCACCAGAGCCCTGTGACCCAGCTGCCCGTCCCTCCTCCTCAGACTTACACCCACGAGAGCAGGTAACACTGTTGATAAGGATTTCAGGTTACAGGGCATGACAAGTTCTTCTCAAAGTGTCAGCAAACAGTTAAATGAACGCTGTTTCAACCTCATGCTGTGTTACAGTGTCACATTTGCAGCTGTCTTGATTTTCTGATGCAGTGAAGCATTTTTTTATAGACAAGCCCTCTATCTGTCTCTGGGGCAAACACTGTTCCTCTGAGAGTACAGGTATGAGTGAATCAGATACTTTTGTCCCCATTCTCTCAACTTTTCTTTCATTTTTTTAAAACTCGTCATCTATTTTTATAGTTTCTTCCACTCCTTAGTCATCTTTCACCCTGTCTCTTTCTCCTCCTCTCTTTCTTGTATAACATCACTTAACTCTGATGGAATGCTGAATTATTTACATAAATTGTGTCTTTATAGAGATCTGTTGAATTTTTTACAAACAACTACAGGGGTCCAAAATCTACAATGTCGTTGCATTTCCCCTCAGCTTTACACAGTGCCCCAATCACTTTGTACTCAGCATTACCGGTCTCTGAGAGAACTTGTTTTTATCATAAACATTTTATGTGATGTGTGAGGAAAAACAGTTTAATTTCCTCACTTAAGTCATGTTTAATGGCTGTCAGTGCTAACCAAAACAAGCCGTCTCTATCAGACTCAGCATTTTGCCAGAAAGCATTATTTTCACAGCACGCTAAGTGCGCGGAAACATAACACAAGTAATGTAACATATCCAAAGATAATAATGACAGGAACATAAATCCTCCTGGAAGTTCTTCCTTCATTCTGATTGGTCTGTTAGTTTCAGGTCAGAGGTGAAAGCAAGGCAAGATGTTAAACCAGACATCAGACAGCCACCATTCACAGATTACCGACAGCCGCCGGTGGACTACCGGCACCCTCCTGTGGCAGACTACAGGCAGCCACCCACGTTGGACTACAGACACCCGCCACTGCTCGACTACAGACAGCTAGCTACTGACACCAGGCAGTTCACCATCCCAGACTACCGAATGCCACCAGTTCAAGTAAGGATGTGAAGATGTGATTCTTATCTAGAGCCCTACTGATCTTTGAGGTTGATAACAATATAGATATTTGAGAATAAGGAGATAAGATCCTTTTAAAGCTGCATTAATCTATATATTTACATTAACAATGGATCAAATGACTATGTCTGATGTGAAAGTTGCTGCTTAGTAGTGATGTTCCCACAGAGATGTATCACCTTTAAATGATTACACATTAATTTAAAGGTGCAGTAGGTAAGACTTCTAAAACTAACTTTCTGTCATATTTGCTGAAACTGACCCTATGTTCCACTAGAACTACATGAAGCAGGTCATTTAAAAGAAATTCCGGCTCCTCTGGCACCACCTACAGCCAGTAGTGCAATTTGCAAAAATCCACAGCTCCCTGTTCAGATGCACCAATCAGGGCCAGGGGGGGTGTCTATCTGCGTGTCAATCACTGCTCATGCACACGCATTCATTCTCCCTTGTGGGGGGTGGGGGGGGGGGCTTAGGACACAGTTTTGACTTATCAGCCTCGTGGAGATCAAAACAATTCATCGGGTGGCCAGAAACTGAGCCTGCTAGATGTGTAAATAGGTAGCTGTTTGCTGAAACGTTGTAAAGCAAACAAAAAGCCACAACTTTATAAAGCAAAACTATGTCAGTGTTGTGTTTACAGCTTATTCCACTCCCCTGAAGTGGCCAAAACATTTATTAATACTGCTTTACATTTGGTTATTAAAGAATAGTGACCTGGATATGTGCTGAGAGGGGCATTTTACGGCACGAAAATGAACGTGTCAGTGCTCTCTGCTGGAAAAACAATGTAATGATGACACTGTTTCTAAATTACCACATATTTTTGGTAACTGTTACTTCTCGTTACTTATTGTCCAATATTTATGCCAATGTATCTGTGATAAGCTAATATCGTCTGATTATATATCTATACACTAATTCTGCAGTGCAAGTGTTTCTCTAACAGTTTTTACTGATTTTGTTTAGTTTGCACTGTCCTGAGTTCTTCATTTTGTGGCCTCATTGTTTTTGTGTATATGGATATACAGTAAAGTTTTGACTCCAGACTACCCCCTAATTACTTTTGTGTATATACTGTATATGTCTTTCCTCATTTGTATTCATATATTTCTACTTAGAGCTGACACTGTCTGCCTCGATTTATTATTACTCTATGTTACATTATTTCCCAGCCAACAGGAAGTCAGGCATGGAGAGAAAAAGCAGTCTTACATACTGTTTCTATGTAAGACTGCATTTTTAGAGAAAGCCTGACTCACCATATTTACTTCATTTTGCCCTTTGGTGTTGTTTGTGATAGTAAAACTGAGCAGAAAAAGTGCACATCTGACAGATACTGCTGGATACTTAAAAGAAAATATTTTGAATGTTTATCTCTTGAGCAGCTCCCTTGTTTACATGTATACCTTTATATATAATAAGGTGATAATATCATTCTAGGCTGTTTGTTATTTACTTTCCATTTTCTCAATTTTTCACTTCTTTGCTGAGTCCTGAGACTATTTTCTGCAGGAATGGCCCATTTTCTCCTCCGATAACATCGACTCTAATCACATCTGATCTGTGCTTGTCTCAGCTTTCACAGGACTTTGACTTTTTCACAGTGGAGTTGGAGAAAAGTGTGAAAGGCTTCGGTTTTAGCATCCGCGGAGGGCGGGAGTACAAGATGGACCTGTTTGTCCTACGCCTGGCAGAGGACGGACCGGCCATCCGCAACGGGAGGATGAGGGTAGGTTTGATGATGTAATTTCCTTTAAGTGAGCCACCACACCCCATTTAAAGGTTAAGCTGATTTCTGTCTTCCTGGATTACATGGCAGAAGATCACTGTAATTGTCTGATGTTATCAAAGCTGCAACAGCAACTTTTTTTCAGAGCTGGTTAATAAATATTCTGTCAAAATAACTCAGATATGGTTCATCCTTTTCGTAGCTGAGAGGTTTTTAGATGTTTGTCTCCTCCCAAGTTCGGAAAACACATCTCTCCTTTGCATTTAGTAGCAGATAATATTCAGAAAGATAAAGATAGATAAAACAGTTAAGTGGGCCAACTTAAATTGTACTTTGCTGTTTGCATATCTGCACACTTCTCCCTCTAGCTATAGTTGCTTCTGTACTACTGGTCAGAGAAAGCAGACACATATTTTCAGAATTTATAAATATGTAATAAAATATACTATGGAAATTGAAATAAAGCCCTTGACTCCACTGCCGTGTAAAGTTCCCCTCATTTGCTCCATGTGCTTTGCTGCTAGCGTCATAAATTGTAACTTCCACAGTAGCTTTTCACATCTTTCTTGATCTCCTACTTTCTCTTTTTCTGTTCCTTGCATGTTCTCTGATCTTTATGTCTGGAGCTGGTAGCATCAGTCTGCTTTACATTCATTATATGTAATGAACCTGTCAAAGATAATGTATGCAAAATGCCCCCGGGGGAGATATTACTTTCCCTCCTCGTTGGTGTTGTCGATGGAGTCCAGCGGGCCTTGATGCAGGTGGAAGAGGAGGAGGGAATCCCTCTTGAGCTCCACTTAAATTCCACATACAAGCTGCTGTGACGTCTGATCAGCAGTGGAAGAAGTAAAAGTATCTAAACAATAATCTAAAAATACTCCTTTACAAACAAAAGTCCTGCATTCAAAACCTTACATTAGTAAAAGTGCAAAGCTTTTATCAGCAAAATGTGCTTTAAGTATTGAACGTAAAAGTAATTATACTTCAGAAAAATGGCTGCTGTGGCTGATGACATTATTTCATATTTTAGAAATTAGATAGTTAATACTGATGAGTTATTTGAAGCCGTCAAAAATTTGGGGGTTACTTTTGATTGCAGCATGAAATTTGACAAGCAGATCAGTAATGTTGTTAGAATGAGCTTTTTCCAGCTTCGTCTCCTGGCTAAAGTTAAGCCTTTCCTCAACAGGCACGATCTAGAAAAGGCAATTCATGCCTTTATTAGTTCTAGGTTGGATTATTGTAATGCTCTTTACGTTGGTCTGAATCAGACCTCCATCGCACGTCTTCAACTTGTGCAAAATGCAGCTGCTCGCTTTTTAACAAACACATCTAGACGTGCACATATCACTCCCGTTCTCTACACCCTTCATTGGCTCCCTGTGCGTTTTAGAATCGATTTTAAGATTTTATTGTTTGCTTTCAAGGCCTTAAATGGTCTAGCCCCGGAGTATTTGTCCGAAATTTTAACATTGCGGGAGCACAACCGGTCATTGCGGTCTTCAAACCAGCGACTTTTAGAAGTGCCGAGGTCTAGATATAAACGGTGGGGTGACCAGGCTTTTGCAGTTGCTGCCCCGAGACTCTGGAACAAGTTACCCCCTGATATTCGCACTATTACAGATGTAGCTCTTTTTAGGTCCAAACTTAAAACGCATCTGTTTAGTCAGGCTTTTAATACGTAGCAGTGGTGTGACGATTTCGTTCTTTTGTTTCTCTGTAACTATTTCTGTTTTTACATGTTCTTTCTTTATATTGTGTGATATGTGTTTTTATTCTTGGTTTCGATGTTAAGCACTTTGGATACCTGCTGGTTGCTGTAAAGTGCTATATAAATAAAGTTTGATTGATTGATTGATTGATTGATGCATCAATGTCTAAGTAGTATTTTAGTGTTGTAGCTGGTCGAGGTGGAGCTAGTAAGTTTAACAATGTCATATACAGTTTGGTATTTTAGTCCAGGGGTTCCCACCCCAAGGGGTCAGGTCACAAAACTGATGGGACGTGAAATGGTTAATGAGGCTTGGAAAGAAGACATTTTGATGCACAAATGTGTTTGTTGACTTTTCTCTAATCTTAGTTTTTTTTGTGTATAATATTGGATAATTTCACCTCTGTGGGCTTCGCCTTTACCATTACCAACAATGCAACACGACCCGCCCATAGCTCAGTCAGAGATTTGGATGTGTTATGCTACTAGCAGCTCATGTAGCCTCTAGCTGGTCTGGTGTGCACACTTCTTTCTAACGCCACGCCCCCCAGATTTTTTTCACTTGAGGCAGTTATGTATTTATTTATAAGCTTATTGTATGTTTCTTGTAAAATCTCAATCTGAAAAGTAACTACAGCTGTCAAATAAACTCAGTGAAGTAAAAAAAACTAGAATATTTCCCTCTGAAATGTAGCGAAGTAGAAGTATGAAGTAGCAAGAAATACTCAAGTTACTTTTCTCCACTGAGTCTGTAACCCTGCTGGTAGGATACTGCTGTTAAATAGATTTTAGAGAACAAGGTGCAGAGAACACTTTGATCCATCTTCCAACAGTCCTTGATCCATACTGCCGGATGCAGAGAGGAATCCATCTACATTTAACTTAAGTAAATGTAAGAAATTGGTTAAAAAGCATTTGACATGCCTGTCACTTTGAATTTGAGTGGCACTTTTAACACATTTGACACATTTTAAGGTGCAGAAACCAAAAGCTCACTGGCACTGTGACTCCCTGCAGTCTCTGACATTTTGAGTTTAATCCAGGTCATTTCTCCTTAACAGGCACTTTGTCACATCTTCAAGAAGGAAGGAAAAAAAAA
The DNA here is from genome assembly GCF_008315115.2 of Sander lucioperca. Taxonomy (NCBI): domain Eukaryota; kingdom Metazoa; phylum Chordata; class Actinopteri; order Perciformes; family Percidae; genus Sander; species Sander lucioperca. The sequence goes on along the minus strand of NC_050192.1, from coordinate 6,959,529 downwards.
AAAAACTATTTGTGTGTGACCCTGCTAGTCACACACTAATCAGTAAGGAGCACAAACCAATCCTAGCAGCCTTTTTTATGTCCAAGTGGCAGTGCAGAGGCTTTTAAGAAAATTGTATGAAGTGATTGGTTATTATGGATAATCATTTAGCACATTTAATTACCTCTCTAAGCTTTAAACCTTCAATAAAAGACTAAGTTGTGCGTGAGCATTGTCTGCAATAGAAGCCGTTTCCTGCTTCATTTCCACCTCACACTCCCTGTGCTCAGCATTCACGTGCCGTCCATTCAACTTCAGTTCCCTCTTTATTAAAGATGAAAATGGAGATCACTCTCCTCTGCTGTTACGAGGTGAGGATTAATGATCGAACCGTCTTGCCTTCCACCTCTCTTCAGACCACTGTAATGACACCTAATGACTCCCCTTCTATTGACTCGAGTCCGCTCCTGACTTTCAAATTACCCCTGCCATCACCGGAGGACTTCTCCATTTGTAAGCGTAATTGGCCAGCGTGTTTTGTCCTGTTCCCCAAGAATCCTCCCCATTAGTCAACCTCGGAGCCGTCTCTCGAAGGGCTGAGACGTCAGAGTCTTGAAGGAGGGAGGACTGACGTTTGACCCAGCCACATTGTCACCAAGAGGAGAGATGGTTAACTGAGCTGCTGCAGTTATGCTGGTTTGAAATGGGCAGATTATTGATAGGACACAGTGTCCTAACATGTTCCATAGCAGCCCCATGAGAAGGGGTCTGCCATAATTCCATCCAAATTACTGCCCCAGTTAGTTATAAGCTGACACACCAGTTCATGGCTGGTAATGCTTATTAGCGCTTACAGAAGCTCATGGGAAAGCCAGTGAATTATAGATCCATAATGTACCATATAAATCACTGTCATCTATTATAAAAGAAGCTTGTTAATATTCAATTTCATATGTAGTGTGCTCCTTTGCAAAACCTGCCACATCGCTCAATCGTAGCATTTATGCAAACGCCTTCATTAATCTACTCGTCTTATTTTTTTAACCTTTGTGAACTTGACCGGTAGGTTTATGCAGCAATATGGCACCTAATATATGTTATTATGCTATTAATTATTTCTACAGTTTACACATTGCAAGGGTCCTTAAATGCTGTTCATACGCACAAAAAAAGTATAAAGGAACATATTTTATTTTGATTATGTTCCAGATGTGAAGTGGTGCAGGGCAGGTTAGCCCTTTCAATTTGGTTTCGCCTAATGCTTCACAGTAACCGGATAAAGAGCTTTAATGATACTCAGCTTCAGTCCTGATCCAGTGCTTGGCTGCTCTGTAGTCACACAGTGTTTATCAATGACAAAACAAAGTTTCTTAAAGTTGTTTGCAGCTAAAAGACGACTTTCTTCATTCCGAGGCCAAACTTTGTCTTTATGGACCTGTCTTTGTGCAGAGGGGGTGTTATCATGTTGAAACAGAAATGGGCCTTCTCCAAACTGTTGCCACAAAGCCAGAAGCACATTGTTGTCTAAAATATGCTTGTATGATGTAGCATTTGATTTCCTTTACTTTAACTAAGGGCTCTAGTCCAGGCCATAAAAAAGCCACCCCGAGCCAAATGTAGAAACAAGTATGTGGACACCCCTGTCCATATAGTCTAGTTTTTTAATCAGTCTATATCCACGACGTTCCACTTCCAGGATTGCTCCGATGTCGCCGGAAATTCCGCCGGATGTCACTCTTTTCGGCCAGATGTCCGTTACCTTCCACTTTCTTTGTGTTGGAATTTTAAACTCCGGGCGATTTCTGAGGACTATGGTTAACTGCTCCTCAGATCTCTGCAGGGTAAATCTAGACAGCTAGCTAGACTATCTGTCCAATCTGAGTTTTCTGTTGCACGACTAAAACAACCTTTGAACGTACACACGTTCCACCAAAACAAGTTCCTTCCCGAGACTATTTTGCAGCGGCACTGTGCTTCAGTCCGGCGCATAGCGCCGCCCATGACGATTGTGATTGGTTTAAAGAAATGCCAATTAACCAGAGCACGTTTTTCTCCCGGAATGTTGTGTGGACTAGCCAGACCTTCCTCCGCAACGCTGTGGAGGAAGGTCTGGCAATGCAAGACTTAAGTTTTTATGAATGAATGAAAGCTTTATTGCCCATATGGGAATTTGCTTTGCACAGGAGCATAAAAGAACATCAAAAAATGATCAACAACCATACATGACAGCACATAAGATAAGATAAAACATAAGACAAAACATTTAATTTGACTTTGTAAGATTGAAATCTGAACTAAAAACATGTCAGTTTGCACATTTCCTCTCTGACAGATATTTACAACTTCTTTTATTCTCTGTCCCACACTTCCTGATATCCAGGTTGGGGACCAAATAATTGAGATCAATGGAGAGAGCACCCGGGACATGACCCACGCCAGGGCCATCGAGCTGATCAAGTCTGGAGGCAGACGCGTCCGTCTCCTCCTAAAGAGGGGTACAGGGCAGGTCCCAGAGTACGGTAAGTACCTAAACTTAAGTAACACAACTTTCTTTGTCTTCAGGATCATTTCTTACCTCTCGCTTAACTCATAGATTGTTGTTCTTCACTGTCTTAATATCACTTTAACTTTTGATAACATTGTTCTGGCATGCATCTACTGTATATTCATGTTATATCTTCTGTCTTTATACACTCGCTAGATTCTGTATTTCACTATGCTGTTAAAAACCTAATTATATTTCTTTTCTGTCTTGACTAACACTAGTTTATCTTCTGTCCATTTCAGTGACCTATCACTAATTGATTGGTCTAGGTTGTTACTTCCCCTTCTATAGGAATGGTATCTTCCAGTCTCTCCATGTGCATGAAAAGTGACAAGCATGGCTCCCCCTATTTCTTCCTAATGGGCCACTCTAAAGACACGGTTTGTGACCATACGAATGTTTTTCTCTTCACGTAACCCTGGCTTTCTGTGCTGTGGTTTTGTGTGTTGTTTTGCTGTAACAACCTGTTGAAGATGCACTTAGCACTTTCATATCAAAACAGCTTGTCTTATAACCTTGGACACCCCAAATACGGTTGAAGACTTAACTTTTTGCCTTAAGGAATAATCAACAAATATCACTTCAATCTGCAGGAGGTTGTGAAATTAGTGAACATAACTCTCCTCCTAACCAAAAGATAAATCAGCAGCTACCTACAGGGCCAAAAATATAGCAATACCAGCATTCACCCTGAGTCAGCCAGAGGAGATTATTCACCCAGTGAAATCCCGGCACAGCACAAACTGAGCCTGGAAGGGGATATTTATTTTTGTGACACCGTGGTAATAAAACTCTGATGCGTCACTCACTTCTGGCTTCTGCACCAGCACGATGCTCACTATTCAGAAAGTTGTTTTAGGGTAACGCCGCAGCACTAAAGCCCCCAGTGATGCAAAATGATCAGTGTTTGGCCTTGGCGGTCACCATCCAGTCCCTAACCACGGGAAATAGAGGGTGATGTTGTTTCCCCATGTTGACCCTTTTTCTGCCAGCCTCCTTTTCCAGCCAGAGATTTAATCTCTCTGTGTGGAAGGCTTTTGTAATTCTTGCCTTCAGGTGGTTCTTCAGCCCTGAAATATGCACACAGGGAGTCTTACTGTGGTCCTTCATCATTAGAGATCTTTTGTGTTCCCCTGCTGCCTAAAAGCAGAAGCAGCTTTTTAACCCACATGTTGTGTTCTGCATGGGCTTGATTCAGCATTTCATCACTCACAGTTTACAGGCACTTTATTTGCATAGTGGAAGGTTATGCAAAGCATCTATGGTGATTAATTTGGCACTTTAAAACATTAGCATAGTAGTGTTCAAAGGAGAAAGTTATTTTTGTTTCTCGGGTGCTTTTTAGGAACAGCTGAATACAAAATAAAGAACAAAATATTAAGAATATAAGCAGTGTAATATTTGCATTTAAACATATGGTTGTGGGCATGTGCATGAATATTATTGTGTGCCTGTCTGTGTGTAGCATTGTGTGTGTTTTTGTGCCTCCATCTAGTATATTTATCAAAGCCTGAGATTTACACTTAGGAAATTAAGAATGCTCTCAAAAAACATAGTAGTTGAAGTTCTTCACTACTTGTATCAAAGTGACACTACAGCAAACTAAAGAATGACATCCCATAATTAATCACATGTATAATCAGAGGAAAAGCCAGTAAGACACTAGGATTTAGCCACATTCTTCTTTTGAAATAAGTCTTAGTCTGATTTTTAGGGTTTTAAGTTAATTCAAGATATCATTACTTTAGTCATTTCAATCTTTTCTTCCAAGTAGACGCACACACTCCATGCCCCCAGTTCTTAAGGCAAACTTTCTATTAAAAATGTATAGTTTCTCAAGCCCAAACAGACATTACACAAGTAATACACAAGTAATGTCACCCAGATTTGACAAAGTTACATTCACAACTGTTTTCACAGGCTGAATAGTACTTTCTATGACTCGTAAATTGACTTTGACATGTAAAATCAGTGGAGTTCTCCTTAACATGTGAAATTAACAGCAGTAGTCTTCAAACTTATCAAGAGATACAAACTTATTGGTCGAAATGGAAACAAAAAGACAATTCAACATACTTCGTTTTCTAAGTACTTTAAAGTGGCCCTTTGGCTTAAGTGAAAGGGGTCTCTCACAGTGATGAACCCACAGAGAATTCTCTTCATCTCCCCTTAGCTCTGTGGAGCGTTGCTCGTTTCAGCTCATCGTTTTTGGTTTTCCGGGCCAGCAACTGCGCAAACAGTGTTTTGTTTTACTCTCTACGCTCTCATAACATTGCTTCTGCCGCAGCAGGTAGCTGTTTTCAGCAAAAACCCACTCTACACTACCTGCTCAGCACCACACAGCAATACAGACAAAGTAAACGACTATTTGATGAACATGGTAAAACATTTAGCAGCTAAAGAGACAGATATTTCTCTCAGGAGTTAGTGAATATTGGATATTGGAATATTGGATTGAATGAGGAGAGTGAATATTGGATTCACATTCATCAGGTGGACACAATCATGACTCCAAATGAATGCTAATGCTGCTCTGTGTCTGCTGGATGTGTAATTAATTAGAAAACTGATTAACTTTAAAGTTCCACCATAATAACTTCTAAGGTGATGATGATGTGTTATGTTCACATATGGTTTCCGCTGCACCCCAAATGGCCAAAAAATCACCTATTGCAGGTTTAAGACGTAAACTTAAAATAGATTGACGAGTACAGGCGGTGGTCAGCAGAAACATAAGCAAGACCAGAGCTTTAACGGAGCTGACAGTTAACAGCATGTGATAATCACAGGTTTCCAACACACACACACACATACCAGTACTGTGTACACACACACACACACACACACACACACACACACACACCACACACACAGGGCCCTTTATGCTCTTCATATTACCAGGCATAATGTAGGTAAAAGACTGTGAAGATCCAGTGTATGTAGAAAGGACCAGATACTCCCTTTTAGTCCTGGATCTAATATGCTCCGGTGCTGCATGGGAGTCTGCTTATAATTGGGTCTTTTGGCGCCGGTGTAGCTAGCTTCGCCTTTGCCCCCTGCCTAGCCCACTGAAAATGACTGATGGCCGAGGGACCGAGACTCATCGGTGCAGAAACAGAAGCTTACAGTCCGTGAGAGTGGAGAGTTGTGGAGGAGCGCGCTGTAGATTCACTGCAGCTGCTACACTGGATACAGACTTAAGAGAGAGAGAGAAAGAGAGAGACACTCTGCCCCCAAGGTTTTCATTCTCGCTAAAGCACCACCCTATTGGGCACATCATCCATTTCATTAAACCTGTTTTCGATTTTCCGCCAAGGTTTTAGATTGGCCGGGGCTTTAAAGAGAGCTATGGGAAGCAGATTGATGTTGTCTAAAAGTGGTGGTGCCCTGTGACACGTTCGGAAGTAGGTTGTAGTGCTGCTCTGATATTTACTTTAATGCTTTTAGCTTGTAGAGTAGGAGTGATTGCTGTGTTGATTATTTTTGTTTTGATTAAGTGTTTGGTTGTGCAGTGGTATGCGTGCAAGTTTTCAAGTGTGTGTGTGTGTGTGTGTGTGTGAGTGTGAGTGTGTGAGTGACTGAGATTTTCACATTATTGACTGTGTGCGTGTGCTTTCCAGATAATGCCGCCCCATGGGATGCCTGCCCTTCAGCCTCCCCAAGCCTGTCGGAAGTAGCCCCTCCCATCGACAGCCTTTCCATGTCATCGCCTTCATCTCATCTGGCCCCGGCCCCCGACCCACCTCACCTGCCGCCTCTGGACGTCCCTCAAGACCTGGTGGCACGAGACAGCTGGACAGAGCGTTCGAAGAGCCCCCAGCTGCTAAATCCAGATCCGATCAGCCAGGGGAGAAGAGCGGCTACAACCGGCGGGAGCGGCAGAGCCAAGAAGGGGGGTGGCAGGTCCACCCACAAGGGGCACAGGGTTCAGCCCACTACTGAGGGGGAAGTGGGCAAGGAGTGGCAGAGCGGGGAGCTCAAACCTTCCAGGAGCACCAGAGGGAGGTCCAAGGAGAGATTTACTGAGGACAGCAGAGAATCCACCGAATCTCCCAGCATCTCCAAGCTCCCGCACACTAACGGGAACAGCAGGGAAGATGTGGAACGTTACGGTGGAGGGCAGCAGGTGGAGTCGGAGCAGAGCAGACCCAGGCCCAGGGAACTGGAAAGGGGCCTGGGAGAGAGCAGGCCCAGCCTTCCCAACAAGAGCACCAGCAGCGGCAGCGCAGCAGGGAGGAAGGCCACGGTCTCTCCTGGGCCTTGGAAGATCCCTGGATCAGACAAGCTGGCCAGCACACTGCACACAGGCACGTCCACGCTGAGCAGATAACACCGCGGCTCCAGCAGAAGACAGTGGCCACACTCATCTAAACTAAACCACCGCATGTGGACGAAACCACCATCCTCACACCTTCCTGTGCTCCTTTATCCCCCCGCCATCCCGTTCTATCATAGACCACAGAGTCCGAAACCAAGGGGGGCAGAGTGATCTGGACCACGTGTTTTTAGAGTTTTATTTATGATATTGTACTCTAAATTATTTTGAGAAATATTTTACACCCACCACCTTAAGAACTGGAAAATCATCCACTTTAAAAAAAAGAATGGAAGATCAAGTAGAATGTGTGTTTAGCGTGGCGGGGAATCATTTGGGGGGCAAAAAACTTTAAAGAACTCTATTTTGAGTTCTCCTCAAGCAGAACTGGGGGACACAATATAGACAACTGACAGGAAACAACTGTCAATTGTGATTGGATTTTTTATATATATATATATATATATATATATATATATATATATATATCTTCACAATGGAGTCTGTTTTATGAAATGGAATGTTAAAAAGAAAGTTTGCCTGTTTTTGATGAGAGCGAATGGAACAAAGAGTGACAGCAGAGATGAAATCTACTCAACAGAACTTTGCCTTAACAGAGACTGTATGGGCTTGAATCTATCTTGAATCTATCAGATGATTATAGACATATATATTATAATGAATATGAATATGTGGGGTCATTTTGTAAATAAGATCATCTTTAAGAGAACAGAACCTTAGTTGAGCATGATGGAAATTCTAGTCCATGCGCGACATGGAGCAGAATTTTCACCACACCAACTTCTCCCTCTTCTACACTCCCGTTAAGCCCTGTGATTGCAGTTTGGGCTCTCGGCAGGCCTGCTGCGGTTGTTTTCACGATCAATTTGCGCTTGAATCATCCCGAGTTCAGCAGGGGTGTCATGTCAATCCATTTTTTTCATTTGCTGTGCTTAACGAACAAAGCAATCCACGGCAGTGGTGTCCAGCCGGACGGTAAAAGGAGGAGCTCGCATGATACCGACCGAGGGGCAGAGTGCCTTAGACTGACAGAGAGGTTGGCTTTTAAGTCAAAGGTTCAACTCCAAACCACTTAAGAGGGTTCAAAACAGGCTGCTATACAACATCAACTTTACAGATATAAATAATAAACTGTATTTTTTCAGATACGAGTGGGATAAAGTGAAATATATCATTTATTCCACAGGCTTACGTATGAAGTAAGTCCATTGTCAGAGGTATTGACGATCTTTATTTGTGCAAGTGGTTCATTTTGGGTCGTGATAGTTTTCATTATGTCTGACACTAGTCATTTCCATGAAGAATTGCTCATATGAGATGGTGTATTCAAATGTCAGCACAGAGCAGAGCTTTGCACCCAAAACAATCACTACTAAAGTCTGATATTAAGTCGTCAAAGAATCAATCTCACTTGTCAAAAGCTTGCACGACTAACAAACTGTGACCTGAACGAATGAATGCCCTCGATTTGAAAATGAAACATTTCCAGATTGGCTGAGAAGAGCTTGCACCTGTCACAGCAACTGTCAGCGGCTGAATTTGATTTGTTTTAGGTGAATCTGTCTACACTGTGTGATATTAACAAGTCCATCTCCATGCCAAACTCCCTGTAGATTAGATACATTTTCAAGATACCTGCCCCAGAATTGCAAACTGTTTGAAGGCTTTATGCTACATGTACAGGTGTACATTTATGCAACCTGACAATTGACCTTTCGCTAAACCGTGCACCCCTTAGTTGCTGTTGCTATGCCTGTCAAGCTTTCTGGTACGACACACGTGCAGTTTACAATGATAACGGTGGCAGATTTACAACTCAGAATTGTTCGTAATTTTTGAAAAAAATGGGTCCTTGTTTTCAGACAGAAACTGACGATTTTGGCAGCTGAAAGGACAACTGTCAGCTGTAGCTAGCTAGCTACTTAAGCTAATGTTTAGCTCCATGAGTTGGCTGGAAACTGTGTCTCTGGCTGACTTTTTAATGTTTCCATCCGACTCATTTTAAAACATGAATCTTGCAACAAAAAAGGATCCTAAATATCTACTTGATGGCTACTTTTATGATATCGTGCTGGAAGAGGGTAAAGCTCATGGATGTATTATATTAACGGTAAAGCTACATGTCCCAGGCAAAACGTTAGCATCCTCACCAGTTGATGATCATGTAGTCTGGATCAACAGAAGTATATTTCCAGGATAAAGGCTGACGCGTGAGCCATGCGCCAGATGTCAGGATGTCATCGTGCAATAAGGTAAGCCTGCTTGGTAGTTCTGGTGGTTCTGAACAGTTAACTTCATTTAATATTTTATGTGGCGTTTTCTTTTGCGGGATTCAAATGTTTCACCAAGACAAGTTCCTTCCTGAGACTATTTTGCAGAGCCACCGTCGCTGCGTCCGGAGTATAGCACCACGTAAGACGTTTGTGATTGGTTTAAAGCAATGCAAATAACCCAGAGCATTTTTTTTCTCCTATCATAGGATGTATCTGTGGTGTAGCAGCAAGACCTTACTCCACAACGCTTTGGAGATAGGTCTGGCAATGCGGTCTAATGATCATATAGCGGACATGCATTGTTCTTTTATTGCACGGTAGAGCTAATTAGTACTAGTACTACTACTTAAAAAATGTAAGATCAGACTGCTATTTCATTCTCATATAACACAATTTGGCTGTTTTGTTATTGTATTAAACAGTATGTTTTTACTTTTAACGTTACAAGAGAAAAGTCTTTTAGGATGTGGACTAACTGATGAAGTTGGCAAATGCTCTCTCAGGTAACGCAGGCTGGAATTGCTGGAGTTGCTAGAATGTCAATCCAATAAAGAGCAGGACAGAGTTGCTAACTAGCTAGTGAACAAGCAGGACATGCTAACGCTTGCAGCTCCCATTAAAGCAGACACTGTTTAGTCCTTTTCTTACACTTGAGCTCCTGTGATTTGGTTTGGTTTTGGAAATGCTAAGAAAATGCTGATTATTGCTTATGCACACTGCTTCGAAATGTGGAGTAATCCAAAGTTTAACAGGTCTGCAGTGCATAGTTACAGTTGCTAAGTTGTGATCGAACACTTGATGTTCGGGGCAGGGTTTTACGCAAACTCTCAATTTTAAGATCAACAAATCTTTTCAGCATCTGTACCCTCTTTGCAGTTGTGACAACTCTGAGTGGCATGAGCTGACAACAGAAAAAATAATCCCAGAACAAAAGTGTCCTCTCCTTTACCTACTAAGGGAAGTGCAAACAGAGTAAAAGAGCACAGGGCGAAAAGTCATTGTTTGCCATTGTAATTTCCAATTACACAAGGAATAAGCTGCTGACTTTAAAGCACAATCAGGACCTTCAATCACTTGTAGATGGTGTGCAGGGGAAATATCAATATAATAAGAAAAGGGCCCAAAATTAAATTTGACATTTGTTAAACTAAAGTTTGCAAATGCTGCCTACATACTGTAACATCAATCATGCATCATTTGACTGGACTGCTTCTTCTTTTTTCTGTTTGACGCAAAAACAAAAAAAGTGTGCGTATTTTTGCTCAACATTTGCACAACTCACTGCCTTCCACATCTGAGCTGTTTCCATTGAGCCACATTGTAAGTAGTTTGCTATGAAAAGCAAAAAGAACAACAACAAAAAACATCTAAAAGTGTAAAAAAAAAAAAATGTGCGTGTTAAAATAACAGCACGCACTACACCATAAACTCCCACCCAAGCGGCTCAGTATCACTGTGTAGTGTTATAGCAGTGTATAGACAGATACCTGAACAAATATCTCTATAAATATGAATCTGTGTACTATTGATGGTCACAAAGACTAAGTGGAGCAACTATTTTTATGAAATGCAACACTATGGATATATTAACTTTTGCAAAAATCTTGTTTACCTGTATGATATTCTGAAACGCTGTCAAAATAAAAGAAAATCTTGACACAACATGAAAGATTTATTTGGGACAAGCTACTGTTTGATTTATTATGGGGTGTCTGTTATTAATGCGTACATTTCATATAAAAGCTTGTGGGTAACGCTTTACTTTATCCCCCCGCATTTATAAGTGACGCACTATAATGTAGTTATAAACTAGACTAGAAGACATCATACAACAGTTTTCACAGGTTGAGTTGCTAGATCTTTTTCTGAGCTTTTAGCTAAATCTCATGGCCTTCATCGGCTGTGTGCTCTGTTGTTAAATACTTAACAAGCCATCATATTTCATGTTCATATACATGTTTTATATGATTGCAACTGTTATTGTTATACTATATCATAAACATAAATGTACTTGCTCACAAAAAAAACACAAAACAATTTGCGTGAAGATCTTCTTAAAACTCCTTTTCCTTAAATGTTTGTACTGTTGTAGTGTCACTATTTGGCCACATGGGGGCATCTGGTAAGCCAGATGAAATACAGCAGGTAATACTTACTAAAAAAAGGTCCTTTTTCAAGGAGATATTGGTCCTTAATAATATTTAATTAATTCATATATTTTCCTGTCAACCTTGTGCAGGTTGAATAGAAAATGGTTTTATGCTCTGTGTGCACATTCTCCATGTCTCCACAAGAGGTCAGTATAGACCAGGCATATATTTTCACGCTGTTTGGTTTCATAATAATTAACTTATGTAAAGTTATTGGTCAGACATTTCCTCTTACAAAATGTTATATGGATTGTGTCATCCAGTGTGATTTTATAATTCCATAAAATGCAGAATTCTACATCATATTTTGATGCATACACTTTCAATTATACCTGCTTAAATAATGTATCTCTGCTCTTGTGTCTCATGTAGACATTTACTCGATCGCCAACCTTTTTGACAGCTTTGGGAAATTCAAAGACACTATTAAGTACCCTTCCTCCTACAGATTGCAATTTGTGTCATGATTCATTTAAAATGGGATTTTACATTTTAGCAACCCTTAGATTTAACTTGATGTGTCTGAAGTGTGACTTTGCTTCTGTTTTGCCTCATATTTTGTTATTGTTATTTCAATATAGCATGAAGAAGGTGTATACATGCTGTATATCTGCATCAAACAGACACAAAAGAAGTACTGCAGGAGCAGGAGAACGAGCTCTCCTGCAGAGTCGGTGCTGGTTAGGGCTCCCAGCTCCTGGAAGCTCCTGGCTGGGGCCTGTATTCTCCACAGGGGCAAATCAATCCAGAGCTGTACTCATGTCTCCATCGGGAGAAAGGCAAGCTGATAGTACAGGCCTTTTACAGACGGCTCTGCTGTTTCTGAGGAGACACCAAGGACATTAGAGTTGTAGAAACAACCTTCGACTTGTTCATCAAATGGCACTCCAAGGAAATAACTCATAGTTTATACATTATTGTGTTGAAATCAGATGCATAGCTATGTGTGAGCAGGGTGTCATACAGCAGTTTTATGAGTTGTAATGGTTCATAAGCTGCACACATCGTTGGATCTAACTTGCATTAGACAGCACCACATTGCCTTTATGTATCTCCCAGACACACTTATACAACTCAAAGCAGACATGACTCAGATTTTCACAGCAGCGTTTGATGGATTGCTTTACCTCCTCCGCCGATTTCTCAGGCCTCCCCCCTCACTGAATTGCTTCATCCTCATCAACACTAAACAACTTGCCAGTAAAATAACTGCAGTGCAGAGATAACACAAAGTACAATGAGTTCATCCATCAAGAAGACTTCTCTGTATTGCACAAAAAAAAATCTTTTAACAGCACCTCCAGTGATCAAGGGTTTCAGTATCTGGCTATCGAATTGTCTCACCGTAGCTGGAACTTAATGCTTTAATCTGAGGTGAGCCAGGAATTGTTTCGCTGAATCCTGGCAGATTCCTCTGTCCTATCTCACTGTCACCTCATTTGGACTGCTTCATGTGGGAAGTCAGAGAAGCAGTGTTTACAAAACAGGAGAAATCTAATCCCTCGTCATTAGTTAGCCAGATTTTCTGAGAGTTACAGGAAAATAATCAAGGATTATTAAGCACAGGCTATAGGAAGTCCATTTCATGCTCAGTAATGTTGTAACACCGTTTTAAGTGTATCACAGCACTGTCATGTCTGAATCCAAAAAGGCTAAATTCAGCAGGCAACAAAAGAAAATACAAAACACTAGAGGAAATTAAACACAAGACTAATATACACAAGGAAAGGAGTGCAGTAATGAGGGACAGGTGACATGAGAGCTGATGAGGAACATAGTATGTTGCACAACAAGGAGGCTGAGGGTTGTCCTGTTCCTGTGTGCTTTTTATTTTAAAGAGAGAGAGAGAGAGAGCTTGTCCTGTTAAAGCAGATCCTGTCAGCATGTGTGGGCCACTTTGAGGTTTTTGCTCAAAGCCCAGTCTGCAGTGTATTATGTATTCTGACACCCTGTATATAAGTTGCATTTCCTTCAAATAGGTGCCATGCATGCGTGCGACCTGTATCATCTGCAGAGTTGTGTTATCCTGCATTCATACTTTCACAGCTGTATAGATACATTACATATTACAAATAGATATTCATTTTGTCGATTATATTCAAGTTATGGAGCAGCTGTATGGCGAAAAGTAAGCTCTGGGCCCTTCAGCCAAGTGCAGTGAAACTATGACTGTGAGTCATAATCAAAGCTGTAAGGTGTGGAATAATGGCACCAATTGAAGTTTTAAATGTCCTCCAGGCAACAGACTGGATGTAACTAATAACCGATATGGTGGTTTTTGATGCCAGATACTTGATAACTTTAATTATACATCAGTGCTTTGCAACCAGGGAGGCAAATGACCTGTCCTTGCATGTTTTATGGGTGTCAATAAAAAGGGCCTGTCCTGACATGATGTTTGGCTGCAGAATGAACAATGGGTTCAGTTTAAGAGGGATAGATCGTTTTGTTAGGAGATGGGCTAAGGCTTATGTTTCAAATTTAGAGACACTTAAAGTTGAGCACATTGAGTGGAACATGGATAATGTTCTAGTTTGGGATTATCAAATTAATTAGGTTTTTATCTTGTTGTATTTTATTAATTGTTTATGTCCTGATTTATGCTCTTCTAGAAATAGATGGTCCACTTGCTAGTGTTTCGGGTCACAATAGCATAGGCTATATTGTGAGTGACATTATTTACAGGCTGCAATCGTTTTCTTGGATCCCAGTAGCCTATACATTGATAGTAGGATATACTTTGAGTGGATAGAGATATGACAAAAGAATATTTCACTACTATCCTCATAGACTATTTTCTAAGGTTTTGCTTTATGAAAACTGCACAGCCTATTTTGCAACGCAAACCATTTAAACGTTAGGCCTAATTCAGTGAAATAATGCGTTTGTTTGTGTTTGGCATGTGCCGAATTTAATTTTCTGATCATTCAGACAGAACGCTTTCCAACGAACAACGACTCCATGCATACCATGCAAGCCACGTTAACTTCGGAGATTTTTGAATGAAATTTGGCGTGACGCGCGGTCTTCACTTGACAGAACGGCGTGTATCGGCTGGACTAGGGGAGGGCCCACGGGCGGGATGACGCGCCCTGCCCACTCAGTATCTTCACATTTGTGTGGCAGACTTGCAGTCTGTGTCTAGCTGCTGTAGTGTGAAGACAGACAGCCAGTCGGCAGAGCCGTGGAAGTATCCAGCAGCCAGAGCCCAGGCAGCCGGTGGGAGAAGGAAGGGTGACCGCATCTGCGCACCGCACAGCCGCCCGCACCAATCCATGTCCACGGTAGGAAGGATTTTAAAGTTTTTTTTATTTTTTTTTATTATTTTTTTTAAACTGCCGGGGACTTGTTTATTAGTATTTCAATATGGATTTTGGGAAGCCGTGTCGTGGCACGCCGCTGCAGTGAGCATCAACACGCCGGAACTAAAACGTCTCCGAGCACACTCAGTTGGGAAAATTCATAGTGTTTAGGATTTATTATCATTTGTTTGTCTCGGTCTAAATGTGGGAGTTTGAAAGGAGAGAGCACGCAGTTAGCACGGGTCTGAAGCCGCCTCCGACAGTAGGGCAGCGGGTAGCGGCACAGCTCAAGCCGTAGTCGCCGTCGGCGTGGAGCAGCTGCGGCAAGCTAGCAGCCGTTAACGCCAACGATACGGGAAGTACCTACGGGCTGTGGCTTCCTATCTATAGCCTACACATTAAAAAATAAAATACGATATTTACAATTAAAGCCTGTGAACACCCACACAGGTGATTTCAGTTATTGTGACTCAGGAAGATGTCATCACCCACTCAGTCCTCCTGGGAAGAGGTCTTAAGAGATTAGAGTGTCTCGGAAGCTATGGGGCATTCATGACTCAGAGGGTTTTGCCAAACTTGGGTCTTGGTTTCACATCAAGGACATAAGAAGTTTTCAATAGGCCCTACTATCATTTACCATCAAATAGGCCTATACAATTTCATATAATTTCCTTCATGGAAATGGCCTATATCGAACAGTTTTCGGTCTATTTCATATTCCCCTGCAAGTGTGTGTAGGCAATATTGGTTTGATATTAAATAAGTAGTTGATTCATCAAATAGTCGATAGACAGAAAATAAACTTATTTGATTATTAAGTAAAAGTAGCAAGTCTCAGCCGAGATTCTGACGTTTTGTAGCCCAAACGACTAATTGATAGAATAATTGGCATCTTAATTGATAAAATAATCCATAGCTGCAGACCTAATGTTGGTACTTGTTTTTTTTTTTTTGTTGTTTTTTGTTTTTTTTAAATTTGGAAAGTTTTACCGAAAGAGGCCTTTACGAATGGAGTGTTGGCTGTTCGCTACATTGTTTTTAACTGTCGTAGTGATAAATATGAGTGTTTTTCCATGTGAAATTGAGCCCGTCTGAAATGACTGGGCAGCAGCTTGTGTTCAGATCAGACTTTGGCTTGGATTTTTTTGTTTTTTTTTTTGTTCTTAGACTATATGGGTCCACATCAGACCACAGATACCAATTTTAATGAATTCCCTTACAGGGAAGATGTGTGGTGGTGCTGCATATGATTTTTACTTTAGACTAGAACACATTTTTACTGTACAAAGAGCTTGAAACAGAGCTACTTTACCTACCCCGCATCAGAGCAGTCAGTCCTGTATCTTTTGACCTATTTATCAAAGTTTATCCTTTTTGAATATGGAACTTAAAATCTACTCCACTGTAGACTCCACTAATTTTGTGTGCGTTATCCCCCTTTTTGGTTACAGTGCAGGGGTGTCAATAAAACATTGACAGCTTTATTTTTATTAGTGCTCATGTGTTTTATTAGCTCCATGAATCACTGCAAATAGCTGTAGAGCAGAGACAGTCAAAAGTTGCATTTTTTTTGTGTAACTTTAAAGTAGAGCTGCAACTAAATACTTGATTATTTTCTTCATTTAGTCTAAATGTGTCTAAATAGTGACAAATAATGTTCCACAGGCCAAAGTGACTGTTTAAAATGTACGTCATCAAAACAATCGTATTGTAATCTCTACAAAACTGTTTAAATGTTTAAAGTCTACCACTGTATATTGACCCAAACGTGCGCAATTCCCACTCCAATATTAGATGTTTGAGCTTGTATGACAAATTGACTCTTCATAATGGAGGAAAACTGTACATGTCAAGTTATAAAACTAATAACACTTCTCCTTTTATTTAGAAAAAGCCTCGCAGGAAATATCAGTCCATCAAATTGTGCAAACCTGCAGATTTCCCTCTGAAAAGGTGTTTTGATGTTTGATGATGAACCTTTCACCATCTCGCTATAATCTCGCTATACTGCAATACGTAACAATAAGAAAAGTGCCTTGAGCTGATTTCTAAATCAGGATCACAAATAGAGCTCCAATTATCACAAGATGACCTATATTTTGCTCTCAGATAAGTGTTGGGTACGTGTGCATGCATGTGCGTGAATGTGTGCTCATTTATATATTTAAGATTATTTTTTTTGGTGGGGGGGGTTCCCTTTATTTCAGAGCGACATTGGCGACACCCGGGCCGCTGCAAAGGCCTCAGGCCTACATGGGCCGCACGCTCCTTCTGGGTGAGCTAGAGGTCGCCCCCTCATTTATATATTTATAGCTGCACTAAGTGATCAGATGCTGCCAGAAAGCATTTTATTCTTCAATTGTCTCCTGAAAATGTAGTTAATTATTGGATTTCATAACAAAGAACAGGTCAAGGCCGATTTTTAGAAAGTCCCTCTTTTGTCTTCATGTATGCCTGCCTTGTTTACATGTGTGCAGCCTCTCATCCTGTGCTCTCACCTACAGCCACAACTGTTTCTGCAATCTCCTCTCAGCTCTCTTCTTTCATCATCCTTTTTCTTTCACAACCCTCCGCTTTGCACATGTGCTTCCTTTCCCTCCCATCTCCTGTTGCAGGTCTTTGAATGCTAAGTAGATGCTTATTTTTCTGCTCCAATCCTCCTCCATGCATTTCCATACCACAGAGTAGTAGTATGGATAGAGTGAGTGCAGAGGCATGATGGGAGAGCAGCAGCGTGGGAGCAGTTTTCTTTCTTGCATCTCGGCGTGTCCACAGTTTCAGGCAGTTTGAGAGAGGCGGTGGTGTTAAGATGTGGTCTCTGGGCTGAGGGGATTGCAGTGTGCTTCTTCATCAGCAGAAACCACCACTGCAAGGTTGGAAATCACTGTTGTCAGTGCAAGTGCGGAGGATCATTCAGTCATGATGTAACATGCAATGGATCATGCATACATCTCAGTTTAGACTTTATTTTAAAGTACGATAACTCTTTTTGGTTTGCGCCATCAGGGAAATTATTTCGATGTATGACTAAATCATAGTAGCACGCTGCGCACACTTCATAGTTTAGAATTTGGATTTATCTTTCTTGCTGTTCCAGGCAGCAGTTCTATATTTAAAACTGATGCTGATGAATTCATTTGAATTTCATTTCTGGTTTTAGCTTCTTGAATTCGAGAACTTTTCTTTTTTTCAGATATGATGGTAAATAAACTTTGAGGTTTTGGCTATCAAATAAAACCCGAAGTTTTTCACATGGCACACATTGGGCTCTGCGAGTAGGGCCAATTTCCTGTTTAACTGGTCTGGTACGGTGTACCAGACTTAACCGGTTTGATTGTACACAAATCAGTTGAACCAGCATGTGTTACTATGACACCTTCTGGCAAATTAAAAAGTAGCCTACATTAGCAACCAGTGCCGACAGCGTCACAGCACTAAATCCATGTATTGCAAGCAGTGTCAATAGCTACATTTCGCCGAGCATTTCTAAAGCTCAAGCGCAACTGAGCATTCTTCCAATTTAAAAATGAAAATAATTGAAAGGTGCTGCCCTAGATCAGATATTTCCTGATTTTTATACCAAAGTAGGGGAAGTTCTTGTACAGCTGCTCATGTTTAGACAACAATTTGTGAACTTTATAATATTATAAACCAAGAGATCAACCAGTACTCCTACTCCATGTTTTGTGTCAAGTTTGTGGAAATTTGACTAAAATTCGGCTTAATTTTGTAAAAAATGCACTCTATAAACCAACAATTAAGGTCTCTAAACTTCATTCCAACACATCCCTAGTAATGTCGAACCGGCTTCAGTTGCTGTTGTACTTAAATGGTGTAATTCCAATACGTAATCCATTACATTACCAAAAAACAATTGATGTACAGTGAATTTGGGGCCTATGGAGGTCTGCCCGCTTTGCTTGCTTGGTTGGTTAAGCAGCCTTTTATACCCAACCCTATTTTAAGAGCCTTGTAATTGATTTTCCCACTGCAAATGTTTAGCTATGATGTAAAATATACTGTGTATAATGTATAGTAAAAGCCACTGGTTAAGCCCTTCTTTTTTTTTTTCTTTTTTTTTAAGTTGAAGGCTCAAGCAGATGTTGTAAATTAGCAGTGGTCACCTTGCAGCATCGCTGTCCATCTGTTTCCTGCAGGCCTCCTGGCTCTTAATAACCAAAGGGGGATAATCCAATGGGTTGAATGACATTGAACCTCACATTGACATGGGTGCTTCTTAACAGCCTGTCACTGGAGGGTAAGGGCGAGGATTTACCAGTGACTGAGTCACCCAGTGATGATTATTGAAGCCAATGACCTCCTCACAAGACCACTCTAAGATATCTTAAGTGTGCAGATCATGGGGCACCTGGATAGCTCACCTGGTTGAGCGTGCGCCCCATGTACTAAGGCTCAGTCCTTGACACAGCAGCCACAGGTTTGATTCCAACCTGCAGCCCTTTGCTGCATGTTGTTTCTCCTATCTCTCCCCTATCTCTCCTCTTTCACATTTTCAGCTGTCCTGTATAATAAATGCTGAAATGTTACATATCACAGATTTACAGAAACAGTGCATCTTTCATTTGTTTATTACTTAACATGATCGTAGAGTGCAATATGTAGCTAACAAAAATTGCGAATCGTTATCGCAATATCTGGGTGGAAAATCGCAATTAGAATTTTTTTTTTTTTTTTTTTTTTTTTTCAAAAATCGTTCAACCCTAGTGTAGATCATAGTCACCCAGATCTAATTTGAATTTATAATAACAAAGTGCTTTTAAAGAGTGGGGGAAGAAATGATTTTGACGGTATTACCATATACATTTTGAATGTATAATTAATAAAATTTAGAATGAAACAAAGGCAATTCAAAACTTGAAGAATAACATGTTTTTTAAATAAAGATTTAGCTACAGTAAATTACGCACTAACAAACCAACAGTTTTTATTGACACTTAACTGCTAGGCTAGATCAGAAAAGTCAATAATGGTTTACCCATTCTGATGCTAGATTGGGTTATACTTCTCGACCATCCTATTTGACCTTGTACCAATAGCTTATTTCTTCTTGCAATGTTAAGTGAATGTTTCACCCTGTGTTGAGCTGGCAGTTGTTGCAACACCACTTTACCGGTTTACACAAGGGATAACTGTACGAGAGAAGTGATTCAACTGATGAGTCATAACCACCCAGGAGTGAACAGAAAGGGTCCTGATTTTAAAAAAAAAAAAAAAAAAAATTCCAGTCACTAGAAGAGGACAAAAACATCTATTTGTTCTCCAAAACAACTAATTGCAGTCAGTTTGTGAGCGGTGCAAATCATACATTGCAGGCTTCCCCTATTCAATGGGTGACTTGAATATACTGTATAAGGCTGCATGAAAATATCTCAGTGATGTATTTCTGTTGTTGAAACAGGATATTGGAGTTGGATATAAACATTAAAAGGCATTCTTTTAATCTGGTTGAAACCAGGAGTCTATAAAATGGCAGGTGTTTCATACTTTTGGTTTTACTTTACAATCATTATCCAGAGCAGGTCAAAATGTTCACAGGTTTGTATCTGCTAATGTATAGTACCCTGAAGGATGAGCTGATTGATGCAACTGAGAAATTAGCTGGCACAGCAATTATTTATTACCTGCTAGTTTAGGGACTTGGGGTTAAAGTTGCTCTTGCTGTTTGAAGGCTCTGTTGCTGACGCTTGGTAAATACGACACCACAAATGAACCCAAAGTTCCTCATTTGTATCTGCAGGGCTTGAAAATGCATCCTTGTTCACTTCCCGAAACATACAAGATTCTCCATATCGGGCTACAACTGGCTACCTGACTTTGCTGCAAGCCGCTCATTCTTGAGGCTATAATGTTTAGTTGCTTAAGAGGGAAAGGTTTACCTTCTCTCAGATTTACTCTCTTCACATAGGAGTAAAAGTAACAGCCTCTGGGGCTAATTTAGAGTGACGTTTGTCTTCGACCCCATTAGGGATGTCGGGGTGGCCCAACCCTGGCTGTCGGGGACCTTTTTTGACGAAAAAAAAACACCCGGCAGCCGTCCTATGCTTGGCCAGTATGGCCGGCAGCCAAGACCTTCCTCTTTAATACTTGATGGTCCTTTCTTTCCCTGAGACCTGAGCATTACAATCTAGCAGGGCATTTCCTTTTACTTGCCTGCTAATTAGTGGAACAGAAATAAGAGCAGCAGCTAATTGTCATTGCATCCTCCATGTAGGCAGCGCATCACAGTACTGGCCAGGTACAGAGGAGATAAAGGCAGCCACTCCCAGGGCTGCTTGAAGTAGAGCATTTTGTTAAAGGCGAATCAAAGAAGGGATCTGGCATTTAATAAAACCCTTTAGCAAGTTGTTGACTATCAAGTGACTGTAATGTGGCCTTTTAATTCTCACCATGTATTTGCTTTTCAGGTCAAAGTCATTACATTTTGCTTTTAGTTTGGTGTGCTAAAACAATTAGTGGAACAATTTTGGGAATTGATTGCATTGCACACAACAAGCTGTAAACACAACACTGAAATAACCTTTTAGTTGTTATGGCTAACGTCTTAGCAAAGGGTTGCCAGCTGACATGGAGCAACATTAGCATTTATTTGTCATGTTTCTGGATTCATCTAAGTCCAGTTACTCACACTTTAGCTCTGTTTCAGTCTCCACCAAACCCTGAGAAAAATGTCTTTTACCGCTAAATGCTCACTTGCTTAAATTTGATTTCGGGTGATTCTGTGCATTTGTCACTATGAGTTATACCTTTTTTAATAGTACAGCAAGTCATTTGATCCATTGCTATTATAAGAATATTGATTTGGTGCATATTTAAGTCATTGATGAAAAAAGATACCATTTGCTGGTATCAGCTTCTCTGTCTTGAAATCCTTCAATGTATGGTGATTAGCTGATTTTAAATTGGTCTTGCATAGCCAGACACCCCTCAATTGGTCTGGCTACACCGCTAATTATTCTGGAATGATGGGGGGGGACGATGGACGACAACGACACTCTGCGATTGGTTTAAAGAAATGCAAATAAGCCACTCTTCTTGGGTGACAGAATAGCACAAGGGAAAGATAAAGCCTGACATCTGGCGTGTCTGATGTCAGGCTTTATCCCAGCACTGGCATTTTATAGATTAAACGATGATGGAAAAAATAAATTTATGTTGAAAGTAATGAGTTGCAGCATTATTAATGACTTGTCTGTGCAATGAGAAGACTCTTGTAACCACCCCCTTATTGCTAATTCCAAAGTAATCCTGTCTACCACCTGTTCAAATGAAGCACAAAAGTATCTAGCCACTTAAAGAGCCACATTCACCCCAAAAAAGTTACAATTTTACTTCAGTTTTGGACCCCAACCATTACTCTGGCGGAAGGGTACGTTGTGTCGCTGAGTGGCTCCTTCGAGAACACATCCTCCCTCTAAACCCAGGAAGAGAGCAGTCTTTCTTTTTATCTCTCCACCTCCCCTTGTTCCCAGCAGACAGCCAAAGTGTGTGTGTGTGTGTGTGTGTGTGTGTGTGTGTGTGTGTGTGTGTGTGTGTGTGTGTGTGTGTGTGTGTGTGTGTGTGTGTGTGTGTGTGTGTGTGAGCACAAAATGAAGCTATCGATTGTTTTGTGTGTATAAAGTAGAGCATTAAACTTAGTGGTGCGTGTTCACTGTAATATATCTTTGTACAGGATACCTGATTACAATGACTTGGTCACAGATATTGGTTTCCATGCAAGCAAGCTGGTTGTTCAAAAGCACAAACAAGTCATGAGTTACAAGATGGTGTGTAGTTATATCATGCCACAGAGGCTTCAGTGGTTCACTCATGCATATACATGTGACTAACATATGCAACTCTTGGATTAAGAGAGTCCTCAATTATTGAGCAATCATCCACCCCTTTGCTGTGTGATATAGCTACAAGTGTCACAATATCAGATGTGTCACATGTATATCATGACATGGCAAATATATATGAAATGGGGATCTAAACTTTAAAACGGACCCATTTAATAAACAAAACAAAAAAAAAAATTGAACCCAATGTGCATAACTGTATCTACATGTTCTGAAAAGCATCAAATTTAAGTTCCCTCAAGGTATTAGTCTTACATTTTAATTTAGAAAGGTCTTGAATATTTTCTTTCCTGCCATCACCATATATTTTAAGTGTTTGAGGGCTGTCATGAGATGTGAAACATCGTACATGTTTCAACAGTAGATTGTGAGTGCACAATATCCATAACTCATACTGTAATTAAACTGGGCGAATGGAAATTGGTACACTTGAGAATGGAAAAACATGCACTCATGTATATAAAAACAACGCTTTATTTTAGGGATTCTTAATTTCTGAATAATATCCCAGGAAGTTTCCTAGACATGTCAATTTGGTACCAATTAAATGGAAGTGTCAAATGGTATCCAATTAATTGGCCTCCAATTAGTTAATTCCAACTAATTGTCAGTGCAAGCTAGTCTTTCATCAGTGCAGGTCAGCTGAACATTCAAAAATGTGAAATGTGTCTACAAGCCAGCATATAGTTTAAAAAAAATAAAATTTCAGATAAAATACTGTATTGAATGAATATTTAATTGGGTTTAAATTGAGGCTTTCTTACAAGGAAATGTCCATGTTCTCTAAAAGCTGTACCAAATTACGTAGTTCTTTCCAGGAAACTTTATTAGGAAAAATAAATTTAAGTTTGTTTCGAGTCATTAAATGGGATGATTCTATTGAAGGTTGATATTGAGTGCTCACCCCCAGAGTGAACACGTTTCATGGAGCAGTAAAGGCAGCTTCGAGGGATCGGCCGCTGAGCCTCGGTGATATCCTGATCCATGCTGCTTTCCACATTAGGAAGATGAGCCTGCAAGATAAGTCGCAGGGCAGCTGTGGCTTTGCTCAGCTCGGTTTCTGTGATAAGGGCTTGATACCGCCTCACCAGTAAGGCATGTTCCCATCATCACTGTATGTCTACATATGTGAGTGTGTCAGGCTGCTGAAAGCATGAGCCCTGTTGTCAGTCAGCTGCTGTGGTAATGGCTTCTTCAAATGGATCATAAGGCCACTGAGCTCTCTGCAGCTGAAGAATTGCAAAACCACACCTCCAATGCATGCTGGGTGAAAATGAAACTCATCCAAATATGTGTCCTTAAACACTCCATTCATTATTTCTTGCATAATAAAGTCCCCATGTGATTTTGCTCTATAGTGAGAAGTAAAGTGAGGTTTTACGTGCGGTGTGTTGTCAGTTCTGTTTTGTGGCCTGGTGATGTAGTTTCTGTATCCAAAACAATCTTCTGATGAGAATAGTCTTCATGTTACCACTTCCTCTGGTTTAACTTGTCCGATCAATATTTCATTTGTATGTGACCGCTGATGTTGTAAGTTTCCTGTAAATGCCCCGACACTGAACTTTAAGGGAATCGCCGCAGAGTAATTAACATTAATCCTTAGATCTCTTGGTGGCCTGCAGTGGATGACATTTTATGTTTAACAAGTAGTGATTTAAAAAAAAAAAAAAAAAAGTTTTATTGGAACAGTTTTTGTGGAAAGGGATATCTAAATGAGTTGCATCTGTAAGATACACTGCATCCACAAATTCATATCTCCTTACAGCCTTCAGGGGAGACATTAAGAAAGGTGTGGGCTTTCATATTGGGTTGGGTGATAAACTACCTGTGGATTTAAGGGTTTAAAAAAGGCATTTAAGAAAATGAAGACTACTGCAATTTTTTTCGATTAATCTCCCGATTTTCTTAATTTATCTTTTTATGGTCTCTAAAATGTCAATTACGGAAAAATTCCAATCAAACCTTCCCAAAATTCAAGAAAACATCTTCAAATATGCTTGTTCTGTCCAAACAGTCCAAAACCCAATATATTCAATTTACTGTCATAGAGGACTGAGAAAAACCGTAAATATTCATATGTGAGCAGTCGTAATCAGGACATTTTTGGCAATTACATTTTTCAAAGAATTACAGAATCTAATTCTGTCAATCGACTAATTGTTTGAGCTCTAGTTGACTGTTATTCATCTGTGAGTAAATGCTAAATAAAGGCAGCTTTTGTGTTTGTAAATTGGTTTAAGTCCATTTACAGTATAGACAGTGTTTTTTTTTTTTTTTTTTTGGGTTTATCAGTGTTATAATATAGAACTTTGCTGTTAATGCAGAATATTTTTTGAAAAGTGGCAGGACAGTTGCTTCCCAAGTCTCAGAATCTTGTATTTCTGTAGGATGAAATCACACGCAGAATAGACCGTTAGAGGCTGCTTCTATATCCCAACATTCTGCCAATAAGTGGAGACAGTGTGGTTTTGTTATTTATAAGAGGTTTGTGAGTTTGATTTGGTTATTTATAACCGCTAAGCGGTGTAAAAAGTGTGAAGGTTTGTGTCTACGTGCTAACAATGTTTATGGTTGCAAGTAAAAAGCTGTTACCAAATGCAGGCTTCAGAGAAAGGCTCCACTCTCTTTTGATTTTTAACAAAAATTCAGGGGGTTGAGCATTACTGCCCGTCTCTGATGTTAGCTGACCTCATCTAGCCCTCATGTTTTTGTTCTGCACTTCTGTTTGGAAGAAGAAAAGAAAGCAGTCCATGCGATTCATACCTGGATGACCACAGTGCAGGTTCATGACCTCTTGGCCTAGCCGCAGCACTCAGGAGTACGATTGCCAGTCTGGGTCTGAGCCAGGTGTGAACTGACACCACAGCACTGAGAGGCTCTGTCGCTCACAGACAGCTGGTGTAATTACAGAATCTCTCTGCCATCAGACATCATTTAGACAATGCACTGATGCATGAGTATGCGAACACAGCGAAACCTAAGCTCTTACACTGAATCTCCAGTGGCCAGATATCTGATAAAGGGCAACAACCTTATGTGTAGATTCGAAACGGGCTCATGGTTTTAAAAAAAAAATAAAAAGATTAAATTAAAGAGACACTGCTTAAATCCTTAAAGCCCACAGCTAATGCAATTATTTCTAATGAGATTAGCCTTTAGCTGCTTTGGAAAAAAAAATTGAAGTGGAGGAGAAGACCTGCTGGTTTGTGTGCAGTAATGCAATCTGGGATAAGAGTCCTTAAGTGTTCTGCAGTTAGGTGGGTTTGTGTAAAGGCCAGTGTCACAACCTCAAACTGTAGCGGGGGTGTCGTGCTGGAGAATGCTGGGAAAGATGTTATAGTATAGCATAGTGATACATTATCATGGAGTGTAGTATGTGGCTGGTTTCTATTTTGCGACATAATTGTTTACAGTGATAACTGTGGTAAATCTTTTTTTTTAAAACCAGGAGCGAATATATTTTATCAATCTAATCTCATTATCAGGTCATTATCCGACCCCAGACTTGCTCATTTCCTCTATCATCTCATCCACAGCCCCTTTCCACAACCGAAGGAGCTGTGGTTAATCATCATGCCAATACGGCGGTAACCTATAACTCAATACTGTGCCTGAATGCATCCTGTGAAGATGCAGACGGAGAACTGAAGCTGGTGCTGCTCACGCTACTCCTCCTGTAATGGTGCACTGTTACTAACAGTCTGTTAGTGGTGGTTTCCATTCTGGGAGTCTTGGACCCTGGATTAAATTAGATTTGTTTGGCCCCTTAAACCCTTGTGTCTCCTGGCTTGAGTTTACCAGTTGGACTTCAAGATCTCCATGTTGGCCCAGTGATGTAGAAACGACTGCCCGCAGTGGTCGTACACTTAACTCAGCTTTTCAGGGTTTTCTACAATGTTGGCACTGTAGTTTATGAAAGGGCCTGACTTTTCCTTTATGCTGCTTGGCAATGGCATTCAAGTTGACTAATGCCACCTTAATTATTGGCTGCATTTTGCTTTCCATTTTTCCCACACTACCTCCTCCCCTCCGCCTCTGTCGGCTTTTGTCCATTTATAATGGTCTCAGCCAGTGTGCAGCTGTAGAGCTACATTTTTGCCTGTCTCCAGCAGCACTCAGCTGACTCACTAATACAGGGGGTTGTTTGAGGAAAGGCTGGAGGCAGCAGCGCTGCGGCTTAAAACAACCTGCCTCCGACAAACAGCAGGGACCTCCCGGGGTGCGAGGCTTTGAGACAAAAACCCTCAGTCAGAAGAGAAAACATGAAATGAGCCCAGAGTGCAGCAGCTGAGCTGTATTTTTATGCCTCGAGTATCTCCAAACTTTATTTTTGAAATGACCCCGAGTGACTTTGGACATGATGCTGATGTGGTACTTTGCCAAGATGGCAACATAATCTAAAAAGCTGGTCCTGTGAGGTTTTAGTGCTCAACCTTGCTGCCCTGTACTTTCACTTTTCCTTTCAAGTTATACAGACTGTAAAAAGAATGCTGTATTATTCATCAGTGATAACACAACAAGGTTAATGCTGACAGACATCGGCTGAGCTTTATCCTGCTTGTCCTTCACTATGCGTAAGATTGACGAGGACAAGTTGAGGGAATTATTAAATACCCAGCCCTATTAAACACATTGGGATTTCTGTATGAGACAGAAACTGTGTAGATTATGGTAAGGGTTAAGGTTAGGCATTTAGTTGTGATGGTAAGGGGCTAGGGAATGCATTATGTCAATGACGGGTCCCCACAAAGATGGTGAGACGCACTGTGTGTGTCATCCATTCCAACACTTTTCCAGCTGCAGGAACATTTCCATTGTCAGGCGTTAATCCGATGTGACTTTCAGCCTCCCTGCTCCTGTCCTTGTGTCCACAGGGAATCTCTGTGAACCACAAAGCTGGAATGTCAGGGGCCTCAGCAGAGGACCTTGACCGAAGTAGTAAATCTGCAGATAATACCTATTTTGTCTGTAAATTATAGATCCAGATTATTTTGATCTGTCAGAATTGGTGTAAATGCAAAGCTCAATGGACTTTGCGTTCAGTTTGAAAGCCAGGCCTTAGTTTCTGTGACGTCTCTTTTCCACTGCAAACCAGTTGGAAGAATGAATCAGCCATATCTTTCCTGTATTGTAAGCACAGATGGCAGAATGGAAGGAAAGCAAGTAAAAACAAGATTGTTAGAGTGGTTATCTGGGCTACGTTTTGGCTCAGGATTTGATTTCTGTCTTTGGGCAGACAGGCCGGGAATCTGCTGCCCAGAAGAGAGGATGAAAAAAGCGGAGGGGGGGGGCAACTCACAATCACAAGCTCCACTGAGTTGCAAAAAATGCTGATCGAGTGTCAATGTTGGCTAAATGTTGTGCTATTGTTGCCAAGTGCAGAATTGTACAACTAGGTATTCCATCAGCCCTTTTATTTTTAATTTTTTTAAACTAGCTAGTTGGCAAATGTTAGACAGGACTGGACGTGTCCTGCTCCTGTGATTGGTTTAGGGAAAGGATGATGCCAACCAGAGACGGGAAGCCGTCATCCAGTCTTTGAGAGGCCTATGATGTATTGGTGCATCATTGTCATGGTTACACCCAAATGAACAGCAACATTGGCAGTATGGTTGTGAGCTTTTAGCCAACACCTGCTTTGATCGGAGACACACATAGCTGTAGCAAACCTCACAGAGAAAACGCACTTGATGTCAGTTGTCTAAAAGGAGGATAAGGACAGACTGTAAATGTTAGGCAGCGCACTGTCAAATAAAACATACATATCCTTGTGTATATAGAGCCATATAGTTGCATATACGCATTGCTGCTTCTGTAAAAATAACATTTTTTACCACAAACCAAAAGTTGCTTTCAGAAGTTCACGGTTCACTTAAATGTCATTTTAAATCGTAACATTTATTTTTGTAATATTCCCACCACAGAAGTTGGATTAGGTTTGATGTGAATATTCCTGTCTTTGTCTGAAAACACAGTCCGACTTGAGGGCACTATGGCAACTATAATAAACCAGCAAAGTATTTTTCAGTCCTCCTGTAGATGCTGTTTACATCTACGCAGGGCTTTTCCGTAGCCATAATCCCGCCGTGATAAACTTCCCATGCCACCCACTCATTTCCTCAAGTGGCTATAAATGCCTGCTGTAGTGTTGTCTCTGTGGGGGTTTGGCAGTAAATGTTTGGCAGCACACTATAGCCATTAAATAAAACAAAGCTGCAATAAAGTCCACAATAAGGTCCTTTTTCTTGTATGTATAAAGCCAAATTGTAACAGATGTATGTGCTGCTTATTACTCTTGATAATCCATAGAACACGCACTTGACAGTTGTTACGAGAGCTGCAGATATGAATTGAGTTGAAGAGAATTTTGTTTTTTTTGTAATGGATTTTATTGTTTTTCAAGTTAAAATACCAAACATGGATGAATGTAAAGATTTGCTGCTTGTCTTAAATCAATGTAAATTGAATATTTTGTAGGTGGACAAAACATTTAAAAAGGTCACATTGGACTGTAAGAGACTAGACATTTTTGACTATTTCCTAAATAAAGGATTGTTCAGCAGATTAAATGATAAAGAAAATAATAGTTGCAGCTCTAGTTTGACATAGGGCATATTTCTTTCTTTCAGACGTTGAAACATTATCTCAGAACCTGGGCACATAATACTACTCAGTAAGTTGAAACCATGAACTTTTGTAATTTAGGTGAATTGACAGTTTAACCCACAGTGCCACACATTTTGACCAATCGGGAATCGCTGTCGTCTCCAAGTTGACAGGAAAATGAAATCTGCTCGGTTCAGAGCCAACTGTTGCATCCAGATGTTAAGTGAACAGTTCATGAACACTAGGAGCAGAGTTGGTGCCAACGCTAAGGACCAGAAGCCTCATCAGCCTCTATCTACAGGAGACTGTAGGACCTGGCCACCTGCCACTGCTAAAGCTGCAAACGGCAGCTCCTGATTTATTGTACTGAATTGGCCCAAATACGCAAACAGTACATTAGACTACCACCATTAGAGCAGCAATTGATCCAATTAAGTTGTCATATAGTATGGACGGCACAAACGCGCGAAAAAGTCATGAACGAATGAGAGTCAAGTCTGGGTCACTTTATCTTGGGTAAATGTTTGTCTTAGCAGGCTGAAGCAGGTGTGTGAGTCATTGTTTGAGTCATTCTTGATTTAAACTGCATTTCAATGGCTGCAGATTGTTGTGTAAATGTTGTGACTAACCAGTAAGGCTTCCAGCTAATCTTGGTTTGGATCTGTCGCCAAGTACATCTCATCAAGTAAGGATAACCCAACAAGCAGCGTTTTCCCCTCACACACACAACTACAGTAAGACCTTGTGGAGTGAGAGATTAAACAAGCGCAGTGATGGCTGGAGAAGATATTCCTGCAGAACATTGTCATAGTTTGATTGCCACTGTACATCCTGAGCTGCTGAGGTTTGGGTCGTCTGATTGTACAGGTCAGAGAGAGCTGTAATGTCACAGTGTCCACTGAGGGTGAGTGATTGTGTGTGTGTATGTTCATCTTTGCCTTTGGTGGCTTGAAATTGACAAGGGAGGTGATATGTTAAAATACAGTTTTCTGTATTAATATACATCATGATAAATGTATCATCTAAAATACTGAAATTCATTTTTTTAATTCAATGAACATTTTCACTACCGTGCATTACGTTAGACCAAACTCACCGTCAATGTCAGACAAACGTGTGAAATAATTTTCTTAGTTTTTTTTTATTAGAATTTGAGCTGGAACTAACAATTATTCCCATACCCATTAATAATTTTCTCGACTAATCCATTCATTTGTCAGTAAAAAAATGGCCATCATCTTTTGTGTTATGTAGTGTGGGTCAGGCAAAACGAGCAGTTTGAACGGCATCATCTTGAACTTTGTGATAAAGGCATCAGAATACCCCAAAAAATACTTTTGCCAGACGACAGAGATGACAGGAAATAAGGAAGAGAGATGTGCATTTTTTACCCTTCTGCATTTTGCTATTTTTTACTGTTGTATCCATGCAGCCTATAAATGTCACTTGAGCACAGCCTTTGCCTGTGGACCCACTTGCGCACGCACGCACGCACACACGCACACACACGCACACAAGCTGATGTCAAAATGCCCCTGAACATTGCCCCTCTCTATCCGCATGTATTAATATTCATCTAATTTGCATACGCGTTGCATGTTTCTTCTGGCAGCTTGAAGGTCGGAACAGAGATGACGCCACCGAACGTTACGTCTACGGGTTTTTTTTTATTTGTTTGAATGTTGTTATTTTTCCTTCAAAAATATATCAAACTGAAGCCATTAAAGGCAACATTACATTCATGCAAAACATCTTTTTACGACCTTGCCACATTAGTGTGATTCACGGTGGATTTGGCTTTGCACAGCACCGCTTCACTTTCATCACTTTAACCTCACCGTGCATTCACACACAAACTTCACAAGTACATCCTGATACAGTATGTAAAATATTTGGCTGCCTGACCTCACATTCACACCCTCCTCTTTTCTGTGCAGAAGCTGTCTGAAGACCGGGACTTCAACAGGCTAGGAGAGCAGACGACAGACAGACAGACCAGACTGACTGGTGGCAGCATGGCGTCCATACCGGAATACTACGCTGGCAAGAACGTACTAATCACCGGAGCCACGGGCTTCATGGGCAAAGTGCTGGTGGAGAAGCTGCTGAGGTCCTGCCCTGAGGTCAAAGCCCTCTACCTCCTGGTCAGACCCAAAGCCGGGCAGTCCATGCAGCAGAGGGTCAGCGACATGATGGTGTGCAGGGTAAGGGCTGAATGTTTTGACTTAATATATTTAAGCTTTCACTGTTACCCAACAGGACTCTTGAACACCTTGTCATACAAACAATCCAGATACTCTCAAGGTTGAGTACATAACAATACAATTAGAGAAGTATACTACCAAGGTGCATTTCGGTAGAGATTATCCAATCTTAACTTTCTGTCATGTGTGCTGCTATTGACAAGTAGAAGTCAAAGATTAAGCTTTTTACAAAACTGATAACACAATCTGCATCTTAAATGGATTCAAGGTCTATTTTGGTTGAATTATGCAAGTATGGTGTTTTGTTCCCACGTTTTTGAATTTGCTACAGTTGTGATTCGGTCCTCTGACTGGCCTCAACAGTGGCCAAAGCTCACGGGTATTGTATTTACTAGGGATGTCCCGATCAGGTTTTTTTTGCCCTCGAGTCCGAGTCATTTGATTTTGAGTATCTACCGATACCGAGTCCCGATCCGATACTTCTGTAATAATTCAACTTTATAATACCTCCAGACCGCAGACATACTCGCGCTTTCCGCTTCAAGCTGCTTCCGTGTTCTACTTTGCCGGGATTTAACCAATAGCGTCTCTGCAACAAAGTGATGTCATGCCGCACATGTTGCTGTTTCTGTGTGGAGTCAAAAGGGTCTAACTCTGTGCCACCGCATAACTATAGTGTTAAAAAATAATGAGAATATATATATACATATATATCCAAGTCCTGATCGGGAGGTAACGTCCGATTCCGATCGAGTCTGAAACCACGTGATCGGGCCCGATTTCCGATCACGTGATCGGATCTGGACATCCCTAGTATTTACAGCCATCGACCAAAGACTGATTGGGGGGAAAAAGAACATTATCTCAGAAACAAGGTGGAAATAATAAAAACTTGTGCCCATAACATAAACCTATAGAATATTAATCGGGAGAGTGTGTTGAGGATATCGGTAAAATTGAAATGGGAATTAAATGCATCCAAAAACAGCGACTCTCCAACTCTATTACACACCTGTCAACCAACTGTAGTGAAAATGGGGGAACGGTAAGATATGTCACTGCCTTATTTCTTCACCCTTGTTCTGCTGCTTGAATCAGATTCCACTTGGGTACATTCGACCAACTGTAGTTTGATCATGTGGAAAATAACAGATCGTAATAGCTTAAACACAGGCATTGCTAGTGCTGGTTTTATAATCATTTGAGACACAGCAGTCAAGTAATACGGAAACGCAGCAACAAGAGAGCCAGCAGTTGAGAAAGTGCTCCTGTTAAACCATTTGACTATTCAAATCAATGTTGATTCAAATCATCATTCAAAACCAGGGCTGTTCAAATGGCATTGCAGTTGTAAGTGTGCTTACAGAGCCAACTGAATTTGCCTGTAAAATACAGCAGCTGCTGTTGCCATGGTAAAGTGAACTTAAAGGGATATTTCACCATTGGAAACTTATGTAGTAATGTGAATTTTTTTTTTTTTTTTTTTAGAAATTGGTGGCTTCTAGGCCAAGAAAAGCCAGAAAATGTGTTTTTTGGCTCATGTGGATGAAAGACACCAAATCCCAGAATGCACTTGCTTCGCTGCTTTAGCGTCTACTCCCAAGCCACGCCTACCTTTTTACAGACAGTGAGACGATCAACTCAACAAGTGTGTTTTATTGTCATTTCAACCATATACACGATACGTTTCACCGTGGCTCAAGTGGTGTTACACATTTAAAATATATAAAAACGACATTATATAAAAACGACATACGAAACAGGCTACATTTAGTGCACACACATTATATGCTCTGTAAAGTTTAGATAACACATAGCTACTAGCATTAGCGCTTGGTGGGCTGTGGTATAAACAGAGTATAAGCACAGCCGTAAATTTGCGTTGAATGTAGAATGGTCGGCACCTAACAGTCACAAACTCGACCAGCAGCTAGCAGTTCGTTGGATACAAGCACCCCATTTCTGCAACAGGCAGTACATGTTAACGCAGCACACCTCGACTAGTCTTACCCGGCGACAGAGCAGCAGGCTGGATAGTCCGGTACAGCAATATTTCCACAACAACAAAAACACAGCAGTCTCTGAACTTGCGTTGGGAGTTTCGTTGAAGTTGGATGTAGTCCAGTTTGTTGTCTAATGAGCGGACACTTGCAAGCAGGATTGATGGAACAGGTGGCCGGCTAACGTTAGCTTTCCACCGACCGACACATTCGTTCAACGTCCCCTCTGATGATGTCCCTTTACCGGCCAGATGCATCGAGCAACACTGCTGGTCTCGATACCCGGCGGGCGAAGCTCAGGTAGTGTGTCGAGTATTCCGTCAAGTGTCCTGCATATTCTCCGATCTGTACCAATGTATCCCGGTGGTACACGTGTGCGGTAGTTTGAATGCACATAATTGTTGTTCTATAATTTCCTTCGGGAGGAATAAATCTAACTGTTGCTGCTGAGAAGCTAAGCGAGAATTCAAGATGGCTGACACTCGTTTTTTCCTCGGCATTCTCCGGGAAAAAGCCGACAGTCCAATCCCCTTATGGGCTATGTGGAAGTAGCTCTTAGTACTGGCCTCTGGGCAAAAATGCCTCCGATGACGCAAAAATCGTCGTTTTGCGTCATCGGAGGCATTTTTCCAGACCCACAATACAGAGATCTCTCGTCTCCCTCGATGAGGGAGGGAAGCACAGTCATTCAAAAATACTACCATGTTTCTGCTGATACAATTGGTGAAGTATCCCTTTAATGACCCCAGGAGACGGAGACACAGAGTCGCAGAGCAAAATAAGGAGTCTGATCAAGAGTACTAAAAGGTTAACTGAACCGAAAGCTATCTTTATTGAAGGTACCTGGTGATAATGAGGAGGGTGGATAAGGTTGGCGGAAAAGGTTTAAGGACAGAGAGAAAGAGGTGGAGGAGATAAAACCAGCAAAAGGTAAAGTGGGGGGGAATGATCCAAATATGTGGCGTCAGCTGTATCAGGCCAAGCAGCAAAGCATGACTCAACAAAAACTTCCAACTATTTTGGACGTAACGAGGACTGAAGCATTGACACTGATGTGCTCAGAAGCAGCTGCTCTGTTTGGGTTGGCCTCAAACTGCCAGTACACTTCAGAAAATCACACTTTTGCTGTATTCCCCTTTTCTCCTTCTTTTAATAGCATCTATTTTTACCACTCCCATTGAACGACGGTACTGCATTCTTCACTCTACTCACTGCTGTGACAGCAGCGGCGCAGCGGTTTCAGGATTTGTCCCTTAATTCAGCCGAGAACTTGCGTTTATTTTCCTTTTTTTTTGGTTTCCCCAATCCTTCCGTCAAGGTGAGCGCGATGCTTCGGCCATCTGGGATTCATTAGCTTTAGTTCACTCTGACACAACAGTGCTGCTTAAGTGCCAGTTAACACCCTGTAATTTCTGCACATCAGAAATGGGAAGAGTGTGTAAAAGGGGACTTCTTCTTTTCTTTTTTTTTCTTTTTTTTTTTTTTTAAAGCAGCCATATTATGCTCATTTTCAGGTTCATAATTGCATTTTAAGGTTGTACCAGAATAGGTTTACATGGTTTAATTTTCAAAAAACACCATATTTTTGTTGTACTGCACCGCTCTCTCTCACTGCTGCAGATCCTCTTTTCAGCTGGTCTCTGTTTTAGCTACAGAGTGAGACCTCTTTTCTTCTTCGTCTTCTGTACTATCTTTGATTGCACTGCACATGCTCAGTAGCTCAGATGTAGATCATGTCAGCTAGCTAGCTCCATAGACAGTAAAAAGGCTGTTTCTACAACTTCGGTCAGTTACAAGGCAGGATTAGCTGGGAGACTTCTAAATGAGGGTGCACATGTAAGTAGTTCTTTTGTAGATTATGGTGAACTTGTGTGTGTTGTAGCAGTGCTTTGCTATTAAGAATGAGGTAGCATGCTAGCGTTAGCATGCTAACGTTAGCATGCTAACGCTACGAGCTAATGGTTGCGGTTAGCCTGCTCGTTTCGGCTTGTGACGTCACAAGCCGTGCCAATTTTGAACAGCTCACCCAGAGACTGAAGGCAGGACACATTCAGAAACTGTATCTCACTCTAAACAGCATGGATGGATTTTTTTCAAAGTTTGTATGTGTGTGGAAGCACCAGAGACACAACATAACACCCCAAATCCCAGAAAAAGTGATTTTTTTTTTTCATAATATGGGCACTTTAAACGTGAATATTAACATCTTTTTTTAAACTCATGTTTCTCCTCTGCTGCAGGAAGAAAAGAAGCATTGATAATCAAACTGTTCCTTTTTAACCTGCATTTGCTAACATGTCAAAATACTAACCTATCCGCAGCAAAGCCGACACTGCTGAGCTTTACAACAGGAGAGAGAGGGAATAAAAGGTTTGGGTAATGGCTCTGCATCCCACAACAGTGTCACTTAGATGATAAAAAGTCCATAAACCTTGATGTTGGACAAAATTCCTGTTGGTATTTAACTCACTTCATCTTCACATATATCGACGTATGGTTTATCTACTGCTAGTGTTTGCAGTATCTCCCCATCCAACAATTTTCCAATGGATTTGGCGTCACTCTATACCCTAACCTGCATCCGCTATCAGGCCACTGCTTGATGCTCTGCCCGCTCATGCTCTGTCTGCATTCAGAAGTGATGTCATTAAATTTCCATGACCGATCCTCAAGTAGCAATTGGTATGCATGGGAGTCCTCAGGTCAGCATTATTCTGTTCAGAATCTTTATAATTAATGAAGGAGAAAAGTTGTGGTTTTGTCTGAGTAGCCTCTCCTCTCATGCTTCATGCCAGGCAACTATCTTTCTTACCACCTGTTGCTAGGTAACAACCATCAGATCTGTCCCATGGTGGTTTTTTTTTTTTTTTTTTTTCAAAGGATGCATCAGGGGAGCTGCCCCGAGCAGGCAAGTGACAAAATGATAGCAATCTCATTGTCTGTGTGCATCTCCACTGCAATGACTTACATTTGAGGTCCGTCTGTGTGGAGGCTACTTTGATTCAGTTGAAATGTTTAGACGCCTGCAGGCATGGCTGCAGTGCCAGGCACTGAAAGGCATGTTAGACACTTCATACAAGTAGGCCTCTGGGTACACAGGGCCTCTCTCCTGCTCTGTGGCATGCTTTTCCCACCCACTAGCGGGCTTTTGAACCCAGTAACAGTCTGTGTGGCATCTTCATTCTGCAGCTCCAGAACTGCAAGTAACTAACTGCAAGAGATGCACTCAAATAACGGGTGGAGAGGTGGGAGGTGGAATGCTTTGGGAAGGAAGGGATCTTGTGGAA
The DNA here is from genome assembly GCF_008315115.2 of Sander lucioperca. NCBI lineage: Eukaryota > Metazoa > Chordata > Actinopteri > Perciformes > Percidae > Sander > Sander lucioperca. Next base: position 6,922,988 of record NC_050192.1, on the reverse strand, counting down.
TTTGCCTACAGGGCAGGATCCTGGATAGGCGGTGGTTTACTCTGAATTACTGTCGAATGACTATTGATCATTGCTTTAGGGGGCTATTCATTGATCAGTGCGGCAGCTGGAACATCGATGGGGATACTAAATGATAGTGAATAGTGTTTGTGTGCTGACTGCATTAGGGTTATAGGAAAGGTACAGCCTTCTCTCAAACTGTGTAGTGCTGAAACCATGAACTGAAGATTAATCTATTATTTTATGTTATTCATGATTTCTTTCTTTCTTTCTTTTTTTTCTTTTTTTTAACTTTTCCAACACATGCCCTGTAACACAATGTCTTTATAGTAAACAGAGCTGCAAATTTTCACAGTAAAAATATAGTAGGGATATTTACTTTCTGCTTTGCGGAAGTAAAAACAAAATTAACTAAAACTTTATAGATTTTCCATTGATAATGAAAGTCTTACTCTGCCAATGGTGGTGAACAATGGCAATGATGGTGGTCATTGAAGTGGCAGAAGAGCCTGCACAAGAATCCATTAATCATGCAATGATTGCCCCAACAATCTGCAGATTCCATCATTTTAAATAAGAGGATTTGCTGATTAACTTATTTTGAAATATGATTTAAAAAAAAAAAAAAAAAAAGACACGGTCAAAAGCTCAACAAAACTACTAGGTGAACCTTTTTGAGTTGAGATTAAGATGTTACCTTGGGCTCTGGGAAACTGGTGTGTACTTTCCTCTTCTGACATTTTACAGACTAATCGATTTTAATAGAAAAACTATGGGTAATTATTTACAGCAATAAATTGTACTTTGGCCCAGATTTTGCCACTTGAAACTCAGGGGCCCCCAAAAGGTTTAGCGCCACCTCTGCATCCAACTCTCGGACAGATTCAACCAAGCTTACCTGTTTGACTTTGTATTACAAATGTACTGCCAGTGTTTACTCACCATATTTGTTCAATCGTCTAATGGACCGTGTTTGGAGCGGAGCAGTTGATAAAATTATATCGTTAGAGCAGATTTTGTCTGCTGCTTTAACAGGGGTCATCTCCACCTGATTTGTATCTTTTTAATTAAAAATACAAATTATAACAATTAGTCATGTTACCTTAAAAAAACAATATTTTTTGCTGAAACAAGAAGGGTGTGTTTGAATGTGTTTAATGAGCTGCCTAAGGTGGCATAAGTCTATTTTAGCGATACAATATAATGCAGCTAGGCTGCTCTAACACCGGAGAATTATCGCTCTTATAGAAACAGATGCCGTCTGTATCTTGATAGAAGTGCAGATATTCATCTTCGAGTCAAGCAATGCCTTCCTTTTTTCAAAGATGTGTTTCTAAGAGTCTTGCAACTACTAAGATATGAATAGTTGTGCATCTTACACACATGGATGCACAGTAACATACAATACAAGGAGGTTTAGGCCGGCTTCACACTGGCTGCGTGGCGTGAGCGTGTCAGCTGCGTAGCGTGTCCGTTTTTATTTTGGCTCCCATGTTAACAGGCTAGAGCTTGCACACTGCCTGCGTGACATGCACGTCTCGGGTGCGGCTCGAGCCGCTAGAAATAGAAATGGAACCGACGCCTATTTTTTTGGACAGGCAAAATTGGAACACTTGCACTTATGATTTCCTACGTTCTCTACAGTTGCTGCTGCTAAACAAGTGTTTAGAAGTAAATCCTTGACAGCCCTCTAAGTGGCTTAACGGAGGATGTTCGCACAAGACTGTGATTCTGTGTTGAGGTGCAGCCCCCTGCTCTGTGCTTTCAGCCCATCATCACACTCTGATCCAACATGACCACATTGTTGTATTGATTTCCTCGTTTGCATCCAGGAGCCAGCAGTATAAATATTCAAGATTTATTGATTCCTGTCGGCGGTTGGGCGTGCGTGCGTTTCCACTTGTGGAGCTGCCTGATTGTTAATACCAGCTGTCTATGCATGCATGCCTGAAGCATCTACCTCTCCATCCTGAAGCAAGAGCAGCAGACCATTCTTAACGTGCTTCCCTGCCGTACCATCATTCAGGCTTTATAATCTTAACCCTACAGTTAACTATTGTGTGGCGGAGTGTTTAAAGGAAGCTCTGTTAAAACGGCAACTTTTAGGTAACCGAGCAAGCGAGGTGACTGTTTTGCTGTGCTGAGTCCTGTTAAGAGACAGCGACTGGAGAGACAGCGACTGGAGAGCCACAATGGCTGCCAAACTGGCACATTGCGAGGCTTTGCTGCTCATCTGTGTTGTGTTGGCATCCAGCAGGCAAGCAGACTGAGAGGGAACCAATAACCCTGCAACTCCTCCCCAAAGAGGGGCGATGGGGAACCAATGCATTTGCGTATAATTAGGCCGCAAATTAACTCAAGTTTATGAAACAAATTAGCACATTAAACGTCGTAGGTGAAGTCATTAGGGGGAGGAGACGTGAATACAGCCCAGGGGCTCCACAGCATGTGGAGTCTGCCAACCAGTGTTCTCTCATTCCACATCCATATAGCTCCACAGATATCCATGGCACTAAGATGTGATCTGATGACCCATCTTTAGAAGGATAATTCAGACAAATAACCTATATATTTTTAAAAATTTTACAAGGGACAGTTTTAAGAATATTTTACCAGCACTGGATGTCTCTGCATCATACTCAAGAATCACCTATAATTCAAGCTTAATTCTTTGTGTTTAGAGGACACAAAATCCTGCAGCACCCATCATGACTCACTCTTATTTTTGTCAGTGTGTTCTTGAAGAGTAATGGGTCTCCTTGGCTCAGCATGAGGTCACTGTCCAATAGACTGGAATGTGATGCCACCAGCATACAGAACGCCAAGCCCAGAAACCTTATTACTCTGCTCATATTGATCTTTTCAATTGAGTTGTGTACGGATAGCCCAGAGACAGACCAGCGCAGAGACAGACCTAAAGAAAACTCTATTTTCATTAGTTTGCGGTGATGAGCTGCTGATCTCTCCTAAAGCTCTTAAGCTGGGAGATTCAGGGTTAAAAGAGTTGAATAGATAGCCGGCATTGTATCAAAGTGGGCCACTTGTAAACTATAACTCTAGACAGTGCTTAACTCAAGATAAACCAGAACACTTGGTCCCTCGGGCAAATTGGGTGCTTTAGTTTACCTTTTTCCCCGACTTTAATCAGTCTTGGCATCCAGGAGCATCCCAATGCATAAGCAAAATTTTAAAGCTATGTACTATGAAATCGGTGTTTCTAAAACAATTCAGCAGGCGGAGTTTCCATCTCAGACTGAAGGTTTTGGGACTTTTGTCAGCCAGCTAGTTAAATCTGTTTTTATTCCTCTGGGATGCTGCAATAGAGACGGATGGATTAAGTACAAGGTGAAGGAGTAGAGATGAAATCTATAATATGGTGACAGCCCCAGGGGTTGGCTAGGTTTGTCCTTCATCACAGCTTCCCATGAGACTCCTCGCATTTCTATCTTCTCCCTAGACTTGTTACTTCATTCTTTACTATGCAGCCTTACCTGTTCTGCCCATGAAAAAAGGGAAACCTATCTGAAACTTGATGACTGCTCACTTCCTTTGTGCTAATGCCTAATTATCGACAGCTGGAGGAATTTTAGTCATTGTTAATTTAGCACCCTTTTGGAAAAACTATTTCCCCCCTCTTTTGTTAGTGATCCTGCTCACATCCCATTATTCGACTAATTTAGATGATGCATGTCAGGAAATGGAGGTCACCACTGAAGGTGCAGCCGTTAATCGCTTCTGTGTGACACACTTTGGCAGACTTCCCTAGCTACAGTAAATTTTCCGGCCTGTTTGTCTCCGATTGGAGAACCCGGCTTACTCGGAAGGGAAAGGACCAACTGTGGTGCAGACAGCAGCTACCTTTCAGACTCTCACGGATGATACAAAGGAACAAAATGTCCCAGAAACTGTTTGTGTATGCCTGATGATGTGTTTTTGTTTGTTGGTCAAGATACTTCGAGTATACTTGAAAAAACTAGTTTGTATGACAGCATCTGAAAGGGTGGCTTCAAGACACCGTTCAAAGTAGGGCTGCAACTAACAATTATTTTCATATCTGAATAAACTGCAGATGATTTGCTAGATTAATAATTTGGTCTATAAAACAATGAAAAATGGCACATCATATAGCCTAAAGTAACGTCATCAAATGTCTTAATTTGCACACCCAACATTTAAAAAAAATCCAAAGATACAGTTTACAATCATATTAAATTAAGGAAAGGTGAAATATCTATTTTTTTTTTTTTTTTTTTTTAGAAGTTATTGGTAAATTAAATGTTTGGATGTGTTTTCTAAAAGTGTGAATAGCATGGCCATCATGAGCTCTGCTTCAAACTGTGCTATTCCAATATACTATAGGACCCTCTACAAAAGACTAGACAGAGTTGACATTATGCTACCATAAACCTTTTGGACAATGCAGAAAAATAACTTTTGTGACTCTTTTCTTGCTTTTTCTCTCTCGGTCTTCCCTTTGCTCCACGGAAAAGGTCTGTGTTAAGGGGGCTGTAAAAACAGTGGAGCCCAGTTAAAGGGCAGTTAGCGAGAAGGGAGGCTGTTCAGATGGCATCTCCGGTTGCATGGCTGAAAGAAAAGTGCTACTAGTATTGGGTGTCTGTGAAGGTCCACAGAGCGGCTGCTTCAAGCACTCTTGCCCTCAGGAGGAAAAAAAACAAACAGTGTCCAGCACGGAGAGAGGGCAAATGGTGGCCGCACGTACAAGCCACCTCTTCAGCTTAAACACAGGAAAGTCATTCATAGAATTGACTTTATAGAGGACCTATATCAGTGCTTGTTCAAGGCCATGACTTTGACTGACCACAATATGAACTACTGAACACTTGTGGTTATGCTGCAGGGATAGCTGTGGTGATGTCTTTCCCTGCAGAGTGTTGAGGAAACGTGAACTAGTGGACTATTGTATTCCTGTACAAGGCAGTTTGCTCATTAATGGCCATGGGTTTGGAGAGAGTGTGATGGTAAAAGGAGCGATGGAAGGCTGGCACAAGAAAAGAGCCTTTACAAAGCAATCCCACAATGCCATTCTCTGCTTGTGCCTATAACAAAGAGCGCTCTGATGCCCACATTCAATGTCCTCTTCAACCTTCTGAACCTGATGCACTCTTTCTGGGTCTTTCTATAATTTAACTTTGGCTTAGAGGTGCTTCACAAGTATACTCATCTGGTAGAAGCTCATGCCATTTTATTTGGGTAGTGTGTCATGGAGTGAGTGATCACTAAAAAGATGGATTTAGTTGTACAGTAAGTGATAGCATTGTACAGTTGTCTCTCTCTTTTGTCACTCTGCCACAGAAACTGTAACGGCCCTATGCGGCATCATTATTGTGGTACAAGCAGGGGGCACGCTCTTAATTCACTTTTTAATTCACCCAGTGGTGTGCACCAAAAACCACTAGGTGGAATCTGTGGGCAATGTGTAGCTCAGGTCTATGTCATACAAGATGAAGCTTGCAACTAAAACTACTTGGTTATAGTTAGGGAAAGAATGTGGTCATGCTAAATAGTAATTCAAACTGTAAACACTCATTTCCCAGTGTGGGATGCCGGCCCGTCACCATACAGCAAAGCAGGCTGCTGACGCGTTATTATGGATCCCACGTAACTTCTAGGCAAGTCCCGCCCTACGAAGAAGCTCGATTGGTTGGGGTTAGGCATTGACCTTGAGTGGTTAAGGTTATGATAGCAGATTGGTCAGGGGATGGGACCTGAACAAATCTGGTTACGTTACCTAGCATAAGCGTGGACGCCTGGACAATAGTAGTGTGTGAATGCTATTGAAGGGCGGGTCTTACCTAGAAGTTGCATGGGTTCTGTCGGTACACGATCTGTGCTGCCTGCACGATCTGTCCTGCGCATGCGCAAGATGATGATCCTTTTTTTTTTTTACGAGTTCTCTTAATACATCCATGGGATTTACGACACTGCACGATCTGTCATAGTTGTAGCGGTCTGCCGTTGGCCTCATGGATGTATTAAAAGAACGGTTAGCCTCCACCGGAAAGCTAACGCTAGTTTAGCTAACAGCTAATTCGGCTAACCGCTAGCTGACACCTTGATTCAGTCTAAAATAACATTAACTCAAACTAAACACTGGGAAAAGCAGGCTACAGCTAAATTAAGACTTAAGACAGTAATAACAATAAAGACAAGTATTGAGTGATTGTATTTTAAATGTAAAGTAGAACTGACGTAACGGCTGTCATATATTTTAAAGGTTATTTTCAGGTTTGAGGGTCTTTTACATGCTGTCTCAGCTAGCGGTTAGCCGAATTAGCTGTTAGCTAAACTAACGTTAGCTTTCCGGTGGAGATTAACGGCAGACCGCTACTGTGGAACAGATCGTGCAGTGTCGTAAATCCTCGTACAACAGGATTATCATCTGCGCATGCGCAGGACGGATTGTGCATGGGATTGTGCACTGACATTTGGTACACGATCTGTGCTGTTCCATAAGAACGCGCTGCTGACACAGTACTGCCCTCTAGTGTCCCCCTCTTATGTAAAACATTGCTGCATTCGTGCAAAGTGGCAGAAAAAAAAGTGACAATTGTACATGGTAAATGACTAGTGTATTTCTGTGTGTAACAGCAGGAGCGGTTTTGCTCGACCTACAGCAGCAGTACTGATAAAAGTGAGCGTACATACAGCCAGGAAAGAAATGAGAAGCCTCTCGCCTAGAGGTGCACCTGTACAGCTGCCAGCCAAAGGGCAACCGTTTAAAAGCAAAAGGGAATTTTTAAGATTCTTGCTATTTGTAACGTTACGTTATTCCTCATGTAGCTGACGTCTTGAATCAGCAAAGTTAATTCAGATTGATTCACTCTGATAAAGTTAAGCGTTTTAGGCTCTGTACAATGAATAATATCAAGCTTGCTAGCAGCTGTGTTTACGTTTCTGGAACATTTCGCTGGTGGACCACCAGGTCTGAATAAAGCCTGAGGCCCCTATGATTCCTTTTTTTTTTTTTTTTTTTTTTTTTTTTTTTCTCTCCTGTTTTCTGTGGATTGTGTATGTATTAGTTTAACTTGATAATTTAGTATCCACCATGTAAGCGCAATATAAACTGAAATAATAACTGCCAAAAGCATTGTCATTGTCAAAAGTTGTCTTTAGCCACAGCATTGTTGCGATAACCTACAGGACCTGGGCATTTTGAGGGAGTTACTATTTTTAATGGAGAACGGTTTAGCTGTGACATCCAAATCGGACAGACTTTCCTCATTTTAATGTAGACCTACAGTAAAGTTTGCACTTTTGTAAGAAAGTATAGGACTTGATTTTGACAGATACTCTTTGGCAGGTATTAAATCCTCACTAAGTTTGTGTCCCTAAACTTAAATTATTCTGACAACTACCAGCATATTGTGGTTTAGAGTTCCACCTCAGTCAAACCAGCTCTTCTTGTTGCAGTAGGTTCTTTCTGCTGTCTTTGGTGGTAAACTGCTTAAGTATTGTCTCCATAGCGTTTGCAAACGTCATGAGTCACATGTGCAGCATTTTATAGCTTCATGAAAAAGCAGCATATGACATGAGGTGTGACTGACTGTTCTGTAGGAGTTGCCACACTGAACTCTTGTATGTGCGTCTCTGGTATGTGACAGGGCACCTAAACATCAAGGCTATTAGAAGAGTTGACGTCATACGAATCACAATGCTTGTGAGTGATGGGATCGCTGCCAAAATCGGTTTGTTTCCAAGCTACACACCCTTTTAGGGGAAGTTGAACAGAGGTCATTACATGACGTCAACAGCTCAGTGAATCATGCAGTAAAGAGGAACAGTTTGTGCAGTAAAACGTATTAACATTTTGAAAAGATTTTTGTGAGAAAGCTTCGAGCAGAGGGAGGGAAAAGGCTATTTTTGTATTGCGTAATAGCAGTACTATACTACAGTGCAGGAAATACCACATGCATCCCCCTCCCCCATTTGGGAATAGTTCTGAGTTATGACATTACATACTGTACATCAGGACCTGTGCCTAATATGGTGTGTGAGGGGTATTTGGAGTACAGCATTACAAAGCAATAGATTGATAGGGATGCAGAACATGCATATAAACGGCTGTTGAAGCTATTAATTCAACATCTGTCCTCTTCAGCAAGAGTGCTCTGCTTACTATGACTGCTGACATACGCATACACACGGAGCTGCAATTTCATAACGGAAAGAGCCCACACACTTTGATGCTTATCATTTCCCCTCTCATTCACCCTCTTGTTCTTCTTCTCATGTTATCTATACAGTCTATAAAATGGCTTTGTGCACAGCTACCACACTGCCAGAAATGTCCACTATGTTGGCAACACTACTCTTTGCGACTTCTGATTGGAACTACTCCAAGAAATGCATCAAGCAATATGACATCTGACTGACTTTCTCTGCTGCTTTGGGTAGTGTCTCCCAGTACAACGCATGGTAAAGTCCTGCAGGGACTCCGCAGGGTGAACCAGGGTGTCGGGTAGCGAGGGTTGTTTTTGGACTAGGGGTTTAATGTTGATCGTGCCTTTCCCCTCAAATTCCACTAAACAAGAGGGGCAAATGTTCAGTCTTACGTTGTTTGATATACGTCTGGTATGCACAGTACTGATAGTGTTATGTATACAACAGGGAGTGCATTTATTTTCTTGGACATTCATCGGAGTACGCCTTTGACTAACAGCACTGACAAAACTGCACAGTGGCAACACCTGTTCTGTTCTTAATGTGCAACTTAACCTCCTGTCATATCTGCAGAGGGCCTTTATATACTGTAATAGGTCATTTATTGGCCACGCAACACATACTTCTTACATAAATGGTGCTTAAACTCCTATTGGAGGTCTTTTTCATCTTGTTTACCAGGAGCAAATTAGAGGAAACCTATTGTGTTGTCTGGATATACTGGGCCTCTATGAGCAGGACTTATTTATGGCAATATTCAATTTTATTTTATATTTAGATATTTTTGCATCAATTTGAGAAAGTAATTAATATGTTGGAATATCCACACAAAAAACACTATTTTCTCTATGTATACTTTAGCATGATATACATATATCAGTATTGTGCTATAATTATTACATACTGTATTGTGATTTTATCCATATGCCCCACCCTTGCTGCTACAGTTGTAAGGGCTGCAACTAACTTTTTTTTTTTTTTTTTTTTTTTTTTTTTTATATCAATGAATCTCTGTCCTATCAATAGATTAATTGTACAAATGACCAACGTATGTTCTGAATTTTAGTTAGCGGTCAGTGTGGATGTGTAGAGGTTTTGTGGTCCTAGTCTGGGACTAACCTGTTTTATGACACCCGTGTTGGTTTTCATGAAATAAACCACACACTTCTGGTGGTAAGGCAAATATCACCCACGTGTCCCTGTAAAGTCTGAGTGGTTTTATGTAAAGTAACGCATTTGCTGTCTGTGCTGAGTTGAGATCATTTGCATTCCTTGTCATTAGGGCTGTCAAACGATTAATTTTTTTAATCGCTGAAGTTCTATAGTTAATCGTGATTAATCGCATATTTTATCACGATTAAAATTCTATTATTTTGCATTTCAGAACAGTTTAAGTACATATTATTAATCGAAAGCAATTCTTACCAGTGTATCTTGATTGGGAATCAAATGAATGCAAAGAAAGTTACTTTATGAACTTGATTTTAAGATTTGTAATTATTTATTTACTGTAAACAAAAGAAATGTGTGAATCTGTCATTATTGCACAATTCCTCCAAGTACCTAACTAAAAAATTTAAAATCTCTATCCTTACTAGAGTCAATATAATGTTTAGTAACTCCTAAATAATGTTGATTACTCAGTGATCACCGGTTAATGAGCAGCTCATTTCTGCACAAGTCCGTGTTAACACAGCCCATCTCCACTCTTACCCGGCGACAGAGAAACAGGCTGGATAGTCCGGTACACTGTTGTTTCCACAACAAAAACAAAGCAGTCTCCGAACTCGCGTTGGGAGTTTCGTTGAAGTTGGATGTAGTCCAGTTTTTGTCTAATGAGCGGACACTTGCAAGCAGGATTGATGGAACAGGTGGCCGGCTAGCGTTAGCTTTCCACCTAGCTAGGTTATACTCCATCCCCCGTTCGCGTTTCACCGCTGAGGATGTCCCCCCGTGATCGCCAACTCCGGCCACCACTGCTGCTGCTGCTCGCTCCGGCCACCACTGTTGCTGCTGCTCACTCCGGCCACCGCTGCTGCCCACTGGTCAAACTAACCTGTACGGCGGGCCACAGCAACTTCTTATTTCCGAACATTCATCTCTCCCCCGCCCCCCGAGGGCCGGTGGTCTAGCATCACGTTAACTGTACTACTATGCTTAGCTCTGTAGGTGGTAACTCAAGCTTGACGTGCTTCGGTGATATTTTAATTCGGCTTTACACAATGTGCATATGGCTTTCGACTTGTCTACGAGCCGTCCGGGAGTTTTGGAAAATAAAAAGCGCCATTCAGGATTTCATTGCTGCTGCCTTTCTCCATCATGCCTGCAGCAGCAGGATGTGTTACGAGGAAGTGGCAGCTTGATGATAAGTAACGGTGCTGCAAAGGGTCAAAATAGTAGCCTGTTAGCCTGTTAGGCAAAGCCGAGTGAAGTGTAAAATAAATTAATAAATGCTGGCATGCGATTTAAAAAATAAATAAATAAAAAATAATTAATCGCATCTCGTCGGCCCTTAATCGCATCGCGATTAGCGCGTTAACGCTGACAGCCCTACTTGTGATGCTAGTTTAGTTTTAAGCTGTCGACACTTGTGTCAGCTTTTATAGTTGATCTGCCCTCCAGATCTTGTGCAGAATGGACATAATTATAAGTGGCATTTAAGTCTGTTCTGTTGTCCTTTTGATAGATAGATCAAAAGTGAACAGTGCAGTAGAGTATTATTAAATATTAACATAACATATTAACTGATTGAATAAGAACAATATATAACAGGGAATACGTTATAAGATGTAGTTGTTATGACCACAGTCCAGATTGTGTAGGAGGGCTAATATAGCCTATAAGACAGTTGTACAGCAGACAAAGTGATATAATGGTAGGGGCGGAGAGAGACAGGCTCATGCTGAAAAGTCTATTTCTCTCCTCCCCCTTTGTGTGTTATTGAAGAGCTGGATGGCCCTGGGAACAAAGGACCTCTTTAACCTGTCTGTTGAGTATGACAGTGACAGAAGTCTGCCACTGAACATGCTCCTCTGTTGGATGAACGTGCTGTGTAGTGGGTGACGGTCATTGTCCATGATTGCCAGCATCCTACTCATGGTCCGTTTCTCTGCAGTTGCTGTAACGCTGCTGATGTTTGGGTGTAAACTCTTTCTTTGTGTGTTTTCTGTCTGCCAGCTTTTCGACCGAGTGCGTGAGGACAACCCCGACTTCCACCAGAAGATCATCCCCATCAGCAGCGAACTGACGCAGCCGGGCCTGGCCATCAGCCCAGAGGATGTTGAGAAGCTCTCCGCCTGCATCAACGTCATCTTCCACTGCGCTGCCACCATCCGCTTCGACGAGCCACTCAAGTAAGGAACACATCCCCGGGTTTAATGCATCAACACAAAACTGTACACACTCACTAATTTATCTGATTTCTGCTGCTTTCTTCTAAAAACATTTTGATTACACACTGTGCCACTTGCCGCTACTAACTCGCTAATAATTGACCAAAAAACATACATCCTCTCATTATTGTTGGTCAAATGTAGCAGGGACTTCTGTTGTGAGACGTCACTCCAGAGAATCTGCAGCTCACTGAACAGGCTTCACGGTTATTTGATTTAAAGCAAAGAGGAAGTAGGGATGGTGATGTTGAGAAATCAACCACTGTAAAAACGTAATCCCCTTCAGTGTAGTTTGACAATCTCTCAAACAATACAGGATTCCTTCTTTTTTCAGGGAGCCACACTGTGCGCAGAAAGCTTGTGTGATCAACCCAGAAGACCTCGAGTTAGGAAGTTAATGAGACATGTAGGGGCTTTATTGTCCCGTTTAGAAACTATACTCTGATCCTAATTGGTGTGATGGCAGTAATAGTATCTAACGAGGTATTTCACATGTCAGCATGTAGGTTGTGAAAATGAACTGTGATATGTTTATTATGAAGATTTCTAAATGGCCTGTTGACTTCCAGCTTGTTATACATAACGTTATAGTGTAGGCGTTGTCATCAATTGTCTGCTGCGTCCTCAGGCTCCTGCGCTGTTATTGGAGCCTGGTGGGGACCGTGCATTTTATATAAAGGTGACATAACTTACGTTTTTGATTATGTTTGATTAATGTTTAACACTGAATCAAATTTCAAATAAAGTGACCGGTCAAAATATCATCGAACATTAGTACTGAGCTTTAATAGGAATGCTTACCCTTTTGGCACATTTATCCTCCTAAATAATCCGCTGTCGACATTTTATTGAATCTATATTTATTTCAGTGCACATTTTGTTTCCCTCTGAGCCCAGTGGTCTGCTTCAGTTTTGTGTTAGGGTATTAGGTAGCAACACAACAGCAAGCTACAGCAGAGGATTTAAAAGTGGAAAAACATCCGTGCATCTGTGGGTGGATTGCTGTCGGACAGCTCTGGCAGCTAATGCTAACACAGCACAGCTTGGACAGTTTACAGTGAGTTTTGGTTGCGAGTGCTGGGCTGAGGGCAGTACATGCTGACATTGGAAAGCCATCTGTTTACTCTGCCTACAAGCTTAAGACTACAATATACAAACATGTTCTTCTACTTTCTTCTTTGTCTCTCTGAGTAAATATCCAAGCATTGATGCAGCATTTAAATACATTAAGATTACGTGTGTCATTTGTATTCTCGACTGGTATTACACTCCTGGCAGTATAGAGAAGGTTTAACACTTGGACTTCAATGTGGGGAGATCAAATTTTCAAAAGATGCAACAAGAGAAATGGTGAGGTTCAGCTGGGGGAATTTGGACTCACTACATCAGTGTTAAGGCCTGTAAAAAGATACTCAAACACGCTTACATGAGTTTAAAAAAGAACCTAGATAACTAGACGTACTAAAAGCACAAGGTAGCACAGGATGTTAAAACATTAAAATCAGTAACGTCTAAAAGTTAAGATGGAAAATATTTTCATCAGGATTAAAAAAAACTTCCTCACTGCTTGTTGCACAACCTGTTTTCATCAACAGTAGTTGGCGTGGGTCTGTGACCGCAGCTTCAGGAAATTAACAATAGACCACACCTGCAAGGTATTTGGATTATTTTCATCTGATAAGAAATGGAACGGACATGGCAGTTGTGCGCCAGTATGTGGAGAAAAAGTGTACTTAAAAATGTAGAGCAAATTATGAATCTTCTATTTGACCAAATGCACAGTATGTTAAATTTATTGCATGTTGAGGAATTAGTCTTTTCATTTCTGGAGATTAAGGCCTTTCATGCACTGTTTAGTGTCTCAATGCATGTGTGAAAGTGGATTACTCACGTTTGAGGTGGCATTTGACTTCTCTGTGCGTTTGGAGGCGGGACACCCATTAGGTTTGAGTGGCCGCTCGGTCAGGGTAAAACTGCTGCCCTGCACTTCTCACAGCTATTATAGTGATACTGCTTTCACACCTCTCTCGGTCTTCCTGTCTGTGGCTTTCTGACTCTCCTCTCTACCTTCCTGTTGCTTCACCTTCCGTCTTTCTCTCCAAGTGGCCGTCCCCTTTTTCTTTTCACTGCTCTTAATCTAGCTTTCACTCTCTCTCGTCCCTCCCATCTCTCTCATTACTTGTGTGTGTAGCGGCCGGCAGCCTTGTAAGCAGTGCCAGGGCATAAATCAGACAACTCTGTTAAAGGTTTCAGACGCAGTCCAGGGCTGACATCTCAGCTGGTCCTTTGTCCTCTGCAGGTCTTTGTCCACACTTAAAGGATCATTAATTATTAAAACATGGATGTTATTTTGGTAGTTTTGGCCATTATTTCTTTCTGTAATAATATTACTCAGCAAGAGTCAGAAATACGACTGGACGATCAGCTTCTATAGAAACCTTCTAGGTCACTTTTATCTTGTAAGATTATAAGTTTTAAAGCCTTGAAGAGGAAAGAGGTATTTTTACAAGAGTACTAAAGGCATATTATAAAGTCAGCTGAGAGTGTGTGCGCGGGTGTTAATCTTAACCAACTGTTTTTGTTTAAATGTCTTTTTAGCATTAGTATAATCCACTTTTATTGTCTAGGGCCAAATCTGTATGTATTATTTATAGCTTAATCTCTTTAGAGTGACCTCTTACCACCAGTCCAGGCACACCGGATGTAAAGTAGCCTCAAGGCTAATTTTGGCACATTTTACTTTTGTGTTAGTGTGCGTTGTCCCTGAAATAAACCTGAAAATAAATAAATAAAATAAAAAATCATGGCCACAACTACAAAAATAAGATCCAAGATGTAATTTTTTTTCGTTCGACATTATTGTCATTGCACAAAGTATAGAGACAATGAACTGCAGTGTTGGCATCTAACCAGAAGTGCAAAAAAGCTTTAAAGGTCCTATGACATGCTGCTTTTTGGATGCTTTTATATAGGCCTTAGTGGTCCCCTAATACTATATCTGAAGTCTCTTTTATATAGGCCTTAGTGGTAGTACGGATGCGCCATTTCTGTGTCTGTAGCTTTAAATGCTATTGTGAGGGGAGGGGGGGGAGCAAGGTGGAGGCCTTGACCAACTGCCACTTTGCTTGTTTGCAAGCCATGATGTCTCTCTCTTTCTCATGGGTGGGCCAAATTCTCTGGGTGGGCAAAGCAGAGAAAGGGGAGGTAACCTTCCTCCTTATGACATCATAAGGAGCAAGATTCCAGATCGGTCCATCTGAGCTTTCATTTTCTCAAAGGCAGAGCAGGATACCCAGGGCTCGGTTTACACCTATCGCCATTTCTAGCCACTGGGGGACCATAGGCAGGCTGGGGGAATGCATATTAATGTTAAAAACTTCATAAAGTGACATTTTCATGCCATGGGACCTTTTTTAAAGACTAATGTACAGAATTTACAGAATAAAATATAGAATAAATAGAATGTGAAATAAACGGTAGGGAGATGAGACGTGTGTGTGTGTGTGTGTTGGAACAGAGTAAGCAGTGCAGGTTAGTATATAAAAAATAGTGCAGAGTGTTGCTAATAGCAACAGGTATGATAATAATTAGTGTATACACTATCCGGTATGTGGTGAAATGTGAATGGGTAGTTGACAGTATGGATATGAGAGGCAGTGAGGTGGTGCTGTATAGTTTAGATCAGATCTATACAGTTCTGTAGTTGTTGCATCCAAAAAAAGCAAAAACCAAAGGGTGATGAGTCTGATGCAGGAAGGGGCACAGCGGTGCATCCATCTTTTTCTCCGGGCGTGACGTCCTGCATGTGCTCCCAGAAGGTAGTGGGAAGGCGACATGCCCACGCACAGAGCTCGTCCTCTAATAACCCCCACCACGCTCCCTATGACTCTCACCACTTTGCTTGTATCACCTGCCCACATCTGATTCATGCCGGTGGACCCATCACCCACCACGCACTCCATCTCCTGTCGCGCAACCCACACACAGCCAGAGAAGCATTCTGCCTCGCAGACCCTCCATGTCTCTTACTGTCTCCTCCGGCAAAAAGTGGTCTCTGTATGCTATTGCACCTCCACTCCAGAGCTGACACAGATCCACTGCTGAATGCTGAAGGTTTACCAAGTGATGGAGAGGTGTTGGTGTGTGTGGCCCACAGGAGGTTAGCGCTGCAACGTCCTGGATAAAACGTGAACCACAATTTGGCTTTCTCAATTCTTTGGGAAAATCCTATATAAGTGTGATTCTGTAATCAGAATTGTCAGGAGAAGAGTTGATACATGTCAGTGGAAGGGTTTTATTGATTTTGACTGATCAATCAGGTCAACAGAATCTAGATTAACTGTATAGTTAATGTGTATACAGTATATACATGTAGAGAACATTAACTAGAACTACTGTATTTTTAGAGTTTGGTCATTGTTGTACTTGTTGGCGTAGTTTCTTAAGATTTTAGTGTTTTGGACTGTTGGTCAGGTAAAGCAAGACATTTGTTAGCTGTAAATTGGGCTGTGGGAGTTTGTGAGGAGTATTCACAATTTCCTGGCATTTTTAGACTAAGTGATTATTGGTTAATCAAAAATCTACAGGTTATTAGCATAATTAATAACATAATTAAGCTTGGTTCTGGCTCACTTAGCTATTTCTTTCACCATGTTACTCTGTCTCCCTCTTTGATTTGTTTCAGTTTTTGCCCCCGCTGCATAGACGCACTTCATCACATGGTGTAATGCAGTCTTGTCAGTTATTGAAGCAATTTATGGAGCGGATCTTCCCGCTAACGCAAATGTGACAGAATTTTAACAACACTCTTAAGAGGAGGAAAAAAAGAAGAAACCTCAGTAAAGGCTGTCTCTTTTAGGACAGACATGTAGAAATTGTGTGAAGGTGTGAACGATGAATTAGTACTGGCCTGTACTGTACATCAAGTGCCCGTGGCTGGTCGAGTGGTAGTATGAGCTAAAAGCTGTGTTCAGTGGAAATAATGATGAGACTTAACACATTTATGAGGAGAGCAGATGTTTCTCCCCACTCTCGTTCTGTCTCTCCCTCCTGTTTGATTTTGTGTCTCAACCTCCTGTCCTGTCATTCTGCTCAGGCTTATAATCATGCTCTGCAGATTCTTACTAGTCTGCATATTCTCATTTGAATGGAAAACCCTAGTCAGCAAACAAACGTTCTTGCATGCAAACACCCAAACAGAGATATTAGCAGTCTGGCAAATATGCACACACCCTCAAAGCCTTTTCCCTGAAATACATTTAATCTCACACGCAAACCTTTCTTTCTCTCATGCACTCACTCACTCACTCACTCACTCCTACTCATTCGCACACCCTTTCTTCTCACACAGACACTTGACACTGTATATCTCTCTTCTCTCTGGCAGACATGCCCTGCAGCTGAATGTGATCGCCACACAGCAGCTCCTCAGCCTGGCCCAGCAGATGAACCACCTCGAGGCCTTCATTCACGTCTCCACCGCTTATGCAAACTGCAACCGCAAGCACATCGACGAGGTCATCTACCCGCCACCTGTCGAGCCCAAGAAACTCATCGAGTCTCTCGAGTGAGTGGATGTAGGGCTGGTTTTTGAGCCCCGAAGACGTGGACTCAATTCTAGCTCAGTTCGACTGTTTCTGAAGTCCAATAATTTACTTAAGAGTTCATAAAACGTGTTGTCTGCCATGCCTGAAAAGCCAAGTTGTATCCACTTTTTTTTCAGTACTCATACAAAGAAATGCCAAAGTTAATCTCAGTAATATCCTGATTCCCTCATAAGGTCAGGAAATATCTGATTTAAAAAATGGCTAAACCAGACCAAAGAAGAATCTGCCACAACATTGTTTTTCAATCTTGACATTTTCAGGACTCAATGCCACTGACACGTTTCCTGAGGCTTGAGTTTAATAGCCTTGTTCCAAAACACTAAATCACCGCCCACATCTTTTCATTTGTTCAGTGATTCAAACCGAACGCATAGAAAGAAGTGAAATAAAGTGAAAATTCAGTCTCTATCGGACTAACCCAGTCCAGAAATTCACTGTGAATGATGAAGCATAAATGGGCTCCAGAGAAAAAATATATTGCTTCTACATGAAGCACACAGGAAGCTTAATTTCCTTGTGTGTGTTGAATACCAGTAGAGCCAGTTTAATTAATAACGTGGAGATGTAGAAGACTATCAACACTTTGGAAAGACCTTTTTTACTGCCTCTATTTGAGTACAGATGGAACTTAAATGTCAATCATCTTTATCATTTTAATCATTTATATGACCATTTATTAGAATAAATGTACAGGCCATCTCAAATACACTATGCATTTGTAAATGATAAATTACCAAATGGTGTCTGTACCAATCTGACGGCCCAGAAGATAATGGACTCATTTCAGACAAAGCTGACAAACAGTATTATACCCCTTAATAGTAAATAACGTTACCCAAATGGGTCAAAGATCAATATGGAATACAAGAATAAGAAGTACCACAGTACCATGCGTGCTGACCGAGGCCTTCATGTCTTTCTTCAGGTGGATGGATGACGGCATTGTGCGCGACATCACGGCACGGCTCATCGGCGACCGGCCCAACACGTACACCTACACCAAAGCCCTGGCTGAGTATGTGGTGCAGCAGGAGCAAGACAAGCTTAACATCGCCATCATCAGACCCTCCATAGTGGGAGCCAGCTGGCAGGAGCCTTTCCCAGTGAGTCCACCGAGTATTGTTTTTGTCTTGCAGAGCTAAAGGACTTTCACACATTGTACTGAAATATATGCCTGTGGTTAATGTTAATCAATGCGTTTTAGTGTGCGTAATCCTTCCCAGGTCAATGTGCTGCTCCATATGGGTTTCATTTTAAGTGAGCCAAGGATTACTGCAAATTGGTAAATATCTTGGCTGAAGACCTGTGTGACTCAAGGGTTACAGCTGTTGGGCTGGGAGAGGTGAGGAGGGCTGAAATGGGACACCGGGGGGGGAAGATATGCTGACACACTGACTGTCACATTGAGTGTGTGAAGTTGAGAGAGAGAGAGAGAGACAGAAGTTCATGTAAGGGCCAGAGGACTTGACTGGACTCTGAAAGTTGAACGTTATGAGCTGCTTTCAGTCAAGCTGCTGGTGCTGCATCTTTCAACATTTGCATTTCACATAACTGACTATTTAAATTACTTTGCACTTACTGCTAGAAGTAGATAAAAAAATACCAGCCACTATTTCACCTGTAATCCCTACATAAAGTATCATTTTTGTGATCTTCAATTAAAAGTGGTTAGTGATAAACGCCCAAATCATCTGTAATTTTTCAAAAAACAAAGGAAAGTCCTTGTTTATCTGGCGTCAGGGAAATGTAGGCCAGTGTGTGCACTGGGACTCTGCAGTTCCTGGCTCTGTGCTCGGCCTTTAGTTGTAAGCTCAGACTGGTTGCGACTCTTCAAAAGGCCTCACTCGCATTTGGCCATGCAATCGCCTTGGCAGCTCATGCCAGTAGGTGCTGTGAGGCAGTGGGGAGATGGTACTGCCTAGTTAGGTTTTGTGTGGTTCGTTTTACGACCACAATATGCATCTAGTTGCAAAATATAAAATCTATCTGCCACTTTAGCTGGGCATGAAGCCATCAACAGATTGTAATGCTGCTAAAAACATCTCATGCACTTTATCTGCACCAGAGCATTATTAGACTCGGGGCAAGCCTCGGCCGCTTAATGGCTTTTTGTCCCACACGTTAGAAACTGCAGCAGTCTATAACCACTGGTTTCATCCATTTTTAATGCACTCTAATTGAAGTCGACAATCTCGGTTTCCCAGCGTCCCCTGTTCTCCCAACGCAGGAAGTAACATAACCCTGAACAGCTGATTCAGCACATGTAAACTTAACCACATATGTGGTGTTAGGATATCTATAAATATAAATTAACATTATATCTGACTCGAGAGAAAGCTCTAAGGATTTACTCGTTTTCTCTCCTCTTACACCTCAGGGTTGGATCGACAACTTCAACGGGCCAAGTGGAATCTTTATAGCTGTAAGTAGAAGGGTTAAAACTCAAACCTTTTCAACACGCAGACATGTTTTGGAGTCCTAAGACTAAGTGTTCTTCTATACTTAGGCTGGAAAGGGGATCTTGCGCACTATGAGAGCCAACAACGACGCAGTGGCTGACCTGATCCCTGTGGATGTAGTCATCAACCTCACACTGGCTGCTGGCTGGTACACCGCTAAACACAGGTTAGTGCCACACCCACAGGTTTGTTTAACATCTGTAAACCTGGGTCCCTACTCTTAAAGGACAAGTTCACACTTTTTTCAAGTCTGACAGGTCTTTTTAGTTAGAAACTGCTGTGAAGAGATGGTAAGAGAGAATGTTGTACTAAAAAGGCTGTAGATGTGAAGGTACCCACTTTATTTGTTTTGTGCAAAAATATATTCGGAGGTAGACGGACTGGATTTTCTCTCCCCTCACTTACACTGGAAACGCATACGGAATGGATCTTTTAATGGTCAGTATGAACAGGAGGGTTGGTTACAGCGAGCAAAACAAGTTTCAATGTTCATACGGGCAACTGACGGACTTGAAAAATTGTGAACCTATCCTTTTAAATGTTTTTCAGATAAAACAAGTATATGTATATACGCTAGTATGTCAAGGATGTTGAAAATTCAGCTAATTTTATATATTGCTCAAGGTTTATGTGTAGATTGGTTAGAATTAACTTGTCTTTTTATGCATGAACATTTTTATCGACAAGTCAAGCATCTTTAACCTTCACTCAATATTCTTTCATTTTAAACATTATGTAGATCATAAAATCATATGTAGAAATATATTTGTGTTGAATGTTGTGTGTGTATATACTGTATATGCTGCCATCTTATTAGACCTAAAACTGCTAACTGTTTGTTTGTTTTTTTCAAAAAGAAAAGCATGCATTAAGTTTTATAAGACTGTGGGGTACTCCTTGATATGTTATGTCCATCCAGACCACAGTGAAAAACCACAGATATATTTTAAAAAATATTAGTTTTTCAAAATATTAGTTCTCCTGGTAGAAGAAACTTGATACTCTGCATCGCAGCAGAAACCTGGTGTCACTGTTTAACACGCACGCTGCTTGAAAGCCATTAAAGTTTAACAAACGCCTTTAATTACTTAGTCTGAAGTGAGAAAATGTTTTACAAGAAAGGTACCTTTATGATTAGAGTCCAAACTGTAAAATCTCATACTAGCTACTTGTGCTATCCCCAAAAACGGCATGTTTAAACAAAGGAGCTGTGACATCAACTTAAATTAAGAATTAGGATATTTACAGATAAAAGAAATGCGGGGGTGAAACCTTTTTGAACCCTGGAAAAGAGTACACTAAGACATAGCTACAATAAACCTGATAACAATGGTTTTTTTGAGATCTAAATTACATTCAAAGGTATTTCGTAAAGGGAAACATGGATCATATCTCACAAATGTAATAATGAAATTACCGTTACCAACTAGTTATGTGATTATACCAGTCCAAAGGTCTGCATGTCTTGTCTCAGTAATAAACACTCACAATTACCGTTGTTTAAAATCACTTTTATAGCACTTAGTTTCATAGCTTACTACTCTCACAGTCCAGGAAATATAGACGAACATGTGTTTTTTTTTTTTATTGGTGTTGTGACCTTCTCCCACACCTTGCAGACCTAAACCAGCTCTGGTGTACAACTGCACGACCGGCGGCATCAACCCGTTTCACTGGGGAGAGATCGGTAGGTACATTGTTGTCATGCTTAAAGGTAATAGAAAATTGTCTGCGCCTGCTGGCTATCCCACAATATTGCGGTCCTGTTCATCATCACAAATGAATACTCCAGTGTTGTGACATAACGACAGTGTGATGTAGTTGAGTTGTGTTTGTGGTTGGGACTCTTGTGGGGAGTGTCTGCCACCTGCTGGAAAGAGACAGAAGATGGATTTAACATTTGTAGTGTAAGTAACCGTGCGTTCATGGGCATCGGAAAAAAAAAATTTCCCAGTGAAAACGTCATCATTCACGTCACTTCATGTGGGAATCAGAGGTGGGGAACTGGGGCTAGATTTTGCTAACAGAGTTTCCCAGTTGGTGACGCGTTGTTGACAACTGACGTACAGAAACATGGCCGACGATCGTTCAAATGTGTTGGAAGAGTGAGAAACTTTTCCTAAATATAGAAAATTCACGCATGCATGTAATATATTTTGCCACTGTCCACAATGTGCTATCGATTGGTTTCAACAGAGTAACTTAAATTTGTTGTAAAAGTTGTGTGCTATTGCCAGTAACAAGTAAACCAATTCATGTCAAGTAGGCGCTCGCATAAGAAAACGGCAGCAAATCTTTGTTATTGTGGCCTCCATGTTTTCACACACCTGATGCTCTAGGCCATATAACTGTTTTGGAACGTCCTCACAGTAAAAAAAAAACTTGTTTTATCAATTAAAACATTTAATTCCATTTTTATAGGTTTGAAGAGCTGAGATAACATTAATGGTGCAAGAAGGGTGAATCCTACTTCTGATGAGGTTGGCATCTGTCGTTTTAAACCAAACATTTGAAAAACTCTGGATTTTCACGGAATACAGTACAGTTATTCCTGTCCCCCTCAGGATTAATCGTAACCACTTCGGTGACTTTATTCTAGAATCCGCATCAGGTCAGAATTTTAAAATGAGAGGGGCCCTCTCTTTTCCATTTCCTCTTAGATTAGCAAACATGCTCTCTTCCCAGAGGAAATTGCAACCAGATGGATAGTAGCGGGATTAGGTGTCATTGCTGCAACTCACTGTTATGAAAGAGGAAACGTGTATTCTAATCTCGCTGGCCCAATTGAGATTTTTTTTTCTGGTTATGAAATTTAAAAGATAAGTAAAGGAGGGTCCAGCTCCTTGTTGCAAGAATTGTGGGTACTCTGGGAGAGTAACAATAAAACGAAACTGGGCCAGACCTCGAAGGGCAGCTCAAGGTTAGCGGCGATACTCCAGGCTGCGGCCACAGCTGGCTGTCAGCTCGGATCTGATCATCTCGGCCCCTGCAACCACTACATATCTGTTGCCATGGAAACGGAACAGTGCAAGGCCTTGTTTGCGTGCGTGTGTGTATGTGTGTGTGTGATGTAATGTCTGTAGTCACATGGCTGCCCTCTGTATCTGTGGATGGAGGAGGAGGGACCGGCTGTGCTGCCCAGTGGGGGTAGTCTTTGTATGGCTGCTTTCCCCCTGATATTCCCCCAGAAATGAAAATCATGCAGTGATTAAGGCCATCTATGGTTCCTGGAAGTCATGGTCCTAGTATAGAAACTGTAATTTGTGTGTTTACCTATTTGTTACCCATTGTTTCTGGTCAGTGGATGTTGATAACCTGGATGATTTGAAACTGATTTAAAGGACCTTTTCATCATGAGATCCCCACTTTGAGAGCAAGGCTCGCCATTGTTTGTGCCTCTCATATTACCATTACATTAAATTCACAGAGCTAAGCATCTGATTTTCCCAACAACAACAAAACTGGTGATCTTGAACTTTTTTTTTTAAGATTTTTTTTTTTTGGCATTTCTGCCTTTTTAATGGATAGGACAGCTAGATATGAAAGGGGAGAGAGAGGGGGGAAGACATGCAGGAAATTGTCACAGGTCGGACTCGATCCCTGGACCTTCCGTGTCGAGGAATAAACCTCTATATATGTGCACCTGCTCTACCAACTGAGCTAACCCAGCCACAGTGATCTTGAACTCTTACCACTGTTGGTGAAGGTGTTTCTAAAATCCTTTAAAGACTCTTCTAACCATCTGGATGAGAAATTATTTTACCCTCTTTGCCTTTTATCTAAGAGATGAAGACTGTATTTTGTTGAACTAATCCCCTGCACCTTTTTGCAGAGCACCACGTGATGTTGTCCTGGAAGAGGAACCCGCTGGAACAGGCTTTCCGCCGGCCCAACACCAACATCACCTCAAACTACCTGATCAACCAGTACTGGATCCTGGTCAGCCACAAGTTCCCTGCCCTCATCTATGACTTCTTCCTTCGACTCTCTGGACAAAAGCCGCAGTAAGACTCACAGCTGTCTGTCGTAATTTGAAATCTGAAAGAGTTCATGTGTGTAGTTACCTCTGACCCCCCCCCCCTCCCTCTCTTGCTGTAGGATGATGCGCATCTTCAATCGTCTGCACAAGGCAATCGGCCTGCTGGAGTATTTCAGCAGCCGGGACTGGGAGTGGAACTCTGAGAACATGAGCATGCTGATGAACCAGCTAACCCCAGAGGACAGGAAGGTACGCTTATCCACATACATGCTGCCAGTTTGGGCCGATGATCTACCCTCTAAACTTATTTAGGAACCAGATTGTTTGATCCAGTCTGAACAAGTAATTTGCTTCATCTGACATCATCTAAATCTAATTGCTATAAACCCCTTCTCACCCATCTGATGCATGTTACAACAAACTAAAATGCATTGGTAGAAAATGACGTAGACATCTGAAGTACAGAGTACAATGTTGAGCTACTTGTACTGTATTTTACATCTTATGCCACTTTATACTTGTATTTCACTTGATTTCAGAGGGAAATATTGTACTTTTTAGTGTACTTTATCACCAACTTTATTACCAGTTACTTTGCAGAAGTGTTGCATACAGAGCATGATTAATAATTGATAATGATGAATTAATAATAATGAATGAATAAATATTAATTCATGCTTTAGATAAAACTACCCAGTAGTATATAATATAAAGTACATTTGCTCCACATTGATGAAATACACCATTGTGTATTTGCTGCTTGTAGGTTAATGCCTCGGTCACAACAATCCAATAACGTAGATCTAATACAACATTCTGAAGCAGCCGTGCTCCATAATTACTCCTTTTTACTTTTGACACTTTAAGTACATTTTACTGATAATACTGTCCTTTTTACTCTTTTGTGGTATTGCTACTTTTACTCAAGTAAAGGATCTTAGTACTTCTTTCACCACTGAAGACATAATTGCTTCTTCTATTTAACTCTAGTATAGTTAAAGGAGCAAGCAGTTTAGAAAATATTCCCTCTGCTCTCTCTCTACATTATAATAGTATTAGGGAGTATATTGCTCCATCTAGTGAGTGAGAGTGGGATTTCACATTTTATTTTTCTATTACAAATGAAAGAGCTTTGGTTTGTCTCAACTCTCTACTAACTCTTTTTTTTCTATCTTGCAGACATTTAACTTTGATGTGCGCCAGTTGAACTGGCCCGAATACATCGAGAATTACTGCATCGGCACCAAGAAGTATGTCCTGAATGAAGACATGTCTGACATTCCTGCTGCCAGGCAGCATCTGAGGAAGTAAGTCAACAAGAGTGCAACATAAATACAACATGAATAGTAGGCGGTCAATCTGTCCAACCAATGGACTTAGTAAATAACAGGCATTTCAGCCCAGTGGTAAGTGTTTTGACAATAACATCAGACACCAAAGAAATGTTATTTTCAAAAATTCAGTTGAGCAGAGATGCCCCTATCTATCTCTACATTACTCATCCATGTCTTAAATTTAAATTGGCTTGCTTGTCATTTTAATGCAACATTGAATATTGTCCTTTTTAGGTTTGAGATAATCCTCCTTTCTATGTACTCTCTTAATAGGCAAGATGGATACTAGTTTGCACAAAAGTCAACTTAAACACACTTTATAAAAAAAACTAATTTTTCTAAAACATTCCTCCTCTCTTTCCCAGACTGAGGAACATCCGCTATACCTTCAACACCCTGTTGGTCGTTTTCATCTGGAGGGTGTTTATTGCCCGCTCCCAGATGGCCAGAAACATCTGGTACTTTGTGGTCAGCCTCTGTTTCAAGTTCCTCTCCTACTTCCGCGCATCCAGTACCATAACCAACTGAGTCTTCCTCACCGCCTCAAACCAGATACAGCAGCCCTCTGCCTTTAGCTGTCAGCAGGATGCAACATCTGAGACTCTGACCATCCACAATAGACACTCTAAATCCTTCTGTTAGTGTGGATTAGCTGGGGGCTCTCTACAGGTGGGAGGCTGCAGTTGTGTGAAGCACTCAGAAGGGAGAAAAGAGGTCTACTAGCCATGAGTTATTTGTTTAGTTCAGAAATCAGTAACTGCACTGTTCAGTCACCAGACCCGTCCAAAAGATGTTGTCATTCATGTTGTACCTACCGTTTTCTTCTCAAAGTGGCCAATTATATATGCAACAATAAGCCTTTTGTGTGACTTCGTGTGATTTGTTTTCATACTTGAAATATGGCAGTGCTTCACTGGCGGACGATTTCTATAAGATTATTTTGGTTCTCTGTTTTTTACTGTGGGAAAATCCAATTCCTCTCTTTACTTGTTTACTTGTCTTTGTCTTGCATTGTGTGTATCTACTGCCTTTTTAAGATTACACCCCAAAAACTAACTGGTGGTTGTCTGTCTTAAGGTCATTCCACAGATTGAGACTAGTATTTAAGCTAAATTCTGACTCCACAAAACCGTATCACTACTTACACCAAAACCTACAGATCTGCCATCTTCCCTGCTGTCGAGGTTGTCCCTTATTTACTATAACAAACAATAATGTCAGTATGTCTCTGAACATAAACGTTGTTTGTTTGAATTCTCACCCACTTTTTGCCTGTTTGTACAACAGTTTGTACTGAAACTAAGTTTACTACTTTTACATATTTATACTTGCGTCAAAGGCTGATATATGTGGTAGACCTTGGCATATATATATATATATATATATATATATATATATATATATATATATATATAAAAAAAAGAAAGAACATCAGAGTCAAGTTTATTTGTATAGCCCAGTATCACATTGTACAATGTCTCCCAGCAGTCCAACTTTTATAAGAAACTCTCCAAAACCTCAAGGCATTTCAAAGAGGTTCCCCCCCCCCCTTTCTCCTTAGTCTGGTAGGGGTGAAATAGGAGCCACAGGTGGAAAAGTTACAAATTGTAACATCACAAGTTATAGTTGGACATGCCAGGAACAATGGGATTTTAAGAGATCCAACGCTAATGCAGTAAATCCAAAATGAAGAATGGGTCCAGCCAATCAGTGGTTCACATGTGCAAGAAGGTACGTGAGGTTGGGGGACCAAGCAGGCAATTTAGTGGTGTAGGGAGTCGGGTCACTTGAAAGATGGAGGATTGGATGGAGTGTATTGGTGTTAAATTTGAGTCACAGTGGTAACCAACGGTTTCTCTGAAAAATGATTACTTGGTGATATCTGGAAAAACCCTATAGGTCTCTTGACAACACATTCGGAGTGTTTTGAAAAACCTTGGGACTCCTCAAGCTACCTGGATGAAAAGATTTAAGAGTTACAACCCAAATTGTAACACTTTAATTTATTTTTTATTTTTTCTTCATCCCAACGAAGAGCCTTCAGTCACCTAGATAAACGGTCTTAGGAAACCATTGCAACTTGGGGAAACCAGTTTAAAATGTTTTTATCCTGCAGCAGACAAAATGTTTTCATCCATATGGCTAAAAGAGGTTTCTTGAAATGTCTTCAGAACGTTTTTCAAATCCTGCTCAGTCTGTTTTATTAGAGAAAAGGATGGTCACCGCTGTGATTCAAATGTGGTTTTTTTTAAAGGTTATTTTTTGGGCATTTTAGGCCTTTAATTATATAGGACAGCTGAAGACATGAAAGGGGAGAGAGAGAGGGGGATTGACATGCAGCAAAGGGCCGCAGGTCGGAGTTGGACCTGCGGCCGCTGCGTCGAAGAGTAAACCTTTATATATGGGCACCTGCTCTACCAGGTGTGCTACCCATGCGCCCTGTGATTTGAATGTAATGCTAATATATGAGGTACAAACTGAGGAGACCCAGCTCCTCCAAAGCGACTGCAGCAGGCTAGCAAGGAAGAAGCCAGCAGGGCACTGAGGAGATGGTATATGCCATGTGAAGATGAAGGCACTATTGACTGAAGATTTTTTTTTTTTAGTTCTTGAGGCAGGCCTCTGGATACTGAGGTCATGTTTGTTAAAAATTGCTAAGAAAGATCATAAATGTATATGTTAAGGAAGACCATGAATTAGCAAGGCTACTGTGTTGAAAACTCGAGAAGAAAAAGAGCATTTTGGCTTCTATAAGTAAGAAAAGTGTGACAGTTTTCAAAGTGCTTTAGACAGCTAGTAAACAGGACAGACAATTTATTGCAATAGAGTTGGTGTCATCTGCATCGGAGCGAAAATTCATTCATCGTTAAAGTCTGCCGAACAGAAATTTGAAAAGTAGTGGACCAAGTACGGAGCCTTGAGGTACAGTATGCCTTACCTGATGGGGAGATGGACTACTATTTTTAAGAAAGTCAAACTGTCCTATGTTTGCCTGGACCTAAATCACAAAAGCGCTAGGTTGTAAACAAAGGACTTAAGGCTATCCTCGTATTGCATTCTTGACCCCAGTTTAGAAGATCTGTAAATTGCTTTGTGACTACCAAAAATTGTATTTGACCGATCTTTGCTTGGTGAGTGTCGTCAGGATTCCACCACAGAGCTTCCCACAGAGTCTACCAAAAGTGTTACGTGTGACAGGCAAGTCTGATTTATCCAAAACAAATGAGAAAACTGTGTACAGGATTGTATGTGTTGCAAGGTTTGACTCTTGACAGAATACAAATAAGTTATAAGCCTATATGGGAGAAAAAGGGACACAACTAAATAAATGTTTATGCAAAGCCCATGTCTGTGGTGTAATCATGGTAAATGTCCTTAATTTCAGAGGGGATAATGAACCAAAATGTCTGCAGCCGTACGAGGCCTGTATATTAAGTGGTATCATCAGAATTGTTCTTAGAGTTATTGTAATGGTGTTGTTACTGTTTGTTTTTTTGCTCCTCTGTATGCGTTTCACAACAAAGTGCTGTATGCAAATCAAATGCAGTCAGAGCTAGGTTGGTCCAGGAAACCCCAGACTGGAGCTTCTGTTACTGTATGTAACAAAACAGCAACACATAGCCAATGACTTTCTGGGGTCATTTACAAAATGTTTGACCACCTTTTATTCCCTGTTCAATCTGCTTGGCAAAACTGAAATTAATTAGAAGTGAAAGTGTGCTGCAGCCCATTAAACTTTACTTCTACCTCACCATGTAGTTTCTTTACAAAACCTCAAAATTACCAGTCACGTTAAAACTCATTCTTTTGGCCTTTTGATAAAGGGTTTTAAAAAATGCTGGCATTTCAGCTGCATAGAAATAATTACAAGCTATTACAAAGATTGGGATGACAATACTAAATTAGTGCAGTCAACCTCTCCAAACTTGACTAGAGTATTTGAAGACCATCCACATCTTTTTTGACTTAACTGAAGATTTAAATGTTTTCCACACAGTAATCCTTTGAAACAAATCCTCACTTGTATTTTTGAATTTGTGGATATTTAAACTTTAATGGACAATCGGTACAAACAATCAGCTGTATGTGCTATACAGCATGTGGAACAGAAAGCCTACCACATTTCTAAAGGAACAAACCCCATCACAGAAAGGAAATCTTCAAACAACACATGTATAACTGCAGTCACAGGCAGCACATTTCCTGAAGTGCAACAATATGATGTGAACTTACTATTTGCAAGTTTACAGTGTTTAACAGACAGCTTTACCTTCAGTAGAATAAACACAATTTAATGACATATTGATGACATTTGGCGATGACCAAAAGCCTGGTCACTGAAAAACAGCTAGTCCTGAGGGCCATTGTCAGCCAACAAAGGAGTCTGGTGATTGTTTAGATTGTTCATCTGGTTGTGTAGCTGCACGTCCTGAAATAGATTCAGTACAAGTCTATTATATCTGCTTCATGGTGAAGTTTACAGTAATTTAATACAGACAGAGAAACAACTCCTTCTGATATGACAGTAATGGAGACAGCCTGTTTATTGGGCAAGAGGAGACCTGTATTTTGAATGTGTTTTGTAAAGACCACAGACTGTGTGGTAAAGACTCACCTCTCTGGGCCTGTAGACTCCAAGTTTGAGGCGACAGCAGATCGCATCAAAACAGAAGCCAACAAGCCCATGGAGCATGCCTTTAAAGAGAGAGGAACACACGGCGATAAATGGATGAATTCAGACACATAACAAAATCACATTTTAAGTAACCTTTATGTAGTGTATTCAGTTTACTTTGAAATAAAAAGCCCAGAATCCTAGCTCCATACACATTACTTATTTGTACTATCCCTGCTAAATTGACAAAAATTTGCAGTTGAAACCAGACTTGCCTGTTGTGGAGAATATACCCCCAATGATGCCGCACAGTCGCACCAGGAACTGCCACAGTGGCATATGCTGTTCGCTGACCGTCACCATCAGAGAGCTGGTGTCGTACTTGACAAAGATGCCGGAAACGCCGTGACTGCCCGCTGCATGGTTTATCACCCTCTCCTTGGAAACAGACCGTATGGTAGTAAGTATTATCTCCGGTTTCTTTTTAAACCCCTCTGTCCATCCCTCATCTTGCTTCTTGGTATTGAGTTGTATTACTTTTCACTCACCCGCTCAGTCACAGAAAACTGGTGTGTGTCTGCAGATATCTTGTATGTGTTCAGTCTGGTTGGAACCACTGTGATGAAGTACTGGAACATCTGGTTATCTGAGAAATTGCTATATTTTAGGTTTTTACATTCATTTCAAAAAGGACAAATATGTAAAATACAGCTGAAGAAACTCACAATGAAACGTAATCAACTCCATCATAGTGCTACTTGTAATAGAAACCTCTTTCCAATCATACCTACTTAGCAGTGATCGTCCAAGGTGAGCTAAGGACAGTTTAAGTCAACTCACGATTCAATAAATATCTCAACTCGTCATTAATTCTGCAGGAAAGTCACATCATATGTGTTATGCTCTCCTATCTCTTGAAACATAACAGTAACTTACTGTTATAGGTGATTTTCTCTGTGCCGTCCAGAGGATTGATGATGCCCGGTATCTCCTCCCCAAAAGATAAATGGTCTATTCGATGGGAGAAGTTGTACGCTAAAATGCAAAGATGAGAGGGAGCTCAGGTTCAATAAAGGCTGTGGAGAATCACTGAACAAGCTCTACGTGAACCTCGAGTAAAATGTACTCTGCACTTGAAGACCTGTATATAGTTGCTGTTCAAAGTTTGTCTACAAATCAGTCACTGATATTTTGAATGAGGAAGAAAACCGAGTGTGATAACTAATAACATATCTAACAATTAATAGTGTTATTGATGTAAAAATTGGCTTTCATATTCAGGGAAATGACATGCCCTGAGGGAGACGTATGCAACAAACATCTTTCGTCTCCTTTTTCCTAAATTTAGCAGTCATAATTTAGTTTGCACCACGAGCAGATTATTTACAAATTCTTACTTCTAAACAAGCCAAAGAAACACATGCAAGCATAATTAGAAGAACAGTTACGTACTCTCGTGGCTCACAAAAGCTGCGATATGGGCATGACCCTGAGGATGGTGAATGGGCCTGAAAAAAACGAGGTATTAGAGGACTGGTGTCAACAACTGCTCTATATAAACTTGGCACAAAAAGTAAGGAAATGTGTGTTTGGTAGATTATTTCTCTGTGGTAACAATGCTTTTGGCAATAAATCTTATACCGTTGGAAAGCCTGTTTAGTTCCCTTTCAAGTGGTTCCCCATTTGTAAGGAACATGCATTTGTGGGATGAGCAGCAGTATGTGGGTTGCGCCCATGAAAGATTTGCCAAATCTTCTCCGCCATTGCCAAACAGGTTATTTTGCTGTTGCTATTGACACTTGTTTTGAGCTTCTGGTACCTCCAGGTGCTGCCAATCAGGTGCCTGATTTAGAGATGAGATTCTGCAACCAGTGGCAATCCCATATCTCCACAGTCTGGGACCGAACTCTATCCTCCAAGATGACAACGCTCGCCCCCACAGGGCGGGGTTTATCAGAGACTACCTCCAGAATGTGGGAGTGGAGAGGATGGAATGGCCTGCCAGCAGTCCTGACCTCAACCCCATTGAACACTTCAGTTCAGCTTGGGCGTGCTGTTCGTGCCAGAGTGACCAACACAACCACGTTGGCTGACTTGCGACAAATGCTGGTTGAAGAATGGGATGCCATCCCACAACAGTGTGTGACCAGGCTGGTGACCAGCATGAGGAGGAGGTGCCAGGCTGTTGTGGCTGTGTATGGTTCTTCCACACACTACTGAGGCTCCTGTTAGTGAAATGAATAAATTGTTAAATTGCCAATATGTCTCGTTTCTTCAAACTTCAATCATCCAATCCACCAAACACCAAACGAATCAATGGCAGAATAACCTGTTTGGCATTGGCAGAGAAGATTTGGCAAATTTTCCATGGGCGCAACCCACATACCCACATGCTCATCCCACAAATGCATGTTCCTTACAACTATCTGCACCATTTGAAAGGGAACTAAACAGGCTTTCCAACGGTATAAGATTTATTGCCAAAAAGCATTGTTACCACAGAGAAATAATCTACCAAACACAAATTTCCTTACTTTTTGTGCTAAGTTAAGTTGTGTCAGCTTTTCATATTGACACAAATTCTACATCTGGGTTGTGTTAAGAAACTCACTACAGTCTGTACATAGCTGAACAACCTCTAGTTTCTTACTTTCCCACAGTGATGTGTAGGTTTCCTGCTACCTTATTGACGTAGACATGCCCGTGTATCCTGCAAGCCTTGAGCGGCTCCATAGGGGCATCCTCCCTACACACACACACAAACACACACACACACACAATTTATTGCTTATCAGCTGTATATCTATCAGGCTGCATCATAACTGCAGAAAATAAATTGCCATTTTAATTAGCGTTAACACGAAAAAAGAGAATAGCTTGTTTGCATGTATGTAACTGACCGTGGCGGCAGTGCAGTGGGACCTCCTTTCAGAAGAGTTTTGTAGAGGACTTCCTGAAGAGCGTGTTCCTCTCTCAGCCTGTTCTGTATGAGATGCAATGTCCTGAGGACAAAAAACAGGTTGGCAACATGCAAGACAAACTACATCTGGAATGTAGATATGCAACTCTTCCAGTTTTTCTACATAGTTTTTTTTTTATCTAAAGTTTTAACTTTGTCCCTGCAAGTTTTATCACCTTAAATACACTTTTAAGGTCTTTCAAATGACAATTACAATGCATAAGTAAACCAACTTAACCACACACACAAAAATGAAAGTAGCTGTCCGATGAGAGGATAGCATTGTTTTATATCCTACAAGAGAAACAGTGCATAATGTCAAACTGAATATAAGACATAAAACACTATATGTATCTACACAGAAGCCTTCAAATTAGATAACATCATTTTAGATACTACAAGACTTTCATAATACTTGCAGACATCCTGTTGTTAGAGT
Source organism: Sander lucioperca (assembly GCF_008315115.2). Classification (NCBI taxonomy): domain Eukaryota; kingdom Metazoa; phylum Chordata; class Actinopteri; order Perciformes; family Percidae; genus Sander; species Sander lucioperca. The sequence continues at coordinate 6,890,024 of NC_050192.1, read as the reverse complement.
ATCTCCCGGTGTGATTTTACAGCAGCTTACCTTTGCCACAGTCTCTGTCGTGGAGTTAGTTCAAAAATAACCTGAACAAACGTACAAAGAGAAGAGATGCAGTTGTAAAAAAAGTAACAGCTGCAAAAGTTGGGTGAAAAAAATGCCTCCGTGTTCTGCAAAAATCAAAAAAACAGATGCAGAATTGAACATGACCTAATGTTTGGAGACATGCTTCACTCACCGGTTCGTACTGGAGGCCACTGGATGTGATCATGGTCTCCGCCAGGTCCAGAATATCTGCTCCAACATCTGCAATCACAGACATTAAATGCATGCATAAGACTGACACATATGTACACCTATAATGCACTTCAATAAGCAATTGATCTAATGACAAAGAAGGTGTGATACTCACGCTGGCATTTCATGGCGACAGTAATGTCAATGTTTATTCTCAATTTACTGTAAATGAGGAAAATGAAGAGTGAGACTAATATCAAGTTGACAGTAATTTCCTGCCATATACTGTATATATAAGCACGTTTGTTTGGGGAAGGTTTCGTGTGATAGTTAACATTTAACAGCTCTGAAAGTACCTGGTAAAATCCTTGTCAACTTCATATTCATACTTCATCCAAGTGTCTCTATAAACAAAGAACTCTAAAATAGCCAGAAGAGCCATGGCACCAAAAGCTATCAGGGACACTGTGGATGAGACGGACAGGGTGGTTACAGCTCTGATATCTTTACTGTGTTGTTGTCTTTTTGTTTTCAGAGGAGTACTCCACAGCACTGTGGAGATAGTTCTGGCAATGCAGAGATGCTCACAAGTCTTTCAACTCGAGTCCAAGTTACTATGTCTCAAGTCTCTCGTGGTTATAATGAGTGTTGTATCAGCTGCTGCCTTTCATCCAGGCTGCTCAGAACACTACATAGCTATATATAAGAAATGTACAGCATGTAACATGTTATCATGACTCATTTATCTATGATCATACAGTATCTGCTTTGATTAGTTGTTTTGGTATATAATCAGTGTAAACAGGCTATTGCAATATGACAAAAACACCAGGAATGCTAACTGTATGTTGCCTTGTAACATGAACATACAGTACAGTACAGACCAAATATTGAGGAACTCTGTGTATCAGGAAAATATTGCTAACATTATTAACTAACCTATTTTTCACTTACAGAGCACAACCATGTAACGTGCACTGCGTCTGCGACTAACAATGCCAGACTATCAGAGGAGTGACCCACCTGTTCCTCCTGAGGCTGAGGTCTCCACGTAGCTGTCTGACACTTTGGGGAAAGCGTCCAGCTCCCTCACCAAACTCAGGGCTTTCCTCCGTGACAGACGCCTCATCTTCAGGTTCAGGGCTGCTCTCCTCCATCACATAATAAAACATCAGTGCACCCATCAGTGTTACATTAAGGACCCCAGTCTGCAACCTAACTTTATAATGATTTACTATACAAATATTTTATCAAGGGGACACACATTCATCTCATGCAATTGCCTCCATGTCCATGTGTCTACTTTCTATCATTGGAATTAACGATTTGTACGATACCACTGATGCTTGTTACATCTTAAAACACACTCTCCCTTAGTGTCTGCAATCACTCAAAGAAGTTAGCAGAAAAATATTATAATAGTATAACATTTTTCAAATATTTTTCTAAAGCTTTGTTGCCTCAGTAAAAATGTAGTTTTTGTAAATGTCTCAAAATAACATAGTAATAAAATTAAATGAAAAATATATTTAAATAAAACATTCAGTTTTTATTTATTTATCCTAAACAGACATTAATTTATTGTTTAAAATATATTATCAACAATATTACACTGGGTTATTAAAACAGCACTCATATATCACACTTGTAATTTTAATATATTGGTCCCTAAACCACAAGATACTTTGGAGCAATTTTTGTTTGATCAGACAGGCTGAATATATCATGCACTCAACACAAACACCACAGTAAATGTCACTACATAACATACTAATACACTTTACATCTCTATATAAGCACTCACTGCAATACTGCATTTTTATGATGTGTATATCAATCTACTGGCCGTTAACCGTCTCAACAAAGCAGCACAGCTTTTACAACACCGTTTATTTATAATTCATCTTACCTCTTTTATCATCTACTTAGATGTTAAATCGCGGTACAGGATCGCTGGAAGCCCTACTCAATACGTTTTAGCTGCTGTTTGTGCTGTTTGATATCTGAATTTTAGTGCACCATTATACATGCATGGTCCTGACATACAGCGGGAGCGGACTCGTGAGTGCGTAGCGTGCGCGCCCCGCACACCGTGACCGCGCAGGGACCAACGTCGCTATTCTGTCAGGAGGTGGCGCTTTAATACTAAAACCGATGCCCCTTTTTGTAGAATCATGTAAATGTGATTTTGATAAAAGAATAGACTAAATAGAAAAGAATTGGGTCCAAACAATATTCCACACACAAAACATTACAAAACAGTAATAACAAATATTTAATTACAATCGAATAGCCTAATATGTGAATAAAATACAAACTTCTATGATTCCTGTCATTAGGTCTGTACTGTAAGTATAATTTGAGATACTTGTTCTTTACTTGAGTATATCCATTTTATGCTACTACATACTTCTACTCCACTACATTTTTACTGCATTAATTATATACTAATTTATTTGATAGCTTCATCATTGTGATTATTAATACAAACTGCAACATTAAAGTGATGTACATATGAATGCATCACTAATTATAATTCAGTAATATTATATGACTATGATATGGGCCATTCGGCATATTTATTTTACTTTTGGTACTTTTTGTCTTTTGAAAGTAGCCTACAGTCAGTTTTCATGTTTTACATGTATCACACTTTGTTGCGTACAAAGGGACATTACATTTTGTAACATTAGTCCATAAACCAATCAGATGTCATATTAGTGGTTGTGAAGCACTAATGAGGTTCAAAACTTTTTTTAAAGTGGATTTAGCTGGCCTGTTTACAGTTAGTAATCACAGGATTCATGTAAGAACTGGAGAAGTTGTCTTGTGTTTACAGGCATGTGGTGGATATGCACACCAGACACGAAGTTGCACTATACTCACACTGACAAGAGAGAAGACCTAATGTTAAGGCATGATAATGATCTAACACACCCAACTGGTGCAGGCTGCTATTATCACCCTGATGACAAAGGAGATGTTTACATCTTGCTGCAGGCTGAAAATGCACCAAAGAGTTTTTATATATATATATATATATATATATATATATATATCTGCAGATGAACTGGCTGAATCACATGTGTCTTCTGTGCAGTGAGCTCTCTGCATGCACCAAGGCCTGCTTGCCTATGCAGAGCAGCACAGATGGGTGTGTGGGGGGATGGGTACTGTCAGCACACAGATCAAGCTGTGGGTCGGTGGTCCCATTGCTATTCACCACACAAGCACGTAGGGCATGTCAGACATGCTCCATGGAGACATACCATGGGCAGATATTGTGTTTTGGTTATGCTGTGCTGCAATGTCCGCCATAGGTTAAGAATATTATCAGAGGAACTCGCTCTTTGCTGATGAGAGGTGTGAGAACACAACACACAGAAGAAAAACTCTGCAACTGTGCAAATATTCTGCTGATAGAGCAGTTTTTGATTGGGTGACATCATTTTTTTTCTTTACATCACATCAGCTTTGCTTTTGGCTTGCTGATAGGCTATGTCAGCGCTGATGCTGTACATTTTGAAGTATATAGTTTATGCAAGTTTTAGTCAGCCAAGACTAGGCTAACACTTTTTACACATGGCTTAACAACATAGCCTATAATATTTTCGTTGTTAATTTCCGTCCCCTTAAATGGAGTTCTAGCGATATATTAACTCGTTACTTTGCATATTTATTCATGCGTATTCGTCATATTGGCATATTTTGTGTGAAATGATTGTAAAATATAATTGACTATGAGGCTCACCATTTTCATCTATTTAGTTTAAAAAGCATCCGATTTTGCTGAACATAAGTCTCAGACTGTAATATTGACAAAATGCCCAAAACAAGAACATTATGTCATTCCTTTGTTGGAAAAAGTTTGTGTCTATTGTTGGTGTGCCTACTCAACCAGATGGAAATGGATCGTTTGGAAACTGACGTCAGACGTGGGATTGCCTAGAATGGAGAATCTCGTCTGGGCTCGGCTCCCCCTCGAGTGTTTCCGGACCGTGGGTTAAATCCCCGCCCCGCTTCATTCCTGCGTTGTTTAGGGACACTAGGAAGATGGCGGCGGCCCCGCTGTACTGTGTCTGCCGGCAGCCCTACGATGTAAGCCGGTTTATGATCGAGTGCGACATCTGTAAAGACTGGTTTCACGGCAGGTATGTAGGTTACAATGTCCTTTAGAGATGTGGCTTATTAGAAGCGACAAACACTGATTGTTTATTAAAGAAACGCGACGGCTCGCTAAGCGGTGTTGACTAGTAGCTAGCTTGCTAACACTAGCGGTGGACGACGGGGGTTTTAAACCGTCTATTGACACGACTTTACGAAAGAAAGTGTGGTTTCTTTCCCTAAAATGGCTTGCATTTAATCCATTGTTCTGCCAATTAGACTAAAACATACGACTTGTACATGGTCTGTGTAATTATGTTGATTATCAATATTATTGACTCAAATAGAGTCAATATAGCAAATAGTTTTTCATCTACTAATATGTGGATCTATTAGGATTGCCGAGCTGTGTTAGTCAACCTGAGTGATCAGAAGCTTGGCGGGGCCATTGTGACATAGAAAAGCTGCATGTTTTCCAGCTCCTTTATGTCGCTTCAGTGATAAGTTTAATGCTAATTTTTACTAATATTTAACGGATGAAGAGCCAGTTTAACCAGTTGTTGTATACCAATCTGGCTTACCAAGGTAGGTTACTCAAGGTAATGGCAACCACAGCCAACCTTTTACATTTCATAAACAACTTCTATTTGTTTGGACAGAATCTGTAAGTTTTTGTTATACCTAATTAGCTAACATTCAATTTTAATACATACTAATTGCCAGCTGTCTATGCAATTTGAGCTTTTTGTATTTCCATGTGTTTTTAGTGGTTTACTTTATTAGAAAGCAAAAGGTAGAGAACAAGGAGCGTGTTATGGTCGGGCTTTTGATTGACAGCTTGAGAAATTTAAATCCCCCTTTCAGGCAGAGGAGGCACATGGCGGGGACCCCTAGTGGCGAACAGGGGGATTATTTAAAGGTACCGGGCAGACATATTCCTGGACTGCTTATGGTCGTGTTTTGTCCAATTTTCAATTTTTTTTAAGGGCCTAGCCTCATTTCTGATTATAAGTAGACCCGTGGTATTGTAGTTGCTTTTTTTGATTGATGCTGTGTGTTGGTGGGTGGTCGGTGGCTGTCAAAATCATAATGTGAATTATGTTGTTGTGTAATGAAGCAAATTTGTGTCTGAGCATGTATGGAAAAATACAATGGCAGATTGCAGTTGTGCATGCTCTAGTCCTTACCCGATACTGTGATGAACACCCTATGCTTTGGGGTCAAGATCATTCTGTACTGTTTTGGGGTGACACAGTGACCTAGTTAATTGTACTTTTTAATTGAATGATCAGGTTTAACCCATTTTATAAAGCATCATAAAGCCTGCTGAGGTGACTATTAGTAAGGCAGGCAGCTGTTGTGTAGGTCAACTTGTGCTCTGATACTGAGAGAAGGAAGATAACAAGATGTTGCCATAGTGATTGAAGAACATGTTATAATAATTGTCAAATAACAAGTTGTGTGTCAGACACAGGTAACTAGAAAGATCTTACTTTGTTTAACTGTCACTTTTTATCGATGTGGCCCTAAGTCCATAGGCCAACTCAGACAAAAGTTAGGAATACCCCATTCTTCAGTACCTTAAATCTGCCTGTGTGGGCGCATCCCCACGGCAACTGTTTATGAATACAATAATCTGTTTTTGCTCGTGTTGAAATGACGGAAGCCATTGCGTAACCACATTAAGTGCGCTGCCAAAAAACTTGGCGGCCAGAATTTGTGGTGTGTCAGAGCCAAAAAAGACTGGCTGGCTGTGTGTCATGTGCCAGCAAGAAAAAGAACAAATGTTGGAGCTTCCCCCATTGATGACTAATAAGCAGATACACACACACACACACACACACACACACACACACACACACACACACACACACACACACACACACACACACACACACACACACACAGAGCGAGGAGAGCTCCAAAACCAGCAACATTTTCTGCCTCTTTCCCACGAGGCTGGCCAGAAGGAAAGGGATATTCTCTGGCTATTGATGATGGAAAGTAGGAGCTCAACCTCCCGGTGCCTGTTTGTCAGTTTGCAAGCTGAGTTACTGTTTGTGTGGGAGACTTTATTTTGCTGCCTCAGTTTATGGAGAGTGTCCTGTTTTCCATCACCTGTATCTCCTCAGCATCTTAGTACACAATACAGGCTGGGACTTTTACCGGATGAGGACTTGAGCATGGTTAGCAAACACTGTATGGTTAATCTGTAGCAGTAGTGAACAATGAGGTAAACTAGAAAGCAAAAAGAACATTAGTATAGATAATACTGATCAACTCTGGGTATTTGCTGATATCGAGTATTGAGTTCTCTTTTCCGGGGCGCCCTCTTTTTAGCTTACCTGGTTGAGCGTGCGCCCCATGTACTAAGACTAAGTCCTTACTGCAGTGGCCCAGGTTTGATTCCGACCCGCGGTCCTTTGATGCATGTCATCCCCCTCTCTCCCACTTTCCTGTCTTCAGCTGTCCTCTCCAATAAAGGCTAAAAAAGCCCAAAATAATTTAAAAAAGAAGCTTTTATTACAACAGTCATTGTAATACATTCTATAGCATTGGTACTTTATACTAAATTAAATAATGGGCAAATTATAGCACTTTTAATGTTGTGTGGAGCGCCCTGGATCCCAACCTTTGTTTATTTGACTGCACATCACAGGTTTGATATGTCTGGGAATCTTGAAACTGATTAACCAAATACTGATTTCCCTTGTTGAATAGTTTTATCCAAAAAATCTTTAGAAGCAATATCTATCTATCTAATAACTATCCACCATTTCACAAGAAAAATGAATGATTAAAGAAATAAAAATAAAACATAAGTTGGTGTAACATAAATATATTTTGGGTTTTCTTCTGTCCTCTCAATCTTCTTCTTCTTACCAAGATTAGTCTTTCAGTCCCTAGGTTGCCTACCACTGCCCTGAAATACTCCTTTAGGCACCAAAGCCCACTACTAAAGCCTGTGGTTTAGATTACAAATGTTAGATTGAACCCTGTTATTTACCATTTAGAGCCTCCCCTAATTACAAGACCTGCTTCTGTAACTGGATTGTTTCCAGTGTTTCCAATATGCCAATTTACGTCAACACTATGAATGTTGGCTTGCTGGAACTACTCACTGGGTCACGTCAGATCACAGGGTTTACCCCTGTGTAGGTGTCAGGCACTCCAGTCAGACCGTTGTCTGGTGTGGGTATAGACGTTGGGGGTGGTGATAGACTAGCAGGGCTCAATGGGACTGGGAGGGAATGATTGATGGCCGCTCCAGCTAGCCAAGTTCAATGCACGATCCGTCAATGTCGCACAGATTGTGAGCACACTAAAGAGAGATGGATAGCCTCTACAGAGTGCCTTTTTAGTGCTTGCGCTAAGTGGATGGATGAACGAGTGGAAGGATTTTTCTTCCACTGTTGTCCATGAAACAAACATTTCAGATCATCTGTTTAGATGTCTGATTAGTTAATTGACATTGAAGTAAAGAGCAGCCTCATAGCTCCTGTTTAAACTATGTTTACATTCATTAGCAAGGCTGTCTCTGTGGTCAGGGAAACTGCATTACATCCAGCTTGATCAATGTTGATTAGGGGTCAACAGCCTTGTGTATTGATAAGCAGTCAGATTGAATCATGATCTTAAAGATATAGCGGCTCTGCTATAAAATTGAAATCTTAATTTAGAAATATCACTCTATAAATAGGAGTAGTGTAATGGGGAGAAGATAAGGATCTCTCTGTGCCATACTGAATCCAAATCAATGAAATACTGTAAAGACTGGCTGAAATATAATTTGGACAGCTAGTCCATCCTTGGGTGAGTTCCAACTGAGTTTGTTGGCTGATGTTTTTCAGCAGCAGACAGTCACAAGACTGATGACTTTGTAGGTTTTACAGGGGCACCGGGGGCCTGAAGACAACCATGTTGAAGACATGTGTGAAAGTAGAGCCCCAGTGCTTGGAGCCTCAAGGCAGCTCAACCTGCACAAAAACAATTAAGTTGTTAAAACTCCCCAGGGCTCCCTGATGCTCCATAAACAACAAAGTGATCCTCTTTTGTTTACCAGCTGACTACAGAGAGTTCTCTTTCAAGCTGTAACCACTGCAGAGACGCTTTTACGCACAGATGGCTAAAATGATTAACCAGTAAGGCCAAAATGACAGATCCCTATCCCTATCTGTCAGGGCTCAGTGGCTCTTACTGCTGTCCAAGTCCAGCACTGTTTATGTAAGCTTCGGTTGAGTGCATTAGGGAAAAGGACCGGAGGAGTCAGGTGCTCCTCTGGGGTAGATAAAGATAGCCAGGTGTGTTTAACTGCCCTCATCTCCTCTCTCTCTACCACCCATCCATTAGGGATCTGCCGATTCTCTAATGTAGGCGTGTCGCTGCCCCATGTAGAGCGGTTATTTAGAGCTGAAAATAATGGTGATGCCCGCCTCCAGCCTTTGTGTTTCTGCACTGATCATGGAGGACAATGAACCCCTCACAGTGCATGCACTAATGAATAAGCCCTCTCAGTCACACAGGATGAGGCCCTTGATGAGAGGAAGTGAAGGGAGAGGGGCTGTTGATGGCAGGGGTTTAGCCAAGTACACACATCTCCTCTTATTCACAAAGGGATGTTTTGCGTTGTAATCGGCTGCAATGCCGTCACAGAATAACCCTCCAATCTGGCGAGGTTTTGTTTTTATCTTTGCAAGACATATTGACTGTACTCTATGTCACCTTCTATCACAATATGCTCTGTTGTTGTCCTACATCATATGATAACACTATCTCGTTAAGTGTTAAGATGACGGCAGTTCAGTTGTCTCCAATCTCATCCTCGCTCTGATTGCTTTCCGAGCAAATGAGGTTCACGTTGGTGCAAGAACTGTTTGCACGCTTTGCAGTTATGCAATACATCATTAAGTCTGAGCAGGGCAGGAAATACTTGGCCCTCATTCCCTCTCAGCTGAGTTTCCTCCCCCCCCTTTTACATTCTCTACCTCAAGTCCACACAGTTTCACCAGCTTCAGTGCCTTATTATGTATTAATCATTTCAGGTGACAGATAAGCTGAGTCAGACTGGCGTATGTGGCACAGTGCCCTGATTTCCCACTGTGGCATTACATAAAGGAAAGTACCAAGTGAGATGAGGACAACAAGGTCACCTCGGTCGAGCTCACGCTGCTCTCACACATCTCAACCGACCCGGGCTGGCGGCAGAGAGCTGTGACTCATGTTTTCCCCCAGCGAACAGTCACACGTGAACCAAGATTCCTGATACATGAGCTAGGCTAATACTACAGCCAAGCACTGCACAGTGTTATTGTTGTTCATCTGCAAGGGCAGGAGCACTTCTTTAAGCTTTTTTGTGTGCCATTTCCTATTTTCATAGTTTTTTTTGGATGTTGGAGTAACTTGTAAAAAAAGACAACTCCATAATAAACAGGCCTACTTAATGGCAAATCAAATATTCCATCAGTAAATATATTTTGTAAATCAGTCAGGATGATTGTGGCAACTAAATGCACTTTATGACAAAAATCTTGGCGGTTGTCTGCATTACAAACACTGTTTTCAACAAGTTTGCAGTGCAGCAAATGATAGCACCAGGTTATATGTGGTAAACTGGGGAGAGGCATCTACTGTTGATATCCTGTTAGTGCACCAGGATGATTGGGGCCAGCATTCACACAAGCTCACCACTTCCTGATGAGTTAATGGCTCTCGGCTTTATTTCCTTTTACAGCTTCCTGCAATTTCTTGTAGATCAAAGCTGATAGCAGGAGTGGTCAGCTCCATCTCTCCTTGCAGGCGTTCACCTTTCCAAAACAGCCAAACCGCCACAAATCCAATGTTTATACCCTATGCCACTATGCTAGCTGTCAAACCAAAGCTTCACTGGCTTGTCGATGGTTTGAAGATGGCAAATTTTAAGTTTCAAGTCAGTGTGCATATGTTTGTTTCCTTCTTAGGGTCAGCCATCACAGTGCTAATGGTGCTTAGCGACATGTGTCTAAATTAGCTGAATTAAAAACAAGCAGTGGAAGGGAAGTAATTACATTTTGACCGGGCCATTTTAGAGGTTGGATTTAGTGCAGTTGTAGCTCTGTGAGTTAGTAAAATGTTGTTGGTTTTCGTCTGACCTTACTAGCAGTGACAAGTCTGAATGCACCAAATGTGTCTCTTAACTGGCTTCAAATCATATTTTTCAGACTACATGTTGCCCATCAAAACATCCAAGTTTTTTTATTGATGATGTTGGTGTATAGATATGGACACACCAATAAGCATCTCTGCGAAGTAAAGAAATGTCCACGGATCGTAGGAAGAGTATTGGAAACAGTTATTTCCAGGTCAAGTGGGGACATACAATATGACTTCATAAAACAGTCATTGTCTTCAGATCTCAAAATTTGTGTTAGTACAGATGTGTGTGTGCGTGTGCGTGCGCCTGTGTGTGTGTGTGTGTGTGTGTGTGTGTGTGTGTGTGTGTGTCCTATCCCTCACATCACTTAACCATTAAAAGAATCTGTACACATGCTTGAGTCACACAAACATGCAGTGTTTCTAACTAAATGCTACAGCTGTTGGTTTCCATTTAGTCTGAATGGCAACTTGGTTGCTGTTCACGCTGCTCTTGGAATGGGGCTCTGGTATGCAACCGAGGAATGCATGTGTGTTGGTGCCTGTGGTTTGGCTGCTGCAGGACAGTCGGGGGTAGCGGTATGAGTGACACTGTTGCAGATCCATCCATGGGGGAACGACAAACCTCACTATCTGTACAAGCAGTTGATTGTGAAAAGAAGATTTTTACCTTATTCTGCATTCACTTAATGATGGCAGATTGGGAAGAATGTAACTAGCCTATTAGTTACATTATTTTAATATTAGTTGCATCATTTTAATAGCCTAAATAAGCTACTTTTGCAGAGTTACGTATGTGAAGCGGTTTATTTAGCTGAATCAATTGTTTTAGTGTTCATATCAGATTTTACTTGGATGTAACTGCCAGCTATGGTGCCTGTACAGCCATTTCACCACTCTTCTTGTAGCCAGATATCTTCAACTCTGGGTGATGTGAACACTTTTTCTGACTCGATTGCTCAAAAATATGGTCTAAACGATATGAACGTGGCATTAAAAAGGGGCTAGTACCATGCAAGTGCCCTTATGTTATTATTGGGCAAAAGCTTTGAAATGGGCTTCAAGTTTCTTGCTCCTGTCTCCAGTGAGGCAGCAGTTTTAGAACATTTGTTGGAAAAATTGATCAGAGCAAAGGTAGTTTTCCAGACCCAAACTGTACTTTCTCAGTGTTTGTTTATCCCAAACCTGTAACCCCTGGTAACACACACAGCGATTGACATTATTGACATTTGACATTAGCTTGTATTTCAACTTGTCCAGGTCAGACAAAGAACTCACGGTGCCTACAAATGTAGTCACACTCCAAATCATGTTTTATGGGCAGGATTTTAGTTCAAGATTTGATGATGATGACGATTTAGAGTAAGCTAAGCTGCAGTTCATAACTACCTACTTTTACAATGACCCAAACTCCTTTTTGTTTATTTAGAATCATGTCTTCAAATGACAGCCTAACATTAATTCTGTTAAATTAACTGGCAACTATTTTGATAATTGTTATTTGAAATTGATTATTTGTGCAATTTTTAGGTTAGGTCTCTCTTTTTCTTAAAAGGGATAAAAGACATTCTAAGGCATTACCATTGGCTCTGAGAATTGTGATGGGCCTTTTTTTTATAGACCAAATGATTATCAATTAATCGAGAAAATAATCTGTAGATCAATGATTAGAGGTGTGACGAGATCTCGTCCCACGGGATCTCGCGAGATTAAAATGCGACGAGACTTCTCGTTGAGGTAAAAACACTTGGTTACGTTGTAACCTTGGTGCTCTGAGGAAAGACTATTTTTCCAGTCATATTTCTTAATTGAAGTTTTCTTTAAAATAGTGTTAAAATCTCACGTCTTGTCTCGTCAGCGGAGTGTCTCGTCACACCCCTATTGATGATGATGATGATGATGATGATGATTGTTTTTTGCAGACCAACTGTAAAACAAAAACACTGTCACAAACGTGTCCCATGAGATGTTGTTTAAACATGTTGGACGAAGTGTGAACTTGTTCTAACTGCATCTCCTGACTCCACCTCCAGCTGTGTGCAGGTAGAAGAGCATCATGCTGTGGATATCGATGTTTACCACTGTCCCAACTGTGATGTCGTACACGGACCCTCCCAGAGTGAGTACTGCTTTTTCTCATTTTCTTTGCTTTCTGTTTCTCTCCCTCCCTCCTAACATGTATCTCATTCATCAAAACTGCCCTCTGATTCTCTACACCCCCCACACACACACATCTCTGTATGTTTGACTGGTCACAGGGGTAGCCCATAGAGCAGACATTAATAGGCTAATTGAATGGCCCTCCACTTGGATTGGACAAGCCCTCCATTCCCATCTCTTAGCTCAGGGGTTGAGTAGTGAGTTAATGTCCTTTCATAAAAAGTGGTGGTGATGTGCGTAATTTACCACTTTGTTGGGAGAACAAGCTACAAAGGGCAACAGCATGATGAAATTGGAATGAAACGACCCTGTGAACCTCAGATGTCTGTTTTGTTGTAGTGAAAAAGCGCAACAACGGCCACAGGCACGACTACACAGAGCCAGACGATGGATCGAAGCCGGTGCAGGCTGGCACTCGAGTGTTTGTCAAGGAGCTCCAGAACAGGACCTTCGCCAGGTAGATATCAATTTTGGCACATGTATAGTTATAAATTGCTTCTTCTGACAGCCCAAGGCTCAAGCTCTGTTCATGTCTGTTTAACCAGATAAAGATTTCCTCATAAAGCTGGTTTTACACTTGACGTTAATGGCAGTCCTGCCATAGATATATCACATTTTGTGCAGTCTCCACATGGTATCTTTGTAATCGCTGTAACCCTGACGTGTAGTTACATTATTGAGAAGGCGGTGTATCCTACAGCCTAGATACGGCAGCTGCGTGCGTAGGCTCTGAAGCTACGCCGTAACCCCTTAGCGTAAAACTATAAATCCTCCTTAGGTCAGAAGCTGCTATTACTTTGAATACTGTCATAAAAATCATCTTTGCGATGCACCCAAATGTTGCCTTTTGTAAAACATTTAAGGGGTCATGACTGTTAATAAAATGGCAATAGATCAAGTTTACTGAACTTCTTATGGTCTTGTTTCAGTGGTGAGGAGATCATGATGCACATGAAGGGCGAGCAGGTGACAACCAGGTACCTGGAGAGACACGGCTTCAACTACCCCATAGCGGTCACAGAGATGGAGGGCCTGGGACTCAAACTACCAGTCTCTACTTTCTCTGTCAAAGATGTGGAGCAGTATGTCGGTAAGGACACCTCATAAGAAGGGGCTTTATCCTGCAGCATAAAACAGTTGCCGTCAGCTGTATCAAATTTACAATAACGCACAATTGTTTATCCTTTGGGGGGGGATGTGGGTATACACAGCAGCCTCAGTATGCTTAAAACTAATGAAACCACCCAACACCAGCCAGCTAAGTGGCCATCGCTGAGCAGGCGCCATCTGTATGTCAATAAGAACAGGTTTCTAGGTTCATGGGGTTTTAACCCACTTATCAGGCATCAGGCCATGGCTGAATGAGTTCTAAATGAGTGATGGCTAAGCTTTCACTACCCTCTCTATGACCACTACGCTTCCTTATTGAAACGGCCTGCCACTTCCCAGCTCCTATTACAAGCCCATTACCAAGCCCACTGACGTTTTTATCATTAAGTTCAGATTACAGACTCCCCCTCTCACTTTATCTCTCCCTCCCATGCCATATTGAGCATTAAGCCAAGGCACAGGTGTTGTGATCAGGGACTAAGTGTTGGGTTGCATTTCTTACAGTTAGAAGACAATGAGTCAACAGGAGTGAACGCTGATGTCTTCTGTGTGTTAGTAGGGTCTAAACAGTTGTGTAGCCAACAAAGTGGGTGGCCAATGATTGGGACAAGTGTTAGAGCATCGATGAATGGTCAGTGGAAGTCTTATAATGGACTCAGAATGATTGATCAGTCGTAAAAAGATTTGGGGCATGCTGGTTTAGGCACATAGCATTTAACTGCCACATCACCGCTTTAATTGCGGCCAGGGACCTGTGTTGTCTTACTTCACTCTCTCTCCCCATATTCTCCCTATATTGTCACGACTAAAATGCTTAACAAGATATAAAAAGCTGTATATAGTGTAATACTCTTGACCAGTTTACACAAAAAGTGCAGTTCCATTAGCTGCCTAAGCAAAATGTTTAACTGACCTGTAATGATTTAATAATCCAAGAAGCATGTATAGAAATGTAAACATATTATAATATAACACAAAACATAAAGGTACATGATACAATATAGGATGGGAAAGAGGATATAATGAGTCTGTGCCAGCCTCTGTCTCAGTCAAGTAAAGAAGATCAGAGTGACTCTCTCTATAGAAATACTAGATTTAAGCATTCGTTTGATCCTGGGCGGACACTTTATCACGCCAGGCCGACACTACGCATCTGTGGGATCGCAAAACTACCTTTTTGAAGAAGCTGCTGGATAACGCTTAAGAAATAAGGTTTAGACTTTTCCCATAAGGTTTGCATAGGGAACGCTATTTGGATGAATTACGGAGTAACAGACGCAGTGCTTAGGTCACAGATGGGGCTATGATATGAGATATATATATATATATATATATATATATATATATATATATATATATATATATATATATATACTCAGCAAAAAAATAAACGTCCTGTCACTTTCAACTGCTTTTATATTTTAAGCAAACTTAACATATGCAAATATTTTAATGAACATTAAAATATTTAACAATCACAACTAAGACATGAACTGAACAATGTTCACAGACATGTGACTAACAGAAATGGAATGATGTGTCCCTGAACAAAGGGGGGAGGAGGGGGGGTCAAAATCAAAAGTAGCCCTCAGTATCTGGTGTGGCCACCAGCTGCATTTAAGTACTGCAGTACATCTCCTCCTCATGTACTGCACCACACTGGCCAGTTCTTGCGGTTGTTGTTGTTGCCATCCTGTACCTGTCCCGCAGGTGTGATATTCGGATGTACCGATCCTATGCAGGTGGTGTTACACGTGGTCTGCCACTGCGAGGACGATCAGCTGTGCTTCCTGTCTCCCTATAGTGCTGTCTTAGGCGTCTCACAGTAGGGTCATTGCAATGTATTGCCCTGGCCACATCTGCTGTCCTCATGCCGCCTTGCACCATGCCTAAGGCCCGTTCACGCAGATTAGCAGGGACCCTGGGCGTCTTTCTTTTGGTGTTTTTCAGAGTCAGTAGAAAGGTCTCTTTACTTTCCTAATTTTCTTTTAACTGTGACCTTAATTGCCTACCGCCCTTAAACTGTTATTGTCTTTTCGACAGTTCAACGGGTGCATGTTTATTAATTGTTTATGGTTCAACAAGCATGGAAAACATTGTTTAAACCCTTAACAATGAAGATCTCTAAAGTTATTTTGACTTTTACAAAAGTATCTTTAAAATACAGTGTCCTGAAAAAGAGATGTTTCTTTTTTTGCTGAGTTTATATATTATTGTATATCATACAGAAAATTTTGAAAAAAAAATGCAATGCACCATCCTAATTTTTAGTAAAAAGAATAACTTGTGGTGGTGCAATGCCATAGTGATAGTAAAGAGCTTTAAACTGCAGAGTAGAGTTCATGATTTTTGCCCACAATACGGTACAAATTGATGATTAATGAGAAAAACATTTCAACTTAAAATTATTTTAAATGAATGCAGTAAGAAAAGCGTTTCTGGTTCAAGAATGTTGACTAAGACATATTTGCAACACCTTAATTAATGACTTCTTTAACATTACTGGGTGTCGTAATATATTATTGAGCTGGTTCAGTAGGGGTATTGATTTAGTTTTTTCTCTTGCTGTTGGGTTTGTAAAGCTGGTGTTTGAGCTCTGCGTTGTGTGGTTTCGAGGCAGCTTAGTCTCTCACTGTGTGACTGACTGACCTTACTCCAGCTGTTCTCTGTCATCAGACGCTGGCCAGCTGGGCCTGTGTGTGTGTGTGTGTGTGTGTGTGTGTGTGTGTGTGTGTGTGTGTGAGACATGCAAAGGGGTAATAAAAAAAAAGGTGAGTGGGAGGGGTGTGGGGAAAATACAACAACCAGCTGTCTTGCTACACACACTGCACCCCGGCCCTGCTTCCGGCCCAATGTGTCACCCGAGTGTGATTTGTAGCGTCCCAACTATTAGCTGTGTTCTACGAGTTTCCGCTTCTTTTCCCTTTTTAAGCATCTGTTTTCTGTCTCCTACGCATAAACACACCACATGAAGCCTATGCACACTCTTTCTCACATCTATACGTGTATTTCTGTCAACGCTTGAGGCCTCCAAAGCACACATAGACATTGAACACAGCACCTCCACCCACACCTCCTCAGGGACTGGTGGTCTGGACAGATTGACAGATTGTCTCGCTTGCCTCCCTGTACAACCCCTCCCCACGCTGCCATATTGGTGCCAGTTTTTCTCAGGACTTGATCTCTAAAAGCACATGGAGATGCCAGAGGGCAGCAGACCCTAGTGAACCCCACGCCCACTCAGCAGCCAATTAAAGAAAAGAAGATATTTTTCATTCTGAAGTCAGAGTTACTGACTTCAGAACTTCTTCATATATAATGTGGCCTTATCTCCCATGTAGGTGGCGACAAAATCATCGATGTGATAGATGTGGCACGGCAGGCGGACAGCAAGATGAAGCTCAGCGAGTTTATCAAGTATTACACCAACCCACATCGACCCAAAGTCCTCAACCTCATCAGCCTGGAGTTCTCTGACACTAAGTAAGCTATGCTCAAGTCTGTTCACTCTGTTGGCTAAAAGAACAGCTTTAGTTAGATCAGATCCCTAATAAACACTGGCAGTACATTACAGTCAGTCATGTCACACTCAGAAAATGCTTGTATAAACCAGCATGAGCTGTGTTGCAAATGTGTGTGTATCTATAGCCTCTTTAACACTCACGCTTTCAGTTGTATTAGGTGGAAGTATTTTTTGTTTTGTCAAAGGTGAAAAATGACCTTACATACTATTCACAATTTCCTTTATCAATTATCAGGAGTTGTATTAATTGTTGACAATTAAATGGAAGTTGCAGTCATTATAACTTAGTTGCATCTTTATGCAAAAATATATTTATATATTATATTTATATTTCTAGTCAGTAAAACAATTAAAACAATGTCCCAACTCTGCATTTCAGATCAATTGTATTCCCACTATAGCCTGATCGATACTGGATTTTTTTTTTGGCTGATATTAATATTTGGGAATTTAAAAAAAATCCAATAAATAGAGTGATAGTACATTTTACATAAACACATAACATGCATGTTAACCTTTCTCATGCTTGGATCATCTTTTTTTAAGCTTTGCTGTCTGTATTAATAACTTTATCAAAATCTAACCTTCCTTTTTTCCCTTTTTGCCTCGCTCCAACCACCCACGAAGGATGTCAGAGTTGGTGGAGGTTCCTGACGTGGCTCGTAAGATGTCCTGGGTAGAGAACTACTGGCCGGACGACTCCTTCTTCCCCAAGCCCTTTGTCCAGAAGTACTGCCTTATGGGGGTTAAGGACAGCTACACAGATTTCCACATAGACTTCGGAGGCACCTCTGTCTGGTACCATGTTCTCTGGGTGAGTATTTGCATGAATAAGAGCTGAATGTATTGGGAAATCGGGCAAGAATTGATGACACATTCTAGGCCAAATAAACTACTGTTTTGTTGTTAAATCCAACACCATGCTTCCCTATCATTTGTCAAGCTCAATGGATTTTTAGCGTGTTTGTATATACTGAGATATTTAGGACAGGCAGTCACTGCTGATTTGGCTAACACTTGCTAAAAGGTCACCCCGCTTCTCACATCACATCTATTCATGAAGCAGCTCTGGGGGCAGCACTGCTGTGCTCATATCGATGATCTCACCCTCCTCCTTTTATAAACTAAAGCAGACATTCATTTCAATGTGTTTGTGGGTTAGCAGCATCACCGCCACAGTTGCCATGTTCAAACACCAAAGTGTCATTACAGTGTGGCGATTTTTTTAACTCCTCTTCATCTGCTTTGCAGGGTGAGAAGATCTTCTACTTGATCAAGCCCACTCCCGCCAACCTTGCACTATATGAGGCATGGAGCTCCTCGCCCAATCAGAGTGAATTATTCTTTGGGGACAAAGTGGATAAGTGCTACAAGTGTGTTGTGCCCCAAGGAACCACCCTGCTCATCCCTACAGGTCTGTGGTTTTGTTTATGCATGCCTGGAATTCCTTTGAATGTTTTAGTGTAGTGCGGACTTTTAGGGTGCTTTCACGCCTGTAGTTTGGTTCATCTGGTGACTGACAGTAGGTCGACCCTATGTTATGAATAATGACAGGTAGAGACGGGACGAAAAAGAGGCAACTTGTACAGCAATATTAGGCAAGGCAGTAACTGTTGGATCACTATGTTATGCATTTTTTTAATGGACTTAATGAGCTGCCAAAGTACACAGAGTAGGATACAAGCACAACACACTGTGACTGTCCGATCGATAAGGATGTGCTGATGCACGTTACCAAATGATTTGCATAAAAACAAATACATGGTTTATTATAAGATCGCTTCCTGAACAGTTCTCAATCAGCAGATGGAATTAATAGTAGTTCAGCCTTTGATAGGTCTGTGCCAGGGTTTGATTGAAAGCTTTCAAACCAGAAAAAAAATGAACCAGGGTTAAGTGTGAAAGCACCTCTAGAGTCTTGCATAATCACCTACTTTGTGGTTTCCAAGCACAATAACTTTCAGACACTTGGACAAACGGCTATCTGTGTGACTAATGTTATATCATTGTAGTTGGTGCCTGACTAACTCTTCTGCACCGACCCAGCTGACTGGTTGTTTGGGTTTGATTGTTTGTTTGTCTTTTCACATGCTTTCAAAAGTTAAAATAATCCCGCTTCCCATGGCTTCTGCCAGGAAAATACAGGCTTCTTGAAGGTCCTCTGTCATTGCCAAAGGAAAATAACAGAGAGGGAATGTCTTCCTGAGCAACAATCCAAACAGTTCTTAATGATCATAGTTGCAATGGAAAAATAAAGAAAAACAGTGCTGTTGTGTAATATGATGAAAGTAGTGATGATGCTGTAGATCACAGCTTTCCCCTTCTTAAATTCCTTTAACTAGCAGTGCTGCTGTTGTTAATTAGAAGCTGTGCTAAGAGGCTAAAATATGTTTGTTTCTCATGGCACTGAGTATGACATGCTTTCATTCACCTAAGTGAAGCTAATGTCTCCAGTCACACAATTGTCCATCCATCAGTCTCTCAATGGACTTTTTAAGCCGATAGAGTTCCTTTGCAGCCAGACAGACAGACAAAGCTCAGTTCAGCCCGTCAACCGCTGCATGTCCTCACTCAGTCTTCCAGCCATGCTTTCTCAGCAGGCTGAAGCAGCATGGTAAAAGAGAGCTTTGGCAGAGAGGGTGTGGAGAGGTGGGAATTAAGTGGGGGTCAGAGAGCACAGTAGGTCAGTCATTCAGTCAGTCAGTCATGCATTATCAGGCCTATCTATCAGCCACCCCCCACCCCTCAGACTCTGCTTTCTGTCACTTTGTTGTATAAAGACCACTGTTTAGCTGAGGGGGAACACATCATTGCATATAGACAAACTTATCTTTTTCCTGTGGGAGGACAAGAACTTTGTTTTTGTATGTACACATGTGGGTCTTTTGTGCATGGTCAGGCGTATAAGTGCTGTAAATATCTTCATATTTTCATGCAGATCACTCAAACCTACATATTTGATCAAGTGCCCAGCGTTAAGGTGTCTATTTACCTGTCCCCTCTTTAAGTGTAATATTGTTGCAAGTCAGTCTGTGGGTAAGTTGTGGAAACGTGTACTCTGGCTCCCCCTACAGGCTGGATCCATGCTGTTCTCACCTCTCAGGATTGCATGGCATTTGGAGGGAACTTCCTTCACAACCTCAATATTGGCATGCAGCTCAGGTACACAGCTCGGATAATATACAAAAATGATGATGTTTGTAACTGTATCACTGTATCTGTATCACTGCTGCTTCTGTTGATTTGCAGGTGTTATGAAATGGAGCGCCGCCTGAAAACCCCAGACCTCTTTAAGTTTCCGTACTTCGAGGCCATCTGTTGGTATGTGGCCAAGAACCTCTTGGAAACGCTAAAAGGTGAGAGTGAAACGTTAATATGTCCAACACACAATATTAGATGTAAGATCAAATGTAGGTGTTTTACATATCAGACCTGTCAGGAAAATAATAATAAATAGAAATAAAACAAATAGTTGATAGGAGAAAAAGAAGGTTAATAATTCCCACCAATATCTAAATATGATGTACATCTCCTTTGGACATTTTTAATATTTTATTTAGTTTTAGGTTTTCTGTCTGTGATTTTTAGGGGTTTAATGCTTGTATGTCGTCCCCCCCCCCCAGAGCTACGAGAGGACAACTGTCCACCACCAACCTACCTAGTGGAGGGAGTCAAGGCTTTAATCAGTGCACTGAGGACCTGGTTGAAAAGAGAGGTGAGCGTCGGCCACAGTGTTCTCACGGTCCTCTCCGTCTACCTTCACCTGACTCTTCCTTCAATAACTCCAGTCCAGATGGTTATTGTTACACAGTCGTCACCCCTGTTTGTTCTTATCTACTGGATGTGTGTCAGTGGCCAACAACAGACTTCTTTCTGTTCACTTCCCCTGTCTGAATGTGGTCTGCTGTGGCTTTGCAGGTGACTGAGCCCACCAGTGAAGTACCAGACCATATCAGGCCTAACCATCTCATTAAAGAGCTGACCAAGGAAATCCGCTACCTGGAGGTAAGATGGGACAAGGAGGAAAGGATATGGGAGAGGGTTAGACCTTTTTTACACTTAATGCAGGTGTTCATGTCGGCTCTGAGGAGAGCTAAGTTCATGAGCTGATGCATTGGTGCTGGTTTTAAATATAAAGTGCACTGTTTTTAAAAATGATTTTGTAGAGCTGATCTGTCTTTTATTTACCAGTGGCAATCACACGCACATCCATACATGTTTTGCAGGTGTTGAGTAACAAAAAGCTGCACAAACAAAACAAAGTACCCACACATTGCTATCTGTAAACTAATTAGACTACTGAAGCTCAAAAGGACAAAGAAAATTCAGGTACAGATAGAGAAAGAAGGATATAAATTCAAAAGGCAATTGGATTATTCAAATATATGAACTTGTGAACCTGTAAATCACTGACTTTGGTAGTAGTTTAGCTTTGCCAGACCTTCCTCCAGAGCGCTGTGGAGGAGGGTCTGGCTAGTCCACACAGCATTCCGGGATGGGAGAAAAACGTGCTCTGGTTTATTGGCATTTCTTTAAACCAATCACAATCGTCATGGGCGGCACTAAGCGCAGCACGGAGCCCTAATGCCACTGTAAAATAGCCTCGGAAAGGAGCCTGTTTTGGTGGAACGTGTACGTTAAAAAGTTGTTTTAGTCGTGCAACAGAAAACTCAGATTGGACAGATAGTCTAGCTAGCTGTCTGGATTTACCAGGAGGAGTTAACCATAGTCCTCATAAATCAAACGGAGTTTAAAATTCCAAAACAAAGAAAGCCTAAGGTAACGGACATCCGGGCCGAAAAGAAGGCCATACGGCGTGGATATAGACTACTTGACTACTTTGGTAGTAACGTGACTCCCATTACATTTAATTTATATCAATAGGAGGAACCAGTCAGTGGTAGCAAGCCAGTGAAGTCTCAGGGAAGTGGGTGTGGAGTTCCATCTGGATCAAATGCCTGCCCGGCTACTCGTGCTACGCTGGAGAAGCTGTGCCAGGCCCGCCAGGCGAGAAGGGCCGCCAGGCGGCTGAGGGAGCAGCAGCGGCAGACCGCCAAAGTGCCCTCCAACTTGGACATCTTAGAGCAGCACACCCGGGAGGTGCTAAGGAGGCTGGAGGTGGGACCGCTCGAGGAGGTGAGCAGTCATTGTTAACTGGCACTTCAAATTATCATAAAAACTGATTTAAATATTTTTTTCTTCCTATAGAACAAAAGAAGTCAATGTTTCCTAAGTGTATACATGTGGACTTAAATATGTAATAGTCTGTTTATTGACTGATGCTGGTCTGTTCAACTTAGGATGCGGCGTTCTGTGCCAAGGTTCGTGGGAAGCTCAACAAAGTGTCAACTGCATCCGCAGCTGCAGAGACTTTAGAGGAGAACCACCTACGGCTAATGCTGGTCAACGGCAGAATTATCAGGTGAGAGCTCACTTCTCTTTGGCTAACAAAGCAACGTTTATTCCTCTTATTAATTAAGGCTCAGTCGTCAATTCACACAGAATCAGTCAGCCTAAATTTGGGAAAATTCTGTCAAATGTAAAATCCTATTATGTTTTTTAAAAACATCCCAAACAAAATGGGTATATCTCAAACTAAAAGATTTGCATCAAATACCATTATATAAATGATAACAGCAACTACCACTAGTCAGAAAGGAACAACAATAATAACCTTAAATAGCATCAAATTGGCCTTTTTATGCAGGACATGAAGCAACAGCGGAATTAAATTGCATAGACAAACCCTCCGTTTGACTCAGATCACAATCAATATTTTAAGAGAGTTTTGATGATGTGAATGTTTCTATTCTACAGTCGAGATTTTCGATATGTTATGGTGAAATTAAATTTGATTTCATCATTCAAACATGGATCTTTGTGTGCGCAGAGATATGAGGCGGCCAGGCAGCAGCCCGGTAAAGACGGAGGGTGAGCGGCCATCTGTTGGCCCACCAAAGAGTTGTGTGGACGTGAAGTCGGAGAGGACACGGCACAGTCAAGAGCAGCACAGCACAGATGAGAAACCCACACTCTTCAGTAAGTCACCAGTGGCTGCTATTGTTAACAATATTATTCTTAGACCCATATTTTAGTGCGTTCATTGTCATCGTTTTAAGCTCATGGTGCGTTCCTGTGTTTCCCAGGTGGTCTGGAGAGGGTGAAGACTGAACTCAGGGAAGAAGTCTCAGGACACACCAGTGTGTCAGACGTGGATTTAGACAGTGACTTTCCCACCGAGGTAAATACTGAGCAATCTAACGGCATGAAATGTCTTAAAACTTTTGATTTCTACACTGAAGCATGTGTAGCTCAGACATATTGAGAAGGATTTGGTTGTTAGGAGTATTATAACTCCATAATCATTGTTTGTAGCTTTTCTTTGGATTATTATTAGTGTCACTTAAATCCTTGTTGTAGGCTAAATGTTTTATCCATGGAAAAGTTATACGTTGATTTGTTTCATTTATGTATTGGTTTATTTGAACAGAGACAGTTGCACATTACATTGCTGTAAATGCACAATGTTTACATAGTTATTTAAAATAAAATTAAAATAAAAAGTTATTGAAATAGTTTAGTTAAAAAAAAAATAGATAGATAGATATATATATATATATATATATATATATATATATATATATATAGATTAAGACTTCACATAAAATTCAGTCCTGAAAACACACAAAATACTGTCTTCTTTGGGAAAACAAAATATATAATACCCCAAAATATGTTTAATTGTTCATCTTTGGCCGAATAAGGTCTTGAATGAAGTGAAATTCATTCAAAGAAAAAACAGCTAGCCATCAGGCAATGCACACACACTGTAGCAGTCAGTCAGCTGATCAGTCCAATAGTTTTTCCCATCACTGACCACGTTTTATGTTGATCTGTGTCCGTTGGCTTGCTTGTCTTGAGTTGAACGAGCTAAACTACCTTGACAATACTAGTTATAGTGATGTAGTAGTATTAATGATGCATTAAATGTTTTATGTGTAGTCCTATAATTACAAATACAACAGGCAATATCAAAGTGTGCTGTAATGGCACACCAATATCTACGTCTATTGAAATGTACCCAGACTTTTTATGCTGTGATTACTGATGCATCCTTTCTAATTTAAAATGTTTCAATGTAGCATAAAGCATCATTGTCGTCGTCGTCGTCGTCGTCGTCGTCGTCCTCCTCCTCCTCGTCGTCCTCTTCTGACGAGGATTCAGGGAGTTCCCAGGAGGAAGAGGAGGAAGAGGAGAAGAAGGGCTTATATCAGCAGAGAGGCTCAGGGCACACCATAGAGCTGGACCAGTCTGGCCAGAAACTCAGGCACAAACACAAACCACTCAAACGGTAAGCAACGCATGCAAAGATGTTGTAAATGGTCCCGTCACGGCACCCCTCAAAGCTCAAACGTGTATTATTTTTGTGTGCACTGAGAGGTAGTAAATAATCAAGTCTTGCCTGATTCTTGCAGAGAACGTCCTACCTCACCCAGCACAGAAGAGGCCATTCAGGGGATGCTATCTATGGCTGGTCTGCTGTGCTCCTCCAAGCCGGAGAAGGTAGCCTCGTCCCAGGAGCCCTGGTGGTCCAGCTCCAGCCAGTGTTCGCCGCTGGAGCAGAGGGAGGAGGCGCAGCACCAGCACCGACTGCAGGGGGACACGAGCCCGATGGACAGCCAGGGCAACAGCAGCGAGGCCTGGGACAATCAGGGGCTCCCTAGCCCTCTTAGCCGAAGCCACGGCAGCAGCCCAGAGACAGACTACCAGTACTGTGACCCCTCAATGTCTCCACCCCACCCCTCCAAGAGGCACGCCCCCAACCCCCCACCTATCAGCAATCAGGCCACGAAAGGTTTGGAAATCACATTTGTACTTCGTTGGAGCAAAAAGGTGTTGTGACTGCGCAGAATGATGTATGTGCTGAAGGGGGTAACCTCGCCAGTTTAACGTGTATGGATGAGCATGATTTGTGACATCTAGACTACTTTGGAAGCCACTCGTCGTATAATATGGAACAAAGTAAAGTGTGATGTGGAAACTTGAAAGTCTTCAATGTCGTATTATATATTATTATACATGCATTCCTGACCTTTATAAATGTAGAAATAAAGTAAGTAACCATGTCAAGTATATGGAAATGTGGAAAAAAAAACAAGTTACAGGAAATAGTTTTACAAATGTGAAATAACAGCAGAATGATGAATCAATTAGTCAATTGACAGAAAATGTATATCTGCAATTCATGAATGGAATTCATTGGTTTCACTTTTAGCTTCTAAAATGTGAATATTTGCTGGTTTTCTTTCTTTGTCTTGTAAGATAGTAAATAGTAATAAATTATATTTTTAGGGTTTGGAATGTTGGTTAAAAAAACCCAAGATATTTAATATGTCAACTTGTGCTCTGGTACATTTTGTGCACATTTATGTGCATTTTTCACTATTTTATAGACGGACATTAGCCTGGTTGACACCAGACCCTTCTCAGTTGTAACTGAGAGTGGGTCTGGGGAAGGTTCATTCACAGCCCATTTCCAAAGGGGCGTCACCAACGGACGCCGCTCAAATGCCTCTGGGCGCAATCGGATAGTCCTTCAACCAATCAGACCAACGATCCGGGTGACGTAGCAGCGACAGCGGCATCAACGGGTTGCTGCGCTTCGGTGGCCGCCATGTTGAATGTAAACAAAAAGCTGCTTGCCGTCGCTGCGCTATCGTCATCGTGTAAAGCCCGCCTCAACGGTTGTGATTGGTGCCTCGATTTGGAAAAATTGGAAATGGGCTTTAATGGGCTCTTGGCCAGACAGACTTGCAGAGCAAATCTCAAATTTGCCGGAAGTTCGTCAGGGTTTTCCCCAGGCTAGACGGACATAAAATATCTGACAATTTATAGACTAAACTGTTACCAAACACTTATTTACAGCACTAGTAGACATGCATTGTAAACCTTCTCTCCTTGTTATGCTTACTTCTAATGCTGTTCTCCTTTTTGTTTCTTTCCTCTTCTTTTTTGTTCTAGGCAAGCGGCCCAAAAAAGGAATGGCCACAGCCAAGCAGAGACTGGGGAAGATCCTAAAACTCAACAGACATAATCGCGTCTTTGTGTAACACTCCAAATCTTCAAAAGCAAAATGATGCATGGGGACATTTTCTTGAAGACAAAAAAAGGAAACATTGGCGTATTTGTTACCAGACACTTTTGTGCTGTGGAAATGGGGAGAGAGAGAGAAAAAAAAAACGAACACACTGCCTGGAGACTAACGTAACTGATTGAATCTTCACACGTAAAACACGCTCACTGTGCATGCTTAGGAGACAGGGTATTGGCTATGAAATAAGCAAGTGCACGACTTCACCACACAAGCACACTAACAACAAAAACAGAAAGGAGATACAGGAAGCAGAGCGGGACAAGCATGTCATAAAATGTTGTGCTGCAGGGAAAGGTGGATTGAAGCTCCTGCGGGCATTCAAATGGACAAAGGAGATGTAGGAGGTATACCAAACAAACAACAAAATGACTCGCTTTGCTGGGAAGATCATCTGCATCATATCTTGATATTTACTCTCTCTGCTGAACAACCAGCCCCCCCCCCCCCGCACAACATTCACTTGCTTCATGTCTATCTGAGACAAACTGAACAGGGTGGAGGAGCAGATGCAACTGAGCTGTACATCTTGAGCAGGGTCTTTTTCTCCCCCCTCTGGCTCTGAGGATGGAGACGAGGTGCTAAGGAGGACGCGGTGAACTGAAATTTCAAAATGGTGCTTATTGTTTGTACTTTTCTCCACTCATGCTTGTCCCTTCCAGCCCTCATTCCCCCCCCCCCCATCTTAATCACACCAGCAATAATGACTTTGAGGAGAGAAGAAACAGTGAGAGGCAGCACTTTGGTGTATTATTCCCCAATTCTTCTATTTGTAGAAAAAAAAAACTAAATAGGTGCATTTCAGACTTGCACAATTTAGTGCAAAAAAACTCTCAAATCTGCACTATGTTTGATAATTAGAGGGGAGTCTGTTTCTGAGTGATAATGGCTAAAGGCAAGCTGCTCAAAGTGCTGCCTCTCTGAATTTGTTCAAAATAGGAATTACGAGTCTTTCACTCGGTCTAAAAAACCGAAGACGACAAATGACTCGCCTGATATCCTGCTTAATTTATTTCTTGTTTTATCTATGTTGATTTTTTTTTTTTTGTGTGTTATTTGTATGGATTCTGAATGATGTATTTATTAAATGAAAGAGATAATGATTTTATTATATTTTGACCCTAAAGCCTCAGCTAATCTGAGGGTTTTTTTTTCCTTTTGATAGGTAAAATAATTGTTCTTTTTTTTTTATCTTTAACACATACTTTTTGTAAATGTGGATGTTTTTAGAGTTCATGTGATCATCATTCGTTGAGAAGCAATTTACCTACAACTCTTTTATTACCTTCTATTCTGTCACAACTCTTACACCCCCGCTACCCCAGTGAATAGATGCTGTGTTGATTCTTGTCTGTTCTGGTTTCCTCTTCTCCCTGTAGCCAGAGGGGTGTTGGGGCTATGAGTGAATGGAAACTAGGTTAGGTTGAGAAACGTCCGCTTCCATATCTACACCTGAGCTTTCTCAACTAGTGCCAGTTATCTCCAATTATTTCAAGTATTCTGAGCCACTGTGGTCGATCCATTCAGAAGAAGTGAACTTTTGTAGAACTTCAGTGGGATGAGTGAGGTTTTTTTATTTTATTTTGTTTTTTAAGAATACCAGATGTGTGTTTTGCTCGGGGTGCGCAGTTCTTCACTCTCAGGGAATGATGCCATGGACATAACCTTCGATTAACCACCAGCCACAACATGGATGCAGACAGGATGTTCTCAGCACTCACTCGAGACTTTACAGATTGACCTCCTGCTTTGGAGATGCTGAGGTTTGTTTGTATTTTTTATTGCTCAAAAAATGATTTCATGGTCGTGGTTTTCAAGTTGAAATGATAAGCTGTGCTTTAACCAGTCAGTCATTGTACCTTTAGGCTAACTTTTACAACTTCTGTTAACATGAACTTGGTATTGTCTCCCCCATTGCTTTCTTATTTTCTTAAAGTGCTCATATTATGCTCATTTTCAGATTCATAATTGTATTTAGAGGTTATATCAGAATAGGTTTACATAGTTTTAATTTTCAAAAAAACATTTTTGTTGTACTGCACATTGCTGCAGCTCCTCTTTTTACCCTGTGTGTTGAGCTCTCTGTTTTAGCTACAGAGAGAGACATCTCACTTCTGTTCAATCTTTGTTGGGAGTCGCACATGTGCAGTAGCTAGGTAAGGACTACAAGCCAGTCAGAAGCAGAGTATGAGGGCGTGCCATGCTAGCAGCTAGGCGAGCATTATAACGTGTGTTACAAAGTGACGCAAGTTTGTCACTGAAGTAAAGGCTGGACTACAACAGAGGTGTTTAGAGCAGTTTGTGAACAGTGTTTTCTGTTGGAGATGTAAGTCCCTTAGGGGTGGACTTTTTGGGCTTTTTCACTTTGTAAACCTATTACATGCACAAAAAAGATATGACACAAAGGAAAGGGAAAAAGCCAAAAAGCATAATATGAGCACTTTAAGCCAACAGTTGACTTAAGACATTACAACCAGGCTAACTGTTGCCAAGTAGCTTTAAGACCACTCTGAACAGCGTGAGACTTTGAAAGCTTTGCTCAGGTTGACTTGTAGTGCCCATGACCTGCGAGTGACTGTGATCAATCATTCAGCCCTGACGAACTGATAATTAGTGTTCTATTCCTCATTGCCAGACTGATTTCCTCTTTTTCTTACACTACACTTTAACCTTTGAACTCTTTGCATGTCAAGTCATTGAAAACACGAGCTGGCCCGCAGGCAGGGTTTGTTATAAGCTGTAGTATTCATTGTACAGAATCGGTCCCTTTTTGCTTTTATATGCAGCTCTCTTGGCATTTGTTGTGTGTTGGTTCTTGCAATGTTTTTTTTCCCCAGATTTAAATGGCTTATGATTTAAAATTTACAAACACTGGCTAACTGTGACACTGTTAATGCGTTGCATTTTGTTTCTGCATTTAAAAATGTGCGTGTAAATAAAACTGATGAAATAGCATGCTTGTCTTTTTGTCAAGCCCAAACACACGCTGTAGAATTGTGACGTTTAGACCGTAGTTTTACATAATACAACATTTTTAACATATTTAAAGATAATTTTATTAGTCTATGTACAACACTGTGGAAAATCTAAAGGAGATTCTGAAAGTCAAAGACTTATCCAGCAGCTTGAACCCTCATGGTGATCTACAAAAAAAAAAAACAAGATAATGTTTACAACAGTGGACAAAAACAAATGCACTCAGTTGCCAGGATGTTAGGTACCCCTATGCAGTCTAATACAACAGTCCTGCAACAACTTCTACCTTCATAAAAGGTAATATTAGGTTTTGTTGATTTAACTTTATGATTTTGGATGATGCAGTGTGTTGTGGTAAACTATATTGCATTTTATAGAGTTGATATAAATGGGATGGACAAAATAATAGAAACACCCATCCATCTCCAAAATAAGCAGTCTCCTTAACATTATGACCTATACGAAGGTAGGATTTGTTGCAGGACTGTTGTATTAGTTTTAGCTAGCTGTACCTAATAAACTGGAAACTAAGTGTATATCTCCTGCGATCAGACTGCAATTATCAGATTAAAAGAGTCAAATTTGTCACCGACCGAGTTTAGACAAGAGGCCACTCGGACAACACACAAACTAATCAGGAAAATGTGTTAGCTGTCAATTTAACGGATTAATAAATGAGATAATCCTGTAAAGAAAAACTAGCATTCCTACCAAAAAGTATATTTAAAGACTAATATCAGGTGTATATGTGCTGTAGCGTTTGACACAATTAAGAGAAGAGATGCACGATATGAGGAAAATGTGATAACATTGAATATCACGATTACATTATTACTTGCGATAAACATTAGTACTAAGTTATGCTGCTTTCAGTATTATGCTAAAATACAAAATTGTTGAATTTAAAACAAATGAAAGGAAATCATTTCCAACATTTGAATATAAAGAATGGCAGTTACATTTTAAAGTGCAGTTTTCTAATCATATTTTCTTTCAACTAACACAAATCTCAGTGTCTTTTGCAATATGTCGCTGCCTTTCGCAGTATGTATTTCCTCTGCATACACGTCACTGTAAGGAGACATCTTGTCAATATTTAAGTGCCAATTCTCAATTTTTGACATGAGTCATATTCATTATGCTCATCTAATCAGAGCTAAACCAACACAGGCTTGTATATAAATGTTTTTTAGATTAACAATTTTCTGTTTATTTTTAACACAAAACAAACGATTAGGAAAAGATGACACAGTAACTACAATATTTAAGACCATACAACTAGAGCTGGGCAATATGGGAAAAATCAAATAGCACGATATTTTTGACCAAATACATCGATATCTATATTGTAGGGTTGACAAGTGGTGCGTTCACAAAATATTTTTACTATTAGATTTTAGATGAATAATCATCAGTAATGTGGACATAATGTCTAAGTGGATAAAGGCAAATAATAGAACAGCTAGTAAATTCAGAAAAGTACATCACTTTACTGTTAATGCAACCTTTAAAACCAGAAAAAGACAACACTTATGTCATATCACGATATCCAAAATTTAAGACGATATCTAGCCTCATATCTATGTTGATATATTGCCCAGCCCTACATACAAGAAAATAACAAATTAGACAAACTATAAACCAAATCTATATCTATATATAAAATATTAAAACGAAGAGATGTGAACAAACCTTGACAGCATCAGAAAATAGGAATTGCTTAGATTTAGTTGTACGGTTAGTTTAAGACTCAGAGCAGGATTTAATCCTGTGTTTCAACTTTTTGATAGTTAACCAACCTTTTATCTTAACATTTGGATTACATATTGTACAAGTGAAAATATGTTCATTTAAGCAAAGGAAAGAAAGAAATGACCTTATTCCTCGTCATCTGCTGGGATTCCAAGCTCCTCATCTGTCCATGCAGAAGCATCCGGCCAGGGGAAGTGACCCTACAGAAGAGGGAAGAACCTTGATTTAACATTCCCATTTTTAGTTAATAGATTATGTTCCTGTCAGGTTTGTACAGCATACTGTAGATAAACGCAACTAGTAAAAGTGCACACATTACAAATATAGACAACCTAATTTTTGTTGCTACCCCTTGACTGATTGTCGGTCAGTTGGATGGGCTTACAGAGTATCACATCAGGCTCAATCAAATCTGATTTCTACGGGTTCCTGACAAAAGCACTGACTTTACAATAAAGTGGCAGGTAAGTAGAATAATGTTGCTGTTCAAGGCTTTCCATTTCCACTCCGTTGCTTCTTCCAAATGGAGGATAGTGTACCACACTAAATACATATTATAGCTGCACTTTAGTTGAGCAGAGATTGTGTCATTCCTGCCAGGATTCCTGACAGTGTCAAGGCTTTCACATTATTCTATCACTGCAGCTCAGAATAACGTGAAAGTGGCCTCACGTTATTCTGAGCTGCAGTGATATAATAGGATGTGATGATAACTGATAATACAAAAGTATATCCTGTTTTCTCTTCCTTTAGCGCCCATTATTATGAATGCAACATGCCAGTCAGATAGACCGTGTCAGACATCAACTACTTGTCTTCTCCTCTCTGCTTTGGTAGCAGAATCAACATTGATCCTTATCACTTTTTGCTGTCGCTATGACCAAGTTTTCCTGCAGGGTTGTCACCTTCATCTAATTTCATATCAAGTAATTCATTAATTAATTAATGGTTCAGAGGATGTCGTTTGAAATGAACAACTCTGCTTCTTTCACGTGGACGACCTACTCGTCGCCAGATTGGAACAGTTAACAGAGCCAGTTTATAACAAGCCTCGTAATACTGGTATTTATTTATTTTTTTTAGGCTAGCAATTGTTCAAAATATATTTAAAAGTGAAAGTACTCATTATGCCTAATGGTCAATTTCAGAATGATGTATGTTATATTATTGAATTATAGTTAATGATGCATTAATGTGTACATTACTTTAATGTTGCTGCTGGTAAATGAGCGGCATATATATATATATATATATTTTTTTTTTTTTGTTTTTACAATACACTTATTTTCCTCTGAATTGTAGTGGTGTAAAAGTATAAATTAGCAGAAAAGTAAGTAAATTACCTCAAAATTGTACTTGAGTATATGTGTACATAATTACTATCCACCTGCAGAGTCTCATGGTCAGTGCAAATGGCACTGGATAGTTTATACTACAGGTAACAGGTTTCTCACCAGGACTGCGTCAGGGTCGTGCCAGCAGTGCCAAAGGATCCAGAACCACATGACACCGCTGATGAGTTCGGATTCGAACTTCTGTTTCTTCGTTATCTGGGGATATTGCCTGTACTGTGGCTCAATGTGCGGCCCTCCGCTGGCCCTGGAACATTGAAAAGCACACACTTATAATCAATATTACATAATGTGGAATATAGACTAACATTTAAGATAGTGTTCTGAGTTACCTTAAATTAATTTTCCGGTGTTAGCAAGTCGTTAGCTAACGTTAGATGCTAGCTTAACAGTAGCGTTACTTACTTTCTGGTCGTTATCCTTTGTGTACCGCGTCTGAGGAACCGGGTTCCTGTCCGAAGGACTCCCAACGCCCTTCCAAAAGAAGACATGGTTGCTCTTGTCTTATTTTTGGTTATTTGTTAAGATTTGTACGAGGTATTGCCCTGCTCGTAGAGAAGTCACCTTCTCCCCTTGTCAATAAACGGCCTTCCAACAATGACAGCTGTGATTGGACAGAAGGTGACGAAGTCCGTTGTTCCTTTGTGATAATTGGCCGGTTGGCTAACATGTTTAACCCACAGCGCCCCCTATTGTTCTCCTGGAGACAGGACATTCCCATTGAGTTCGACTTCCAATTATTTGATTATCCTTGCTTGCTTACACGTCTACTCCACTACATCTCAGAGGTAAATATACTTTTTACTCCACTGCATTCATCTGACAGCTTTAGTTACTTTTCAGATTGCAATTGTTCATACCCTTTCTGTCCAGTGAAAACCATGCATTTTCTTTCGTGGGTTGTGAAAATCTTCATACTTCTTAAGCTAAATAAACTATTAAAACCCCGATAGGATCAGCTGGAAATGCATCGTCACAAAGCTCAAAACAGGGCTGTTGTTCTGAACTCATGAAAGTTCACTTTTTTAGAGATACGTGGTTCTCACAGGACAGCGACGCTAACATACAGTATGATGATCTAATAGAATATGATGCATTGCTATATTCAAATACCCAACAATAGCCTAATAAAGCAGTTGAAATGAGTAGTACAGCCTTAAACTATCTACAGCAGTAAAATGCAAAATACACATTAATGCAACCATATGAATCCAAAAACATCCTATATAATATTAAAACACTGACAGGGACCATTTGTCTGCATACTGACTAGTTTTATTTTTATATATTATATACTTCAAGTAGATTTAGCTAGGCCTACTTTTACTTGAGTAAAGTTTTGCATGCAGGACTTGTACTTCTAGTGGACTATTTAAGTGGACTATTTTAAACTGTGTAATACTTCTTCCACCACTGAAACATGACTGATTTGTTATTCCTAGCCTATTTACTAATATAACATTGGGTTATGATGTTTGTTACTCTATTTACTCTAACTTAGGTCATAGTTGTCAGAACAAAGGGAGTTTTCTCGCTTAGTATTTAACTTTATACGTTCAGTTATGAAGTGCGGAGACACAAAAAAATCTAGGCTAAATAAAAATAAAAACATAAATTACAGATAGAAATAAAGTAGGCTAAATAAAAATCTTCATATAAAAAAACTCAATGTTGTAATTTCCACTTTACAAACAGAAAAACTAAATGGAAGTGGGGAAAAATATTAAAGACTATACATTTGTCCGATCTACCTGCATGGCCCACTAGATGGGGTCAAAAGCTAAAACAAAGAAGGTAAAGGGGAACTCATCCGGATGATGTAACGTTACTGTAAATGTGTTGTACATGACAGTTTATCCCCTTTACGAATGAGGCCGTTTATTGACAGTGTAAAAAGTGACAGAAGAAAATAAAGTGCTTATGTAACTGGGATATACACAGACCAATCAAATTGTAGAAATGGTTCAGGGTTTTTCTTTCGTCACATTTCCATGGCAAAATGTGGTTTTGTCGGACAGTACAGCCGTGACTACCACAAACAAATGTAAAACTATATGTAAACGGGTCACCTCTCGGTCTGCTGTTGTGGTTATGAATCAAATGAGAACGTCAACTTCTCAGGATATGGAAACAGGAAATAACAACATTGTGGCGACTGGCGAGAACGCGCACGCCGCCGCCGCCCAAGAACTCGTGCACTAGAAGAAAGAAATCATCGACGCCATCTTGTTCCTAGTCGATAACGAATTTTGTTTAACGACAGGAAGTCACTTTTTGTCGCCCGACGCAAATAGTCAGTTTTGCACTTCTTGAACAAAATATACACCGTCATGTCGACCCATCTGCATTTCCCTACCGGAAAGCCTTTTAACAAAATAAATACACACATGGTACATTGTTACCTAATGGCGCCTGGTCGTAGTTGCTCTCCGGTTGCGCCCCTCTCCCCTCACAGCTCAGAGCCCGCCCACAAATACTAGCTGCATGATGTAATCAGAAACCAACCATTTCTCAAAAATTACCAGTTTTCATGAATTTCTTTTTGAACAATGCTTAACCTCCCACCAACTATGCGTCATGATCTTAATATGAAAGAGGTCAGAACATCTGCAGACCGAAAACGCGATGGGCACAACGTTCATGGATAAATGTTATCCTCTCCGAAAAATCGAAAGTAACCGTTTTATCCTCCACAGCCGTTTACGAACATTTCCGTTTAGAAGCGGGTGACGGTGGTTCGATCGGCCCAACTTTTACCTTCGTCCTCCCTCAAGTTTATTTCAAACAACTGCCCGTGCACGGTGCACCAGCAGTTGCAGCGGTCCTGCATGAATGCGCATGCGCGGGGGGATGCGGTTTCGGATGGGGGAGGGTCAATAAATGGAAAGGATGAGAACATCTTCTCTCAACATATGATGTCAAAGGGATTTCTACAGACATATTTCTGGAGAGTTGACAGTAACCGATTTACCACAACAATAAAGCTGTCAGAAAGATTGCTAGAATTATTTTTTCAGTGTCAAACATGTCTCAGCTTATGTCCAGTGATATGGTTAAATAAATCAAAAGGGTTGTAAATTCCAACTACTACTATTTAGGCATAAAACTGACACAATAAAGCTTTTTTTTTTTTTTTTTACAGAGGCTTTAATTTGGGATTTTATGTGTGATTATACCAAGTAAATGCAGGCCTAAATGTATGTACGCCTAAAAATGTGAGTGAAGTGAGTTTGTTTATCCCCCACCTTTATCATAATATATTTGCACTTGAGATTTTGAATATGTAGGCTTTAGCGTGTGTGGTTTATGTTCTCGATTGAATCTTATTGGTCAGTGTTTTATGGTACCCCTTCCTAACATCAGTTCAATATACAAAACACTGCTCTTGTGTAAGGGGTTACATAACAGCTTAGGTGCCTCCTCCTGTGTTGGGTAGTGGATTTAGGTGCTCCTTTTCAGCAATGCCAGTAGTAAAATCAAGGATTTTGGTCCAACCACATTTTGGTTTTGTAAACTTAGATAAGTGTCACAAGCATGGCATAATTAATAAACAATCTGGTCTGGCCTACTCGGCCAACCTTTTTGGATGTCCAATTGTCACTTTAGCCTATGTTTCTTTATGGAACTAAAAAAAAAACAATGTAGATATTAACTGTAATATAAAACTGGCTCTGTAGGTTTGTGTTGAGGCAAAATACGCCTTTTCACCTCAAGAGGAAGAAGAGGAAACAGGAGGGGAAATGAGTTAGTTTAAACAAAATCTCCTGATAAAAACATTCCCATCGTGTTGACTTCATTTTCACGTGATCATGAAGATTGCACGGACCAGCACACCACATTGTGTAGGCTGAGAATTGCAATGTGCTGCATTGCATGCTGCAATATTTATTTGATGGGCTATTTTACAACCCTAACAAAAACAATGATTAAACCACCTGTATCATGACATCTATCACTTATAAATTATTTAACATGCCAAGGTCCAATTTGTCTAGTTATTGACCGTCTGACAAGCATTGTCTTAAGCAGTGGTTCCCAAAGTTCCCTGGGGCCCTTGAGTGGGTTCCTCAGCAAAAAGGGAAATAATTTATTTTCACTATAATTATATCTATAACTAACACAATGACAGAACATATGACTATTTTGGTCATGGGTTCCATACACTTTCTGTTTCTGAAATAAAACATCTAAAGGGAAAAAATCCCATCAGATGGGGGACCATGGGACAAAATCTTATCAAATGGGTGTCCATGATCTTATTTGTGTCAGTTTAGGGGTGACATGGAAAAAACAAAAACACTGGTCTTAAGAGTGCAGAACAAAGTAAATCCAGAGTATTTTCGACAGAAACAGCAGTCTTAAGGAATGACAGTCGTGGACGCGCATGGAGAACGGTCACGGTGCCCCTGTGAAATCGGGAGTGTAGCCCCGCAGTATGTGGAGGCGGAGCTCGGGTTTAGCGACGGGGAGGGAGGGGGGGCTCGTGGGGGCTCGTGGGGGAGGCGGAGTCTCGGTAGTCCTGGCAGGGCCGCCATTTTTGCAAAGGGAAAAGAGACTGGTTTGAGGGGATCTAATTTCTAAAAGTCGCCGATGACTAGGGCACAGTTTTAACGGTTTCGAATTGATTTATAGTGAAATTTGGGTCACCTCGTAGAACAAGAAGCAAAGATTTTTTTCCCACAGGAAAGGACTCGTTAGAGGACACATTTAAATACCAACATTGTAAAGCTTTGCTAGGGATCCGCAGTGTGTGGACAGAAGTATTGTTTTGGTTGTGGAAGCTGTGTGGAAAGCGACGGGGGTCTGACCCAGGTCCCCTTATTTGCTACTCAGATCATCCAGAGTGGACATAAAACGGTAAGTAAACGGCATTAAGTGGTAGTTGTAGGGTGAGCACAAATCCTACCTGGAAGGCTATTGTTGGCTTTAGTTAACTAGGCATGCTGATGCTAACGTAGTGTAGTATCAGCTGAGTTTAGCTTGCTAGCTAGCAGATCAACGCCGTTAGTTCAAGGGTCTGTAGGTGTTCATCGCTTTCCTTTATATTCGCCTTGATCGAAATTTTAAAACCAGCTAACCAGATGACGCAAGTTTCCAATGTAGCTAGCTAAGTGTCAAGTTGGCAAGCTAGGAGACCACTTGCTAACTAGCGCATGCTACTA
Organism: Sander lucioperca; assembly: GCF_008315115.2. NCBI lineage: Eukaryota > Metazoa > Chordata > Actinopteri > Perciformes > Percidae > Sander > Sander lucioperca. The sequence goes on along the minus strand of NC_050192.1, from coordinate 6,852,383 downwards.
GCTCAAATTAGCTTGACACAGACCGAACAGGGAGCCCTGGCTCATCTTTGATAGTGTGGCGAGACACGAAACGTCATACAAAGTTATCGGGTTAATTGTATTTGCATGTCGTAGTGATCAATACAATTATTTTCTACATAGATAAAGCAACCTTAACACTACACATTAACATTATGGATAACGTAAGACGAAAACGCTGCAATTAGATTAATGGCTGTCCCATAGCCTAACGTGTAACGTCGTCGCTAGCTACATCATACAGACTCGGTCAACAACAGTTAACATTGCCAGCAGTTAAATTGTCCTTAAAAATACGACATATTAATAGTGTTCACACTTTGACTAAAACTAGAAGGGGACTCACTTGATGTTTGTTTTGACACAGAGACACTGCGGGCCATAATGCGCACGGTTTCATCCGTTTCAATGTAAATAGTTATATTAATAATTCGATATTTATTCCAGCACCATTTGCACTTTTGCATTGTCTTACTGTTTACAATCCTCACAGAGCTGTTAGTCTGCGCTTGTTTGTACGTATGCATATGTATGTTTATATACACTTGTTTATATACACTTTTATATACAAATCTGTACATAGTCAAATGTTTACCTTGATCAGCTTTGTTGTCCTTGTTTTTAGCCGTATGTCTATTTGCGTTATGTACTTTGAGAGCAACAAAAAGCTAGAGTCAAATTCCTTGTATGTGTTCACATTTACTTGGCCATTAAAGCTGATTCTGAAATAATGTGATCTACTAATATAACGTTAGCCGCTTTATATCCAACTAGTTAATTTACTTTACATTAGCTAAGGTCCATGCAGCTGTCAGCAAACGCGCTAGTTCCATTTTGTTACTTAATTACAGTTTTTGCAACACTGTCACCCAGCATGAAAACAGTACATTTTAGCATTAGTTACAAACTTGAATTTGTCATGGTGGCTCCCACCCTTCTTACCAAAGCACGGGACATTATTTCCGTTGTGCTAAATTTCATACAATGCCACTGTTCAAAGCCAGAGAACAATGAGCTTTTGCATGCATGTACACAGATATATGAAAATGTTTATGTTATGTCTTAGTCGACTCAAAGCAAGACCAGCTGTTAAAATAACCTCAATGCCTAGCTAGCTACATTGCGCAGTAATCTCATGAGCTACTGAGCTTTTATGGAATCGTAGTTATGACAAGATGTAATCGAGAATAGAACCAGTGTCAAACGAGGAACTATTTTGTCATATTCGGACTTAAAAGTACATTTCGCGACCACTTAATTTAGACTCAGGGTGTATTGGGTTCGAATGTTGCAAGCGTGGGGGAGGGGGGTGTTCAATTTGGACATTAGCTTTCAGTCATACCATTTTTAACTCCATCTCGATTGGCAACCCGTAGCCATGCTGAACTACACTGTCGTATTTTGTTGCTTTAGCTGACCTGAAACAAATTAACGTATGAGTGTGCAATCGGCTTTGGCTTGTCCCAGTTATCTTTCAATGCTGATATTTTCGCTCTTTCCTTTGTGAGACGAGCCAAGTATTAATCCACTTCTTTCGTGTCGGTACTAGCTCACTTTGCTAACTTTAACCCTCTACGCATTATGCCATTAGCTCCCGTTGGTTACCGCTAGCTTTGTGCGTTACTTTCCACGGTCATCTTACGCCTTTTATTTACGGTCCAAAGAGCGACAAGAATATTGTGTTAAACGTTGCTTCTTTCGCTTTTTGCACAACAGTTAAAACGTTAAATTGAATGCGGTTCGTGCTTCGATTGTTTCGCTACCCAGAATGCCATTACCCTGCTACATTTCCAGAGGCCATTGCTGGCCGTAATTGCTAGCCTATTAGCTTACTGGCTTTGCTGTCGACGAATTCACAAAAAAACGTAATGGTAACAACACAGAGACTGTACCGACAGAGTGATACTTAAGGTAGAGTGTATGAAAGAGGCGATTGAATGCATTCTTGGGGATTTTCCTCCCATGGCGAGGCTCCCCTGGCCACACGGTTGTCTCGCCGTCCTGAGAAAAGCTCTATGAAAATGGCGACAGCACTAGGGTGTTGTGGTAACATAATAGCAACGTTGTACCCTCCACACCCCTATCGGCAGGACTGACTGCAGCGCCGACATACTCACTGGGAAGCAACTACACAACACATGGTTTTTATTTTGTTGAGTTTAGACATGACAGTAACGTCAAACAACCTAAAGCATACCTCGGTAGTACTGCTCTTTTTGCTTATTATAGTTACAATCACTGACGCTGTTGTGCCTCCCCAAAACGAATAATATAGTATCCCTGTAATATGCGTCACTGTTTATGCTATTGCTCGTGTTTCGTGTTGGGTGATGGGACATGAGGTTTATATCATAAAAATAAATATTTACAAGTACCGCAAAATACAGTGAAGAGCACATGATATACATTTTGATAGCATTGAGCTTAATAAAGGTAAACAAGCACAGCTCTTGTCAAAATAAATAACATTCCAGACCTGCTCCCTGAAGGCATCTTTACTAAGTTAACATTATCTAGTTTGTCCCCTACACCCATGGTTTGTATTTCCTGTTTACTGTTTCACATGTAGCTCCTTTTAGTGTGATAGGAAATGCACTCAATATTTAATTGAAACACATTGGGAATGTGAGCTGGTTAGTAATGATGGCTAATAATTATCATTTTGATGATAAATGTTGAATAGGGAGGATAGTTTGATGCTTGTAGTGAGTGTGAAGAACAAGTTCAAAGACAAAGAATATAGTTGAATATTTAATTTGCTTCAGCTCAAGACTCTGCCTAAACAAACATGGCAAATGTATTAGACACCATAAAATGTTAGGGATGTCAGCCTTTTGATCTGATATTTATATTTGGCACAGTAATATTATAGCCTACAATTACACAGCACATACTTCAAGCACACAATAGTAAAAAAAAATAAATAAATAATAATATTTATTAATTCAGCCGGCCACGAATGTGCCCCAAAATTGCATTTTAACCATAGTACCATCTAATGTCAACATTTTAAAAAATTAAATATTTAAGGAACCAAATGAAAGCTCCAGGTTAGTGTTATCAAGCCTGTGGGCTCTCACAAAGCCCTGCCATGATGTGGCACAGCTGTCCTTTCCTCTACATTACCCTGTGGGACAAACTTTGGCACTTTGTTCAGCTGAAATGTCTGTTTGTGACTATTGCAGAGGAGCGCTTTTTCCACCTGATAATTTTAATGTCAGTTGATTGAAAAAAAGGGGAACATTTCAAAGTTGCAGTAGCACATTGAATCTCCAGTGTGATTATAATTCAAACAATCAACAACATAAATGTGATTTTTCATGACTGTAAACAGCTGTGTAGCCGGCAGGTGAGGATGTTGTTGTTGTCATCAACTTTAGTGCGCACCACCAGTGTTGGACCAATACATGTTTCATACAAAGGTGCTTGTTTGACTAAAGCACCTCTCAATAGCAGGAGTAATGCACAACACAGGCCTCTAAACCCCTTCGAACCATACCTTTTAAAATAGGCAGACGAAAGATGGTCAGTTTCAAGTCACTTTATCATTATTCTTCATATCATAGACATCACTAAGCACTTGAATGGTCTGTATAGCTTCTGTCCATTAAGGGTCAGTGTCCTTACAATGAAGTTCTAGTGGATATGGTTCACATCATAGTAAATGGCAAAGGGTCTTCTCTTCTGTGGAGCGTTTATTACTACTAGATGAGTGAGAGAGTGCTGCTGTGCAGTCTCTTCTACATAATACACAAAATCCCTAGCCATCTTGTTCTTACTTTTAAAGGAGCAGAGGCCCTCTTTGACCTAATACTCATCCTTTTCCCCCTCTGTCTACATGATATTGAATCTGAAAGTGTAAAATACCTGACTGGCTGCATGTTTGCCTGGTTGCCTTGTGCAGCAAAGTGTGTGTTTGCTTGCTTTGTTGACCGAGATGGTTACGGAAGGTGAGCTGCCACTCCCCCTCTGCCATAGGGACAGGGCACTCTGGCAGGCGGCAAGGAGTCAAAGCAGTCTCAGATGACACACCTTTCCTCTCACCCTAACCCCTAGACAGACTCTCGGGGGCACAATCGATCAAATAGCCAGCACAGAACTATTTCATTTTTCAGTGTGTGCAGCAGAGAGAGAGACAATAAATAAGTCAAGCAGGTACGCAGGATGTTTATTGGTGTATTGACATATTGATAGGGCAGATGAAGGCCACAGACTATTCTGCTTTCTCTTTGACACTCTTCCTGTACTTGGAGGAGCTCCCCTTGTTATTGTGCTCTGCCCAGTCTCCAGATAATAAACTCTCATCCCTGAAACAGTAGCATGCCTGTGAAGGCGAAATGTATGTCTCTGTAGATACGCACCTCACCATGTGGAGCTAAGCTGTGGGGCTTTGGCCTGGTCTCCAGTGACCTCACTTGTGTGGTACCCAGACCCTGAGAGACCCAGAGACAAAGTTGCCTGACTCTGGAGCCCAACACAGTCACATGGTATCCCAGCTGGGAGGAGAAGCCAGGGCTCAGGTGACCTGTTTTTGTGCTGCTAGATGGGCCGTAACAGATCCCTCTTTAAACTAGCAAGCTGCCCACCGACAGGTGGCTTTAGGGCTGGGGCTGCTGAGACTGCAGCCCTCCTACACCTCCCTAACCTTTTCCCTGTTGCTGTGCCTGTGTTACAATAGCATTGATGGGTAGTAGTAGCACAAGGCAGGATGGGCCGAATAAAGAGGGGATGTGCCCTCAATGTTGGCGATGTAACGGCATTGCGATCCAGGTGTGAAATTGATCCTCTAACATTGATGTAATGTTACCTGAGTGGATTACTGTTCTTTTGCTCTGTAGATGCTGAGATGCCTCTCCACATTTTCTCTGGACACACATGTTCATCTCACACTTTTAGTTAGCTGCACGTTGCATTCTCCAAATGCTGTAATTGGCTTCCAGCTGCATATGCTCTGACAACCAGGATAGGTCTCCAGGACCAAGAGACATCATATTGGCCTTCACAACCTCAGTCACACAGGAAAAAGATGCACCTTTTATGTGAATTGGTTCATTTAATGTAATGTGTACCTGTCTAGTTTGCAAATGTTTAAAGGAACTCACCCTTGACCACACAGAGCCTGGCTGTGATACTCTGTAAGCAGGAGCGAGAGGGAGATGGAGAGATCGTGCCCCGGGGGTTCTCTTGAACAGACATTACTCAGACTACAGGAGGGCTGCCCCAGCTTTGCTGCCAGATCCTGTTCCTACTGACTTTACTCACTCGCTGGCTGTTTGAACTGAGCACAGAGGATATTGTTTTGCTTTTTGTCCTTGGGAGCCTGTATTAGGATTATATGTCTCACGTCTTACCTATTACAGCCATGTAAAAAGTCCCCATGCAGATAAAATGTGGCAGGTACCAAGCCTGATGTGATGCCCTTTGAAGTTGCAGCTTCATGCCCACTGTGACTAGACATGTAACGTAGCCCTGAAAACCTCCTACATTTTCTTACTTTGTTTCTTCATCAGCCTGCTGCACTGCTGGCCCTACTCCTTTATTGTTTACTAATTGCTAGTTATGGGACATGAACACTGCAACACCGCTGTCTCCTCGTCACCTGACTGCTAAATGGGCTGATCTTTACCATCTGCCGAGGTACTGGCTTGCACTCACAACAGCACAGACCTATTGTTTGGACGCTCGCATCCATATCCCCGGCTGTATTGATGTATGACTTCACCTTCAGTGCTCGAGTGCAGAGGGAGCGCTGGCAGCCTGGGCACACTGATTTATGAAGGACAGGGCAGATGCAATGTGTCCCACTGTGGGTACTATGAAAAAGAGGGCCAGGCCTGCATTCCATCTGGGTCATGCTTCCTGTGTACATGGCTGTATTTTTATGAGTTTGTTTTATCTGTTTGTTTATGAGCTGAGTCATTGCAGCCAGCTATGATGATGGTGTGAAGTCACATCAGGTTGGCAGGGGGGCTGTGGGACTCAGTTGGAATCCCTCATTTTCTGTTGCTCCTCCCACTTATCGAAAAAACATAGTCTGCCGCAACTTGGCTGCGAAAATAAGAGTGAAAACACTCACACATAGAGCAATGGTAATAAACTGGAGAGAGAGGAAAGCTGTTGTCTGTAGTGGCATGGTTTTGAGTGGTGGTATGGGTTTTCCCTCACTGTCTTCAGTGCGGTTCTGTCTTAAGAGGATAGTTATTCCCCACACAATGACGTGACTGTGTCCCCTTGCTGAGGGAGGGAGGAAAGGAGGAGAAAGGAGAGACTGGGTTGAGCTATGTGCTCCATTCTGCCACCCAGAGTCCACCCAGGTCTAGGCTGTGTAGCGTCACTGTCAGACAGACCCCATGTACACCTCCCCCACCCCGCTGCCCTCTGAAATGGAGGGGCTGTGGATGATTTCTAAAGCTCCCTACAGCGCAAGAAAATCTGTTCAAAGAGCGCATGAAAGGTGAACGGTTTTAGAGAAAGGCGAAACCACTAAACCAAACAAACCTAAACCACTTCCATCTTGTGCCTTCTTTTACTATTGTCCACTTTCGCTACATGTCTCTCTATGTCCCTGTTCTACCCCCCCCCCCCCCCGTGCATGTTCCCCATTTACCCCACCCCTCGCTTTGCTCATGTGTTTCCATAACAGCAGTGGATTTGGCCAAAGGTGGCTTTAAATGGTCTCTCCTGGGCTCTTTGTAATTAGGAACTGCGTCTGCGACACTCCCCTTCGCTCTGCGTTACTGTCTTCAGGTTTATTTAGGAAATGCACAGAGGAGGGAGAGAAATCCGGCTGGGCGGGGTGACTGGGCACAGGAAAGGGGCGAGGGAGGGGGATTTTTTTTTTCTGTTTTCTTTTTCTTTCTTTGACTGCGTTTCTCTGGGGTTATGGACAGCTCTTCTAGAGGAAGTAGGAGGAGCGGGCAGAGGCAGTCACAGTGCAGCTCAGATTTAGTCAGGAATGCTGCTGTACTGTACTTGTTTTCTTTTTTCCAGCCGCCTTTTGTCAGTCTCTTGACTGTATCTGGCTGCAGCGCAGTGCACATATGTTCGCCCACAGCTCTTCCCTATAGTGAGGAATGTTTAAAAGGACAGGGCGAGGGGTTATCTGTCTGTTTAAGTGTGTGTGTGTGTGTGTGTGTGTGTGTGTGTGCAGGGGGGTGAATGTGTGCTTGTGTGTGTGTTCCTTAGTTGTGACAGCAGGATTCCCTGGATGAAGTGGAGACAAACCTAGTGGACGGGGGAACAAACGGGCTGCTTCGGAGGATAAGCATTTTACCAGTGCTCAAACATACTGGGCCTCTCCAATAATACAAAGGAGGGGGAGTCTGTCATTTCAGTTTTTTTGGCAAACCGGCCTAACCTTGTTGAAAGAGTTCTGGTTACAGCTTCCCTCATGAAATGCCTCTGCCAGTGATAAAGCCCTGCTCTTTAACCCAGTCACTGCACACAGAGTCAGAAGAGAATATGGAGGGTGATCCCATCAGTAGTCCTGGCTGGCGCACAGACACACAGGTCTTCTTCCTGCTATTAATTAGGCCTGGAGCTGACAGCTGTCATGCCTGAGCCTCTCACCAGTCCTGCTGGCTCAAATAGTACATTTGGGTGAATTAGTACCTGAAATTGCTCTCAGGGCTGTCCTTTCCTATTTAAAGAATCGTGTGTGTGTGTGTGTGTGTGTGTGTGTGTGTGTGTGTGTGTGTGTCCCCTGTGAATGAACGGTGAGTTTCCTTGACAGAGGCCTTGTAGTTAATAGCCAACCTGGTAAGGAAATACAGGTTTCCTGGAGAGAGACGTGTGTCGACATGCATTTGTGTGAGTGCTTCAGAGGACAAGGTTAGGCCAGAGTGGGCAGATACCTCATAGGCATGCATAGACAGGTTTTGGTGTGATGGTGCGTTATTGCTTACTAAGTGTTTGAAGTATGTCCCTACTCAATATATGACATATCCCTGCTTTGTAACCCCTCTACCATCTACACCCATAGCATGATCTGAGCCTCTGTTTGGCCTGAGTGTGCATGAGCAGGCCAGGCGGAGGTGTGACCTCCAGCCTATTTTGTCTCGGCATCTGTCCCTCCCATTAATCCCGCTTATCAACAGAGCTCTCTGTATCAGGGGCAGCCACACACATATGCTCCTGTCTCGATTCACATCGGACTCAAATACATGGCTTAATATTCCCATCAATACTGTTGCTAGTGTATAATTTATTAGTTCAACCAACCTCCTGCTTAGTGAACAAAGGGACACTACATCCATTGCCTAACACCTAATGCAGTCAATTATTGATGACTTGATCCTACAGCAGCTTTTTCCATGTGAAAAGCTTGCATTCCTAACAGTAGCAACGATCACAACATAAGCTTTGCTATCAACAAAATGTCTAATGTAAAGATTTTGTGTGCGTGTCTTTCATTGAGATGAGTGTGTGTGAGTGCTTAGAATAGAGCAGTCCTCTTTAGTCGAAGGGGGAAAAATGGCCTCTGTGTGTTGCATTATTCCTCCCTCCTTTCATGGCGGCTGGCTGCTCTGTGTTCTCTTGCTCCCCTTTGTGGGAGCTTTCTTACAGTGCATCCTTCTGCATTCCTGGCAGATCTTGTGTAGAGGTCGCTTTAGCGCAGTTCACAACAGCAGCTCAGGCTTAACCTTACAAAATCATATCCTTTCGCTTTTTATCAGTCAATACCTCAGCTTGGTAGCGTTGTCAGAGGGGAAATTCCTATCATACACTTCCATGTCAAACACTTTTCTTGGTCTGAATGTATGAGTCATGCATTAACATGTGCTGGAAATACCCTGTTTTCAATATGATTTGTAATTTCAGGTTTGCTAGCTACTGCAGCTTTGCAAGTGCTTTTGTTCTTGGTATGAAAGAAATCACACATTGTTGAACTGATTATCAATGTATGCTTGCAAAAGATGCTTCTACCCAATACTAACTGATTTTCTTTGTTCCCTTTCTCTTTTGTCTGTCTTTTTCCCTCTCCTACTACATGTTCAGGCCTTGTGGATGCACTTAGATGTCTGCAATGACTGCTGTGGCTGGCATGCCTCAGTGTTTTGGACTCCCATTCTCTGGACTCAGTAGGACAAGAACTGATCAGCAGAGAACGTCATGAGCATAGTCATCCCAGTAGGGGTGGACACAGCAGACACCTCATATCTGGACATGGCTGCGGGCTCAGAGTGAGTAACACTGACAAACCCACCAAACCTTCACTGTTCACACCTTCTATGCCCCCTCACTTTCTCATTTTCTCCACTCATTCATTCTTACATACCATCTTCGTCTTTGACAAAAGTTCATTCTCAGTTTCGCTACCACTGTTCTCAGACTAAAGCAGCCCTAATACATTTTTCTTAACTCTATGCCTTGATTCTATTCTCTCTTTCCACATCTCCACGTTTACAAAGTTACTGTTAACGGGATTGATTATACTTGCACTCCACCATTACATAGATGTACTCAGTGTTCAGCCATTAACTACATCTGACCATGTGAAACTGGCAGTGAGCCTAGAATGTAGATGTATGTGTCCCGACTGTGTTTATAACACTGTGTGAATCGTACACAACATACTTTTCCTTGATCCTTTTCTATTGCTGTAGCTTGATGTTTGCATATGTGTACTCTGCATTGAGTCAGTAATACAGACATGGGGCATGGAGCCATGGCAACAAGCCTCCTATTGCCCCTCCTCTCTGTTTCCCAGTCTTGTCAAGGACATTGCCGTGGCTTTTTCTGGTCAAATAAATGAAGCAAGAGGATCTTGTATGACTAAAGAATAACACACGTCATCAACTTATGGAGGGGGCTCCTGTCTCTTTAAAAGAGTGCGAGCCCTCCCCTCTGCCTTCATCAGAGCTGTTGCCGTGACAGCTTGTGTTGCCATGGTATCTGTCCCTCGCTCCCCTCCCTCTCCTCAGCACTGCGCAGGGCCTGTTGCCATGGTCACTGGCCTGAGTGACAGGTGGCCCTCACATAGACATGGCGTCTTAAACAGTCCCACTGCGTACCCTTGCCCCCCTCCTCCACTCCACGGAGCTGTTGCCATCGGGGGTAGGAGTTAGCCCCTTGCCTCGACTCTCTCACTCACTCACTCACTCTTTGTTCATCCAAGCTCTGCGTCCGATCGCCTGCTGCAGCTTTATTCAAAAGCAGATAACAAGCTTGAAAGGGGCTTCCACCTGCTGCTTCGCAGGTCCCGTCCTGACCAGAGGGACGCAACGTAGCTGAACACACACTTATATACACACACACACACACACACACACACACACACACACACACACACACACACACACACACACACACACACACACACACACACACAGCTCTTTGGTGTATTGTGAGTGGCCAGCCGAGTCTGGGATAGTGTGGCTGGTTACTCACCAGCGAAACAGCGTCATGTCCTTTCCACATCCCCCTGAAGACTGCAGCAGCGTGACCAGCTGTTGGCTAATGCAGTGTGTGTGTCCACAGTGACACACAGAGCCTGGCGTGCGCGCACACGCCGCCAACAGAATACGTAGTGTTGCCATGGCAGCAAGTGGGAGCGCTTTAGGAGTAAAGGCGTTGCCCCTGGCTGTTCAGTGCTGCACTTTTTCTCTCCTGATGTTAATCCCTCCATTCTCCACGCTCGTCCGCTCTGCTTCTTCACTCTCTCCCAGCATGCGTTTGCATTCTTAATAACATCTGTTCTTTTTAAATACTCTTTGACATGTATGAGCTATAAATAGTGCATACCTTAATTTGAACTTAAATTGCCAAAAAAAATCTTTTCATTTCTTACTCCCACTCTTTTCATGTGCATGACACAAGGCTGTACCTGTTCATGTTTGAGTCTGATCATGACCTGTATGTCTGCAACCCTCCGACTTGTACTGTATGTACTCCAACTCTCTTGGCCCTCCTTCCTATTCCCTGGAAAGGAGCCATGATACAAACCCTCTAGCTATGCACACATACATTCAAACACGCTTACTTCCTTCCCACTGAACAAGCTGGCTCACTTGTTTGCCTTCTTTCTGTCTCTCTCACTCATTCACTTGTAGTTCAAACTGAAAGAGTGCAAAAGCCCAATTCTCTTATATATAATTTCCTTCCTTAACCACTTAATGATACATGCCTCGGCCAAATCTTAAATCCATGTATTATAAAATGTAGACTTTGATCTGGTTAATCATTAATGGGAGAAAGTTAGTGAGCCTACTGCACTCTCAAGTATGATTTTTAAATTCTCCCTCTAACTTTTTAAGCCAGGCTCTTTCCATAAACTCAAACAGTTTAGATTGTTCTGTTTGGCAGTTATTCTGTTGTGCATACACTCACAAAAACACACACACACACACACACACACACACACACACACACACACCTTTCCCTGGGTCCGCCTCCAGACCTCATGCATGCACTTAACGTTTTCACTTTAACAGTGAATACTTGAGCGGCAACTCGCACAGGAAGTGTTGCACATTGCTCTTACGGCATGCAACAAGAGTGATAGGGCTGAAAAGGGCTCACGCAGGTATCGTATCACCATTTAACCTTGGGACTCTTATTTAAAATTTAATTTGTGTCATTATCTATATCTCCAAATGTGGCTGGTTCTTCTCACTGTTCTTGTTTTCCGAATAAGAGTTTTGAAATATGGCGGGTATGGAGTCACAGTGTAAGCGAAGCTGAACAGTTTTACATTCTGTTTTAATGTTTTAAATGCTACATGGCCTGTTCAGAGTCCCCATAGTCTTTTGTACCTATCTTACTCTGTATTCCTGAGAGGCTGTTCAGTATGCTTAGTGAGCTTTTCTCTGTTTTTTTGCCTTGTTCACGGAAACTTGTTGTCAGTGACCCTCATGGAGTCAGATTGTATATGGTGTACTTTTAGTGTTGATAGAGACAGAGCATAGTAGGAACCAAGCTCAGCAGCTGTGACATATACCTACACACTAGGTTTTGTATGTCTCCAACCTTGAAGCAGTTTTCTAGCTCTGTGAAAGCAGGAGAATCATGTAATGTTTGAACGCATGATTGAACCATTAACGCATGTGGGTTATCGCACCTTGCTTTCAACTCTCCTTGTATCACAAATGCATCGTGCTTGTCCTGTTTTCCTCTCTTCCTTTTTTCTTCCCTCTTCATACCCGACTGTCTTGTCTCAGGCCATCCGTTTTGCCAGTTCCACTTCCCTCTTCCTCTAGAGCCACCCCCTCAGCAACTGAACAGTAGATTAATCATTTCATAATAAGGGAGGGTTGGTCTCAAACGGCCAAACAGGCTCTCCCCTTAACTGCATTGTGATCCTGGCGAAAGTGGATGTACTGGTTTGGTATGAATACAAGGTTGTGTGCGTGTTGTTTTGTGTGAGTGAGAGACACCATGTTTGTAATAATTGCCTTGTAGATCTGGGTTCAGAGGTACAATTGTCATTTATTTTGACATGTATTATTATTTGTCTCACTCTGTGGCCTGAGTTTTCCACCAAAGGTGGCATGACGATCACTGGTGGAAGAAGTATTCAGATCCTTTTACCTAAGTAAAATAAGGCTGCAACTAATAATTATTTTCATTATTAAATTATCTACTGATTATTTTATAGATTAATCAATTAATAGTTTGGTCTATAGCATGTTAATCCCCGTTTCTCAAAGTAAAATGTGATATCTTAAAATGTCTTGTTTTATCAGTCTAAATCATAAAGATATTTAGTTTAATATGATATTTAACAGAGAAACGCAGGAAATCTCCATATTTGAGAGGCTAAAAACAGCATTTTCTGCCATTTTTGCAGCTCCAAAGTAAAAGAATTATCAATAAAATGTACTTTGGAAAAAAGTATCTAAAGCAAAATGGCCCATTTAACAGATATATAGTAATATGACATACGTTTGTATTTGAAAGAAAAACATCTTCACAAATTTGTATGCATGTATTCCCTAATCTTTATTTTTTATTGTGAAATAACAGATATTTGGGTTATTTAACCATGTGAGAAGAACTACACAGTGCTTTTTTTATCAGTCACAAGCCAAAAAGGCTGGAAACCACCATTTTGTAAGCTTATTACATATTTTTATTTGTGTAAAACCTTGAAAAGTCTAATTCAAGTCTAGTAATCTAGTAATTATGACTGATGCCTGATAAATGTAATGATGTTAAAAGTCCAATATTTACCCTTGAAATGCAGTGCAGTAGAGGCGTAAAGTAGCATAAAATGGATATATATAGTTACGTTCCACCACTGGGTGTGCATTGGCCTTCTGCCCCCTGGCCCTACACAGTGTTACTGTCTATATTCTTGCCACTATACCTCCGTGTCACCACCAGTAGCTACCCTGCTTCCCTGCTAAGCCTACTGACGCACACACACTTCCTCACACTGTTGGAGGGAAACAATTTATCTGTGTAACCTTGTTATCAGAGTTTTAGAGTGTACAGTAATGTGTGTCCTTTGTTTGTGTTGCTGCTCAGCAGACCAGAATCGGTGGAGGCCAGCCCTGTGGTGGTGGAAAAGTCCAGCTACCCACACCAGATCTACAGCAGCAGTTCTCACCATTCCCACAGTTACATTGGCCTGCCTTACGCTGTGAGTACACACACTGTTCTTCCTTCTCACCCTATTACAAATAACCTACACACCTTTAGCCCTCCCTCTCTGTTAATCATTGAGTGCAACATGAATACCCCCCCATTACGGCTGACGTAGAACATTGACTTGTAATAAACTGGTTCACTCAATCTTGGTGACATAGGAAATTAAAGCTACGATGGGGTTGGTTGATCAGGTGATCGGCAAAAAATGAATCAGCAACTATTTCGATAATCTATTAATTGTTTAAGCAAACATGGCAAAGATTTGAAAGTCCCATCTTCTCAAGTGTGAGAATTTGTTGCTTTTCCTTGTTTTACATTATAGTTTATGTACAATTTTTTTATAGTATATTATGTTTTTGTTTTGGGCAAAACAAGACACTTGATGACATCAACATCGGCTTAAGGAAATTGTGACGGGTATTTACTGTTTTCCGATGTTTGATTAATGATTATTTAAAAGAATATTGGCAGATTGATCGATAATGAAAATCAGTAGTTGCAGCCGTATAGGAAACATTAACTATATTATTCACTGTATTTCTGTAATACAACACTTTAAGTTTTAGATTTAAGTTTTATTCCGCTTGTCCTTACCCTCACAAATGCTGCACATTTTGGTGATTTTGCTTTGTGAATTATCACTATACTAAACTGTTATTTACCTACACCACATAACCCCCCTATCTGCCATCCTTTCATCAGGATCATAACTATGGGGCGCGGCCCCCACCCACTCCACCGGCCTCCCCGCCCCCCTCCATGTTGATCCGACAAGGAGAGGGGGGGTTGTTTGTTCCAGGGGGCCAGGACGAAGCATCCAGGGGTACCACGCTCAGCACCTCGGAGGATGGCAGCTACGGGGCTGACATCACCCGCTGCATCTGTGGCTTCACCCACGATGACGGCTACATGATCTGCTGTGACAAGTGCAGGTAAGAGCCCAGTTGACACGTCATTATTCACCAGATCTTTTTCATGATCTTTAAGTAGCTAAGTAGTTTGATGACTCAAACGTTTGTGGCCCAAAGTTGTAGTTAACATTGACTTTGAACTGTGATTTAAAAGCTTGTTAAAATCCTTGGATATTATTTTCTAGTGCCTGGCAGCATATAGACTGCATGGGCATCGACAGGCAGAACATTCCTGAGACCTACCTGTGTGAACGCTGCCAACCACGACACCTAGATAGAGAGAGGGCCATCCTGCTGCAGACCAGGAAACGAGAATGTTTGTCTGGTAAGCAAGACTACACAGATGGATATATAGGCTATCTTCTTTATAAATATTGCTTTAGACCTTAATCCTTTAGTTTACCTTTTGTTACTTGACACAAAATTGGATAAAACACAGAGTAGGTGGTTGTTTTGAGAGCTGCATCACCCACTGCATGTAGTAAGACGTTTTCTATGAAGGCTTAACATAGATCTTTTAGTTCTGCTTTTACTGGCCTCCTTGCTGCAGTAAATGGCCATATTGTTAGTAAATCCAGCAGGTTGTAGTCAGGATGCATCCCCCCCACCCCTGCAGGTCAGGCCAATTTCACTCAGCCTGAGCCTGGGACACCCTGACACCTGCTGGCCAAGAAGCAAATTCCTTTTCCAATCTGTGCTGTAACATACCTCATCTTCTATTATTGTAACATGGCTAGCTCTTTTTTTTTTTTGCCTGCTGCAGCTCTTTATAGCTTTGTTCAGTACTCCCTCCTATTAACTTGTATGTATTTGTTTGCGTATTCAGATGGGGACACCAGTGCTACGGAGAGTGGAGATGAGGTGCCGCTAGAGCTCTACTCCACCTTCCAACACACGCCTACCACCATCACCCTCACTACTGGGCGCCTTGGCAATAAGCAGACTGATAAAAAACGCAAAAAGAGTGGTGATAAAGAGCCTCCAGCATCCTCTGCCAGAGCTAAGAAGGTCAGGTTTGACTAATTAATTTATAATGAACCGAGTCAAAGCACATTATGTATTATATGCTTGAATTTCAATTAACATTAAAGTTTCAATTTCTTTTTGCCAGGCCTTCCGAGAGGGATCCAGAAAATCCTCCAGAGTGAAGGTAAACTCACAGAGCCATTGTGTTCAGAGTCCTGTAGTCGTCTTCTGTCAAAACTTGAGCCATATTTACCAACAACTATCTTGTTTTTATGTTGTTTTTTTCTCAGGGTGCAGCTCCAGAGCAGGAGCCGACAGATCACCTGTCTCTGTGGGAGAACAAGATCAAGACGTGGATGGAGCGCTATGAGGAGGCCAGCAGCAATCAGTACAGTGAGGACGTCCAGGTCCTGTTGCGTGTTAAAGAGCAAGGCGACGGCAAGAGCCTGGCATACAACACGCACCCCGCTTCTTTCAAACCGCCTGTGGAGGTATAAACAGTCTGTACAGTAAAGTCAGATGTCCAAACTCACCCACCCTTAAAATCTTTTAGTGTAGTAATTGACTGTGTAGCCTGCCCCAGATCTGTACTCATGTCTGACTGTCTCTCTCTCTTTCAGAGTCAAGTTCAGAAGAACAAGAAGATCCTCAAGGCGGTGCGAGACTTGGCCCCAGACTCCCTCATCATTGAGTACAGGGGAAAGTTCATGCTTCGACAGCAGTTTGAAGCCAACGGGTACTTCTTCAAGAGGTCAGGATGCTAGTCACTTACCAAAAGGATATCTCCTTGGAGTTCTTTTTTTATGAATGTAAATGGAATATTACTGCATTTTCAGGCAACAAATTAGCGTGGGGACTTGGGATGGATAGCTATGCATTGTAGTTCATTACAGTGTGGTTTTTTTAATGTGAATTATTAACGCATGTATTGACCTTACTTGTTTCCCTCTTTAGGCCATACCCATTTGTGTTATTTTATTCTAAATTCGACGGACTGGAGATGTGTGTGGACGCTCGCAGCTTTGGCAACGAGGCCCGCTTCATCCGTCGCTCCTGCACTCCTAATTCTGAAGTAGGTAAACCTCCCAAAAAACGGGATGACTAGATTAATCTTGCCTATTTTAATTAAGCCAGCCCTTACTTTCTGCACCCATCAATGATTTGTCTTCGCTAATGTTTTGCTTAACCTTCCCCAGGTGCGGCACGTCATTGAGGATGGTATGTTGCATTTATACATCTACTCATTGAGGCCGATCACCAAAGGCACAGAGATCACCATTGGTTTTGATTATGACTATGGCAGCTGGTGAGTTATAAGGAGTGAATTTAGCAAGTTGCATGCAGAACCACAGTAGCAAAGCAAGATCATTTCGCCTTCTAACTTCATATTTTGCTCTCTTCTTTTTGTGTGTCTTTCTCTTTAATATTTGCAGTAAATACAAGGTGGACTGTGCCTGTGTGAAGGGGAACCAGGAGTGCCCGGTGCTCAAGCACAACCTAGAACCCACAGAGAACCTGGGCTCTGTGGGCCGGCGACGAGGGAGCCGCAAGGACAAGGAGACGGTCCGGGAGGACCAGGGCCAGAACCAGAACATGGGTTTGGACGGCGAGGGGAAGAGCAAGAGCGTAGGCGACGGCAAACAGAGGAAACTCTCTCCTCTCCGCCTCTCCATCTCAAACAACCAGGCAAGATTACACTTTTATGAACATCACACTTAATGCATCCAATCTCATCCTTCTTTAATCACATGTTACATGTTTAGACTTTGTCTAATATAGCATATTTTTTGTTAACATACATTACCCTTGTAATTGCATGCAATTTTGTTTGATCTTTGTTAAATGTTTTGTGCATGTGTTTTCCATTGTTAGTCACTCTACTTTTCCCATCATCCATTTATGCATTCACCTTTGCCCCCCAACTAATAATTTTGACAGCATAACTCAAATTTACTGTCCCTGCACGACACTTTTGCAATACACTTTTGTGCAACCTGTCTGGCAGAGATGTGTTGCAGTGTATTACCCTTTTGTGCAACACACTCAGAGAATGGCGTTTCTCTCGGATGTGTTAACAGCAACAGGATTTTTCCTCTGTTGTCCGTTCCAGAAAAGCAATTTTCACTAGCCATGACCGAGCCAAATTGTTATAAATTCGGTTCATTCAGCAGTTTGAAATCAAAGAAATGTTGTTAGTGTGAAACTGTATTTAATAAAATGTGGTGCTTGATCATTCAGCACTCAGTCCAGTGTGTCACATAGCTTTAGACTGTGGTTCTACCCCCAAATGTTTTGCCGAGTTGTGTCACAGCTCAAAGGAAGAAAGGCGAGATGAGACGTCCCGACAGGAGATAGAATGGTCTAAAAGTCATCGCTATTACAACCCTACGTTCACACTGAAGGCAGGGCAGGGTATGTCAGTTGCTAAATGGTTCATTCTGTCAGAGGGTGCTGGGACAGCATGGAGTGTGCTCACAGTGGAACACATACTATGAGGTGCATATGCAGAATCATTAACCATCATTTATGAACGACAGGGTGCTGGTGAGACCAAAGACAAATTCTGAGCATGTGTGTTTTGTGCACAGACTGACCTCTAAAAAAAACAGTTACTTCCCTGTATATTTCAGGTTACTTCCCCTGCCCCTCTCCCCCTCCCTCACCCCACCTCTCCTCCCCTCCCCTCTTACCTGTCTCCCTCTAGTCTGTAGCCAGACTAACTGATCAGCCGTGATAAAGCGCCATACCCCCCTCTCCCCTCCTCTTACAGGATCCTGAGTTATATGAGGATCTAGAAGACAAAACCTCCATTAGCAATGAAGTAGAGATGGAGTCAGAGGAGCAGATTGCAGAGAGGAGGAGGAAGATGGTAAGTGTGCCAAGCTAGGGGCTACAGCGTTTTTTTTTTTTGCCACCCAGCAGAAAGAGTGAAAATAAAAATAAGCCTGTCCCCTGTTGCTCCCGGTGTGGTGGACCTAACTATTTGTCTGCTATTGGGGCTGTGGCTTGGATAGGAGCAGCTGTCCTCTACCTCCCTTCCATTAAACTACACTCCTCTTCATCACTTATCTACTGCTCGTGCTCCCACCTCTGTCAATGCCCTTGTTTGTGTTTTGCTCAGTCCTATTTGTTTTTTCTCCCTCCTGCAGCTTTGGCCTCTACTTCACAGCACTTAGGCTATGTGCTTGTCAGTCATTACACAGTGGCATTTATTTTCCTCATTTGTTGCCATCTTTTCTCCAGCATATTAGAAAATGAATAGGCCTCCAGTGCCACATGCCTGTTTACAACACCTTCTCCTGTCAGTGGGATGTGGCATGTTGTGTCGTCATGCCAGCTGAAACTCTCCCCCAGTGTGCATTAGTTTGAGTATAGCTCTCCTCTCACCTTCATTGCGCCTAGAAGTTTTAAATGGCCAATTACTGGTTCAACCACTCCCCTGCCAAATAGCCTTATGTCCCTGAGAGATGGGATCAAGCACACATACACACAGGCGAGCATGGTACACTACACACACACACTCTGGAAATTACCCTGCAGTCAGCTTCATTTCACACAGTGGACTCAAGGTGTAAAGTGCTGACTCATCTTTGGCCAAAATACAGTTCTGCTAATCGGCCAGAGAGGGATAGATAGATAGATAAAGAGAGGGAGGGGGTGGCAGAGAGAGAGCGAGAGTGAGGAGGGGCTTCAGAGGGTAGGGCCTTGTTGCCAGGGCCATATTGACTTTTGAAGATCCAATAGGCTGGTTTCTATGAAATGTGGCCCAGGAGAAAGCTCTGCTGCTGGGTCAAAGAAGTGTGCATTCACAAACTGACGATCACAAGCGTAGTATGTGCATGTGGGTGTTGTAAATCTATGCTGCGACAAGGTGCGGGGGAGATAACGTTGTGTGGTGGCATGATATTTTCCCTACTTAAACAATAGTCCCTATTGTTTTAAAAGGCACCCTGGATCATCCTGGTTTGCCTGTGTCGACAAAATCTTGGTTTACTAGTGGCATTTTGTGCCTGGTAGTGCCTCAAGTCTGCGTTCGACCTGGCTGCGAAACAAATTGGGGATAATAAAGTTGTTTTTAGGTCCATCTATTAGCTATACCTGCTTATCCTTGAGGGTTGTAGGGGACCTGTAGCCATTCACAGCTGACATTGGGTGAGAACCCTTGACCGGGTCGCCAGTCAATCACAGTGCTGACAGATAGAGATTAACCAATTAACCTAATTTTCCTCCCCTTGGACTGTGGGAGGAAACCAGAACACCTGGAGGAAACCCACGCAGGCACGGGGAGAACACAAGAACGCACAGAAAAGGCCCCAGGTTCGCAGGTTCGAACCAAGTGTGAGGCTGCTGTGAGACGACAGTGCTAACCACTGCACCACCGCAGGTTGTTTTTAGGTGATTGGTGCACATGTGTTTTTTTTTTGTTTTGTTTTTTTTTGCAGCAAAACCATAAACAACCTTTGGCCATATTTTTTTTTTTTTTTTTTTTTTTTTTTTTTTGGACAGAGTCCCATGTGCACGTGTGTGTTGTTTTGTTTCATAAACTGTATTAAAAAATTGTGCACCAACTAGTGTAATCTTCTGATTGGTCGGTGGGTCGAAGCAGCAGTAACATTGTGAGAATTTTGGTGCTAAATTTCAGATACTTTGAGAATTTTGCCATGGGTGTGTTTGGTCTCCAAAGCTCCAAATAGGACATGTTTCAGAGAGTGCAATCTAGGACCACCGTTTTGGATTGAAGACTAAAGATTTTACCATTTTCCCTCGTCACAGCCTAAATTTGCAGTTTAAAGAGGCCATAACGAGCTTGTATTGTTATATAATAGAGAGGTTGTTTATAAGGATGAAAACCCTTGAAGTGGTGTGGCAGGTGTGAACCTCAACAATGTACAACATCAGCTATTTGATAAAATAGTCCTAACCTAGATGTCGTTAGGAATGAGTTAATTTATTTGGCAGTTTTGTGGTGTCATTAGAGCATTCCTGAAGTAGCCCCATAGTTACCAGTATCCTCAATAGTAGGTAATTACAAAGTCCAACACCTACGGTACCTGACACAGGCCTATTTTGTACCACCTGAAGATCAGCGAGTGTCTAGCCCTGTCCAGTGTTTGTGAAGCCTTGTTTAAGGGGGACATGTCTCTTCTAAACTGGGCTGTCTCTTTATTGAACATTCAGGCCAACCCAGCGGAGCAGTCCCATCTCCCTGTCGGGGCGGCTTCCAGCTGGAAGGGACTGATACACAAGGAGGTAAACTTTCATAGCCAACCCTACTCCACCCATCTACCAGCCTCCCCATCCCCAAATCTCCCAGAGGTGACTGACTTACAAGCGTACTAACTGTCCCATCTTTACAGACACCTGTCTTTAGCCTGATCTCTCAGCAATATGTCTGTTGTTTCAGTATGTTATGTGGTATGAATATCTTTTCATAGGGGTGTTCTGACTGAAGATAGCTCTTTGGGTTTTTTTTGGTGGAGGTAGAGCTGGGGTTATTTGTGGCACAAACATGCATATAGGAACACATTAGACATGCAACCTCCTGGTTTGTCAGGGTTTAATTGTAAAGCTCTTTGTCCGTTAAGGTAGAAAAGCTCTATATAAATGTAGACCATTTACATCCTCACATTTTTCTGTTGCTCCTGCCTGACCATCTCTCTGGTTCGTTTCTCTTATTGTGAAAGCGAGGGGTCACTTTTACACCTTTCTTTCACTCTGCACTTTGCAAAGCTAGATGGGCTTTTGCTGTGTAGTACACATTAACCCGTTGTCTCGCTACCTCTGGGGCTATGTGGGATAGTAGTACTCCATGGACTAATGTCTCTGCTCCCTCTTCCCGTCCCATCACCCCTCCTCTGAACCCCACGCCTATCTCTCTGCAGACAAGAGAAGAGAGGAAGATGGAAGCCATCCTGCAAGCCTTTGCCCGAATGGAGAAGAGGGAGAAACGTAGAGAGCAGGCCCTGGAAAGAATCGGTAGCGTCAAGACAGAGGTTGGGGGCCGCAGTGACATCAAGGACGAGCATCCAGCCACACCAGAGATGGTAGATTCTCCAGTTGTCATGCAGGTGAGAGCATGGAGACACAAAAACCCTCATGTTTTGTGTTCTTTTGAAAGCTTTAGCAATAGACTGCAGAAGTCTGGCCACTTTTTTTTAAAGCTATATTGTGTTCTACCAGCCTCCCCCCCCAAAAGTATTCTCACAATTCTTTTATTAGATTTTCTAGAGAGGAAAAAACACTGCATATGAGCAATAAAGCACTCGTAAATGCTGGTGGAACAGTGATATACATCAAACTATCAAGGAAAAAATCTGACCAGGGGGGCTTGTTTGTGGGCACATTTTTTACTTTTGCATCATTTTAATAGATACAAACACTGTCTTTCTCATAGCCACTTCTGGAGGTGAAAGAGGAGCCAGGATTAAAGCCGGCCAAGGTCAAAAGCTCAAGGAACAGGAAAAGTTTCTCAAGGAACCGCACGCACATCGGCCAACAGCGCCGGCGAGCTCGCACCATCAGCACCTGTTCTGACTTGGCCCCTGGCTCTCCGACTGAGTCTCTGGAGCCTCTGACCAATGAAGCACCTGAAGGAGAGACGCCCGCTGCACCAGAGCCGGAGTCCATCCCTGCCGAAGCACCAGACAGCAGCCCTCCGCACAGCAGCTCA
Organism: Sander lucioperca; assembly: GCF_008315115.2. Taxonomy (NCBI): domain Eukaryota; kingdom Metazoa; phylum Chordata; class Actinopteri; order Perciformes; family Percidae; genus Sander; species Sander lucioperca. The sequence continues at coordinate 6,830,228 of NC_050192.1, read as the reverse complement.
CCTGCACCTGACAGAAACCGCAATGGGAGCAAGAACTTCAAAACTAAAAAGGTACGTCCATAGCAATATTTCTGCATGGTCAACAGCAATGTCACCATTACTGAGCAGTTGTGTGGTTGTTCGACACCTATACTTTCTTTTGTCTTATATCAGGGTCTTGCAACTTTAACTCTTTAAAATTAAGCTACTTTGTAAACAAAAATGTTTTAATAGCTAATGTTTTTTGAAAATGTACACATCATATGTAAACATCATATTAAACCAATTTATTGTACGGGAAACCCTACAGATCTTCTTAAACTCTTTTCAACAGCACTTTGTGAGTGAGTGGGTGGGAGAGAAGCAGCAGGACAGTGGTGCAGTGCGAACCCCAGAGCCAGCCCCAGAGCGACCGCTGAGAATAAGCAGTGACCCTGAAGTACTCGCCACGCAGCTAAATGCCCTACCAGGCATGGCCTGCTCTCCACAGGTCTACAGCACGCCCAAACACTACGTCCGCTTCTCGTCCCCATTCCTGGCAAACCGCAGCCCCTCCACTCCTGGAGTCCCCACTGGGAGAAGGCGTTCCAGAGAACTGCCAGAAACACCGCCAACCACTGGCTCCTGCAAGAAGGTACAGAGTCCTGCTTTAGAAATGTGCCCATTTGGCTTTGATGCCAATGGAAAAAATTTACATGCAGCCAGTTTTGGAACCTCATATGGATTTGTCCTTAGATTAAAAATTATTAAGTTCTCCCAAGTTGACTATGCCTTTCCATCCATCTTTAGCTGAAGTGTAACTGTATAACTGGTCGCTTGTAAAGTGTCCTGCAATGAGGAAGGAAATTTCACTATTATCAGGAGAGACAAAGTCTATCAGTACTTGGCTGCTTCCATTGTTAAGTTACTGAACCTTTTAATCTTTCTTACAGCGATGGTTGAAGCAGGCTCTAGAGGAGGAGGGCTCCACCAGCCCAGCCAGACGACCGAGCCTCCTCATGCCCAGCGAGGGTCCTCTCAGCCCCCTCGTTAACGGAGACTCTGACAGCCCTCTACCCTACAATGGTACCTGCTCACTACCAGGTAGGTAGCCAGCACTCAGTCTGGTGCAACATTAACGTGTCTGACCACACAAAATGAGACAAATTCCAGGTTGAAAACAAAGATTTAAGACTCTAATACTTATACTAGAAGTAGAAAGTTTTTCACACCACGTTGTACCAATAACTACATCAACATAAGAAGTGCAAAAACTATATTGGAAAATATTGGCTGAATGTTCAGCTAAAGCACACACAATATTTCTTCCTACAGAGTTGCCCACACCTTTGAAAAAGCGGCGCTTGAGTCCGTTGGATGCCTGTATGTCCGAGAGCTCAACACCCTACGGCTCCCCTTGTGCCACGCCCACCAGGTCAGACCCATTGGAGACACCCACAACACCCATCTTACTGACTACTCCTCCACGTCCTCGAACCGAGGAGCCAAGTACAGAGCCCCTTTCCAGCACCCCAACACAGACACTTAATGCCCTTCAGGAGGTAAGGCTGTCCATATGGAAATTCTATGGAGATTGCAAATTTGTTTACATGAGAAAAAGAACTGGAGTGACCGAGTTTGTTCTTGTTACACAGAGTGAATCTTCAGTGGAAAGCTCCCCAGAGGTCAGCCGGAAACCCAGTGTGCAAGAGGTGAGTGAAGGACAAAGCAAAGATTGATTTTTTTATTTATTTTTATTTATTTATTTTCACAAAGGTTAGGGTTCAATGATTATCAGATTTAATTGTTGATCAGGTCAACAACTTAATTAGTAGTTCCAATTTTTTATTCATCAGTAGAGATCATCATATATTTTTAAATAAAAAAAAAAATGACTTGTCTAGCGAATGTATTTATTTTGAGTAATTTTAATAACAGGAAATTTCAACCATTATTTAAAAGTTACTACTAAGGTTGTCATAATACCAACATTTTAAACTTTGATACAATACTAGTATTAAAAAAAACTCGATACCTCTGGCGATACTACAGCAAAAAGGAAAGAAAGTCCTGTGCACACAAAATGTATTACAAACTTCACACAGTGCTGGTACAAAAAATTCCCTTCTAGATGGCAGAAGGGTACTTAACATAAAAAGTTTGTTTGTCAGAGATATCGAGTTACACTTGAATGCACCAAAAAGTCCCGTCCAAGCCTCACAGGCTTTACCGTCCATTTGATTACATAACTTATGTGGAAGGCAAAATGTTGTCACATCGTGACTTTAGGGAAGCTGGAGCATTTTCCAGTTCTGTTGTTTTTCCCAGTCATCTCCGACTCCGGCTGTGGCCATGGTTTCTCGAAAATTGCAACTCCAGGCCACCGGTAAGCTAACGCTGTGTCATTACGTCAACAAGATGGAATATTGCCGTTCTCATATTTATATTTATCTTTATCATATTAAAGGTTATACCAGTATTATTGTGAACAATATGATATGGCACACCCCTAGTGGAGATAGTGTAAGGTTTTAAATGCAAATCCTATCCTTATTATGACAGTCCCCTGATGTTGATTCCTCCCTCTTTTCCTAGGCCGATCGCCCCCCTTCGTTGGTCTCCTCTCCCAGTGCAAGGGCTCCCAGTATAGATGGACTCCCGACAGAAGCCAAGGTGTCAGTTCCTGAGAGTCCACAGCCTCCAGCTGCTGAGTCTGTGGACTTTGGAGAGGACAGGGCAGATGGTGTGGTTGTAGAGGGCAGTGAGGCTTCCTCATCTGCAGAAACATGTGCTTCCTCTTTTCCTGGCTGGATAAAAAGCCCAGACAGAGGCCCGACTGGACCAGCTGGCCTGAACTTTTCTCCAGTCAATTCAAACTTACGGGACCTCACCCCCTCACACACCCTGGAGCCTCTGGTAGCTCCCTTCAGGCCTGAGGCTGCAGCTGGGGCTGCAGCAGGGTCCACCGCAGGAACAGTGTCATTGGTTGCCTCCCAGGCCCCCTTCAGTGAAGGCCAGGGGCAGCTCTTTTACCCCTGCTCTGAGGAGGGAAGTACACTTGCCTTCTCACGCTCACTGAATGGGGATGGCTCTGGCGAAGGAGGAGGGTCAGCGCAGAACCCCCCACAAAAGAAAAAGGTGAGTGAGCAGTGCTAAACAGAATGTATGTTAGGAGAGGATGCAATATATTGTGAGATAATTAAGAAAATCAAGAATAACTAATAGAATTGCTGTACATAAGGTGATGTTAATGAGTACAGTTACACTGACTGTACTGGTGTATGGGGCATCATTGTCTAGGCCTGTTTTCTGTCACATCCTTTCTTGGCCATTTGGATTTAGTGATCTCAGGAGATGCATTGACTCACACTGTTCTTTGTGTGAGTTACTGTCCAAATGCTGCCCTCTACTGGTTTAACACAAGACATTGTCTTTGTTCATAAATGACATTGAGGTTCTGGTTCTGCATCATCTCCCAGGTTTCCCTGCTAGAATACAGGAAACGTCAACGCGAAGCTCGTCGCAGCGGCTCCAAGACCGAGTGCAGCTCTCCTGTTTCCACCTTGCCACCTTTGACTGTGGACGCCTTCCCTGTTGCGCTAGAGACCACCAGTGAACCTCCTCTACCTCCTGCTCCCACTCCTCTCTGCAACACCATCACCACCACTGTAAAAGAGCCCCAGACAAGTGAGGAGGCAGAGGCGCCTGGAGAGAAAGGGGAGAAAGAAGGAGGAGAGGGACAGTGGTATGTGTTTTTAAATGTACTTCTACTTAAAAACAATTAGGAACCTTTTGTTATTAGTCAGTTGTCATTCATGTTAGCTTATCTAGTATGTACTGTACCACTTAATGTGTTACTACCAGGAATTAGATTGTGATGATCCCAATGTTTTTATCAATGTTTTTTAGGACGTCGTCCACTTCTGTAGAGCAGGCCCGAGAACGCAGCTACCACAGAGCTCTGCTGCTCAGCAAAGACAAAGACACAGGTGAGAATTATGACTCTCAATCAACTGCATTAAAGGAATAGTTTGACATTTTGGGAAAAATGCTTATTTGCTTTCTTGCCGAGAGTTAGATGAGAATAAATACCACTCTCATATCTGTCTGTTTAATGTAAAGCTGTAGCCAGGAAATGGTTATCTTAGCATAAAGACTGAAAGCAGTGGGAAACAACCAGGATGTTTTTTTTAACATTAACCTTTTTTACCCTCTTTTTAGATGTTGAGACAGAAGGTGGAGATACACCTGCACTGAGAGATTGCCCATCTCCAAGTCTTCAAAAGACCCCAACCCACACAGTAAGTCAATATTACTCACTTGAAGATCTGTCTCATCTCAGCAAGTTATCAACAAGTGTTTGACTCTTTCTCTCTGTTCCCTCACAGCCCTGCTCTCCTGGTCCTCTTGCCCAGCCTCCCAGTCGGCCAGCGAAGGAGGAAGACGCTGACAGTCAGCCTCGGACGCCAAATCCGACCAGCCAGCCACCGAGCAAGCCTGCAGCACCCAAGCCGGCTCCTTTGACCCCCACGAAGCTGCATCCCACCCCATTACCCTCCTCTCCTGTCCACTACCCTGGACCCTCCCTCCTCCACTCTCCCAAACCTCAGCCCCAGGGCTCTCCCTACCGCAGCCAGAGGGCGCTGTTCTCTGCTCAGTCTCAAAACCAACCCCAGCAGCCCCAGGCTCAGACTGGCCCAGCTCCTTTCCCCCAGTATAACACACAGAGTGCTCCACCACCACCTCCCCCTCCTCCACCAGCACCACCGGCCTCCACAGCATATTTTCCCAGCCAGAGCCCCTCACCTGCTGGACCTTTTCCTGGGTTTAAACCTGCTGTCACAACCCCTTATCCTCCTGGTTCTCAGCCCTTGATGCAGACTATTCCCCACAGCATGCACTATCAGAGCTCAGCTGCTCCACCGCCGCCTCCTCCTCCGCCCCCACACCCGATGCCCGGCCCCACCCTGCTGCACGTCAACCTGCAGCCTCCTCCCATTCAGCAGCACCAGCTCATGCTGACCACCGCACCTCCTCCACCTCCTCCCCCACAGGGCCAGACCTCCCAGCAGCAGCAGCAGTCCCCTGCTGGCAGCACCCTGCTGTCGCTCACCCCTCCCCCGCCTCCTCCTCCGCCTCCCCCAGCTCCCTCGACCAACGCCCCGATGCAGCCCCACCATTTTCAGAACTTAGGGGCTTTTCAGCCGGCGTTGTTGCACCCTGGTGCTGCCACTAACCCTTCAGTGCCCCCATCGACGTACCCCCCACCCCTTCAGCAGACTGGACTGCCTCCACCTCCCCCTCCTCCTCCCCAACAGACTCAACAAGGCCAGGCCCAGGCCGCTGCCTCCCAGATGCCTTCTGGGACTCGTGGAGCTCCTGCGTCCTCGACCCCCTTCCACAGCTCGGGGTACCTGAGCACAGGGTGGCACTGACCGCCCTCTCTGCTGTCAGCCCCCAGCAGCCCCTGAGAACTCGGCTCGAGAGGGGCGTGTATTATAAGCTGTAGATATGTTTTCTATATACCTGAACACATGGCCAGTGGAAAAACAGCTGATTGTGGGATAAATGGATGCTTTTTAAAAAAACAAAAAAATAACATGGACAGAAAAATCTAGAAAAAAGGACAGTGAAATGATCTTCAAGACAAACTGTATGAATCTGAAGATGGACAATCTCCCCGGTGCTCATAGCCCTCTCTCTCTGGCCTCCGTTAGTTTTTATATATCCTTCATGTGATGGAGCGGAAAGATCTTGTTCTGTGTCTTGTTTGGACTCCCGTTGTAAGGCCCCGCACTTTTGTTTATCAGTGGACATTCCAGCCTATATGCCCCTCCCCCCTTCCTCCTCCTCTTCCTTCTTTGTCACTTATTCCTTTTACTTCCAATTCTCTCGTCTGTTGTCGGCTCTCTACACCATTTATTTGTTTTAATCTAGTGGCTCATTATAGCAAAGATAAAGCTTTTTGTATAGAGAAAAAAAAAAACACTTATTTTTTTTATTCCTCTGTCTAACAACAAATATCTGTTCACCGCTGCAGATTCAGAAAAGACCCATTTCTGGGAGCCTGCCTCACCACCTTGGGAGGTTGCACTTGCACACTGTGTGTGTGTGTGTGTGTGTGTGTGTGTGTGTGTGTCTGTGTCTGTGTCTGTGTCTGTGTGTGTCTGTGTCTGCTTAAAGGAGGAAAGTGTGTGTGTGTCTGCTTAAAGGAGGAAAGTGTGTGTGTGTGTCTGCTTAAAGGAGGAAAGTGTGTGTGTGTCTGCTTAAAGGAGGAAAGTGTGTGTGTGTGTGTGTGTGTGTGTGTGTGTGTGTGTGTGTGTGTGCTTAAAGGAAGAAAGTGTGTGTGCGATTTCTTGTAATGAGTGCTTGTAGTCCTCTGAGGTAGGCAAAGTGGTCTCGGCCACAGGTAGAACGTTAGCGGTTTATTTTTGAATATCAATGGTTATTTGTAGAAAATGTAATTTAATGTATAGGTGGTTACTCCAGCTTTCACCAGGAACAGGTTGTAAATATTTGCTTCTTTTCTTTTCTATGCTTGTACAATTTGCTCCCATCCCATTTTTGAAATATTGTTGTAAATATGAACGCTCTTCTTTGCAAAGCTGAATGTTTATGTGACTGTAGCATTACTTTTATTTTATTCCCCCCCCCTCTCTGGACTTTTCAACTTTGTCTTTTTATTATTATTTGTGTGTGTGTGTGTGTGTGTGTATGTTTGTGTGGAGGGAGAGACTCACAGACACTGCACTGGTTGGCTATTTTCATGGTTCATTATAATAAATCACTGTAATGACAGTTTTATACAACTTGTCGTGTCATGTGTCTCTGGGAGAATTTGGGCTGCTGACGGCTTCTTTGATGACTATCCGCTCAGCTTTCTGCCTTCAGGAAAGAAGACGGGGAAACATTCAAGGACGGCAAAAAGCTTCTGCTGCAGAGATTTACCTGTTTGATAACCGCATATTGTAGTTGATATCCATACTACTCTTGGTTAATTTGTTGGGCAATTGCAATTACTAGGCACTCCCCAGGAAGCACATGTACATCCATAAAACAAAATGCACAAAAATCACATGAATAACAGCAATATCATTGAACATGAGTAAGAAAAAACATTTCTTGTCCGAGTGAATTTAAAGAATTGGGAACGAGATAGCAGGGTGCAGGTATTTTTTTTAACTATTTTCAATTATGAAAATGTAAGTTATCTGCCTTGGAAAGTTGGTTCATTGCATAATATACGGCAAGGATACATCAAAGTAAAGAATATAAACAAGAACAGAAAAAGGGCAGGAGAAAGCATTTTTAAAACAGCTGACACTGAATGTTGAAAAAAAACTGAATTACAAATATGTGAAGTACACTGACACTTCACAGAACGTGGTCAAGGTTGGAGCTTCAAATTACCACACTGGAGCTGAAACAATTCTGTTTTGATCATCGATTAATCATTTTTACAATGTCCAAGGGGTCTTAAAGAGCGACAATAAAGGCTTTTTAAAAGAATTAAAACTATTTTCTAAGGTAATACATTTTGTAACTTATTTTTCAATATGTATATTTGTCCAAAAAGGGTGTTTGCTGAAGTTTGTGTAAATGTAATCATTGTGTAGGCGCATGGTGTGATTCTGAGTAGTTTATTTATGGAATCCTGCTAGATCCTGCTGTTTTACATATCTTAATAATTTTTTATTTGTTTATGGCATACTATACTATAACTTTTTTATGGCACATTATACTATGATTTTTTGACCTACTACTTTACTACTCATTCTATACGATGATATTTTTAAGGCATACCATACTATGACTTTTTATGATATACTATGTATTTTTATGGCATGCTATTATGACTCTTTTGACATGCTATACTATTGCTGTGTCTGAAATCCTGTACAAGTATACTTGCTATTTTGAGTTCATATTACGTATGTGAATGAAGTATGGCCAAATGCAGTGCACTACAAGTACCAGAATGCTGCACTCAAAACATGAAGTGTGGAACGCTGGACACTACTCGACCTCAACAGTCGCCATATGGAGCCGAAGCTACGGGGCCACCAACCAAAACTATAAAACATTTATACACTAAGATAGTGAGAAAACAAGCAGGTATATATTTTGGCGGGCGAATACAGGTAATGCTCCGCCCGACTGCAATTTACCATTAAAAAGAAGAGTAATTTCCTGTCAGTGAATAACGGCCATGCATGATTTTAGAGTAGACAACATTACCCTGTCAAAATGTATGCAATAAACAAATGAGTACATAGTGTACACAGTGTACAACATGTAAGTGTACTCACGGAAGTATCCCATGAATTGAGACACACCTTATGACCTTTTCGACGTACTATACTACAACTTTTTCAATATATTATACTATGACGTTTTGACATACTATACTATGACTTTTTCTACATACAGTATACTATGTTTTTTTGACATACTATACTAAACTTTTTTCGACACACTATACCATGCCTTTTTTACCACTTTTGTCGACATGCAATACTATGACTTTTTTTGACATACTATACTATAACATTTTATTACTATTTCGACATATACTATGACTTTTTTATTATTTTTTTCGACATGCTATACTGTGACGTTTTTTGACATACTATACTATGATATTTTTATCACTTTTTTCGACATGCTATACTATGACTTTTTAACACTTTTTTCGACATGCTGTACTATGACCTTTTTCAACACACTATACTATGACTTTTTTATTATTTTTTTCGACATACTATACTATGACTTTTTTATTATTTTTTTCGACATACTATACTATGACTTTTTTATTATTTTTTTCGACATGGTATACTGTCTTTTTTCAACATACTATACTATGACTTTTTATTTATTTTTTAGACATGCTATATTATGACTTTTTTTAACACTTTTTTCGACATGCTATACTATGACTTTTTAATCACTTTTTTCAACATACTATACTATGACTTTTTATCACTTTTTTCGACATACTATACTATGACTAACAAACACTAATACAATAAAAATAAAAAATAAATAAAAAAGAAAAAGAAAAAGAGAAAAAGGATAATCACACACGAAGGGAAGGGAGTGACCACTGTCTACAAAACCATCACTGCAGTATGGTTAACAATACTGCCCCATACATTACGGAACTTCCATACATATCCACAAATGAAAAATAAATAAATAAAATATAAAGCATGTCTCTACTCATTCTACTGGGTGTCAGGCAATGTGATTTGTTCCCTACCATAATCTAAGAAAGTTCCCCATATCTTATTGTACTTATTTGCTGATCCTTTCAAAGAGTATCTAATTCTTTCAAGTTTGAGAAAATAAAGGGCATCTTTGATCCAGTGTGTAAATGTTGGGGGTTTGCTGTCTTTCCATTTCATCAAAATCAGCCGTCTAGCGACGAGAGTAAGAAACGCAATGCTATCAGATTGTGCCTTAGTTAGATGGCTTGACTCAGGTGTAATACCAAATAACCTAGTTACAGAGCATGGTGAGATTGATTGTCCCAGGAAGCCTGATATAGTGTTAAAGATAGAAGTCCAGTAGTGGTCCAGCTTTGAGCAAGACCAAAACATGTGATGCTGGGTTGCATTTACATTGAACACATAGTGGATCTATATCTGAGAATCTTTTGGATAATCTGAGTTTAGTCCAATGTATGCGATGAACAATCTTGAATTGTAATAGTCCGTGCCTTGCACAAATTGATGAGTTATGTACTCTGCATAAGGCAGCCTCCCAAGATGCTTCGGGGATAGGTTCCCCCAGCTCCCCTTCCCACTGAGATTTTACGTCAGAAAGGGTAGAATGTGAGAGTGCCATCAGTTTGCTATATATGGCTGATATAATGCCCTTAAATGATGAAGGTTGATCAAATATATGATCATAGGGGGTGCATGGGGGTTGATTTGGAAACGCTGAGGAGATATTCCTAATGAAGTCATGAATTTGAAGAAAGCTAAAAAAAAGTGGCTTTTTGGGATATTAAAGTTATCGCATAAATGTTGAAAGGAGACAAAAGTTCCATTATGATAGAGATTATAAAATTGTTTAATGCCTGTGTTGCTCCAAATAAAGAAGGCTTTATCCATTACGGATGGTTTAAAATAATGATTAGGATTCCATGTTTTCAGGGAGGCTGTGACTAGCACGTTTGTTGTGTGGCCTGTAAATATTGAGGAGAGAGGGTCGTAAACAAGAGCAGCCAGTGATGATGATTTACAAGGGATTCAATAGATTGCCAAGAGAGAGCTTGCTCCAGGGTCTTTAAATAACCAGTGTATTACGGGGCGAGTGTTACACGCCCAGTAGTAAAATAGGAAATCAGGGAGAGCCACCAGAGTATTTGGGTTGTGTTAAGAGACTCTTCCGAGCTCTGGCAGGTTTATTATTCCAGATAAATGATTAACTAATTCCATCTAGCCTACGAAAATAGGACTTTGGAATGAAGACAGGGATATTTTGAAAAAGATATGTGAACTTCGGGAGTATAGACATTTTAGTTGATTCGGCCTACAACAGACAATGGAAGTTGGGCCCAACGTTTTAGGAGCTGCTCAACCTTTGTCATGAGAGGAGGAAAGTTCTTCTTAAAAAGTGTCGAAAAATTGTATGGCACAGTAATTCCCAGGTAGATAAATTTACGAGTTACTTTGAAGGGGAAGATATTAAATGAAAGTGCACACGCTGATTCGTTTACTGGGAATATCTCACTCTTAGACAGGTTAATTGTGTAACCAGAGATCTTACCAAATGTATCAAATATATGAAGGGCTGATGGCAGGGAAAGGAGGGGGTCAGAAATGTAAAGCACTATGACATTTTAATCACTTTTTTCAACATATTATACTATGACTTTTTTAATCACTTATTTTGACATACTATACTATGACTTTTTTATCACTTTTTTCGACATGCTTTACTATGACTTTTTTCGACATACTATATATACTATAACATTTTATTACTATTTCAACATATTATACTATGACTTTTTTTAATCACATTTTTCGACATATTATACTATGACTTTTTTATCACTTTTTCGACATACTATACTATGACTTTTTTTGACATACTATACTATGACTTTTTTTGACATACTATACTATGACTTTTTTAACACTTTTTTCGACATGCTATACTATGACTTTTTATTCACTTTTTCGACATACTATACTATGACATTTTTCGACATACTAACCTATGACTTTTTATTTCTTTTTTAGACATACTATACTATCACTTTTTATCACTTTTTTCGACATACTATACTTTGACTTTTTATACCTTTTTTCGACACTACACTATGACTTTTTTATCACTTTGTTGGACATACTATAATATGACTTTTTTAACACTTTTTTCGACATGCTAATGTAATGGATAATTTTCTTGCACACAGAGAGAAAATAAAACACAGAGGATGGTTACAAGTGATATATTGCAAAGGTTTTATGTAATTAATTCAAATGAATTACAGGGGAGTTTACAAAGCAAAAGTGTCATTCAGTTCTACAGCTCATAAATCAGTAAACAAGAAAAGCCCTTACATAGGTAATCTGACACACCTCAATGTCATAACTCATACAACAGTGAGACAATTTTGAACAGATGCATTCAGAGAAATGTTCAAATGATTACAAAAACTCAAAGGAAAATAATTTCCTTAAAACTATACTGTGACTTTTTTCGACATACTATACTGTGACTTTTTATTTCTTTTTTAGACATACTATACTACGACTTTTTATCACTTTTTTCGACATACTATACTATGACTTTTTTATCACCTTTTTCGACATACTATACTTTGACTTTTTATACCTTTTTTCGACATACTATACTATAACTTTTTTATCACTTTTTTTCGACATGCCTATGACCTTTTTCAACATACTATACAATTACGTTTTTATTATTTTTTTCGAAATGGTATACTATGACTTTTTTCAACATACTATACTATGACCTTTATCACTTTTTTGACATATTATACTATGACTTTTCATCACTTATTTCGACATGCTATACTATGACTTTTTAATCACTTTTTTCCGACATATTATACTTTGACTTTTTTCGACATATGACTTGTTTAACATTTTTTTCGACATACAATAATAAAACTTTTTATTCACTTTTTTCGACATACTATACTATGACTTTTTAACAATTTTTTCGACATACTATACTATGACTTTTTAACAATTTTTTCAACATGCTATACTATGACTTTTTCAACACACTATACTATGACTTTTTTATCACTTTTTTCGACATACTATACTATAACTTTTTTATCACTTTTTTTCGACATGCTATACTATGACATCTTTGGTCATACTATAATATGACATTTTTCGACTTACTATACTATGACTTTTTAATCACTTTTTTCAACATGCTATATTATGACTTTTTTCGACATACTATACTATGACTTTTTTCGACATACTATACTGTGACTTTTTTGGACATGCTATAATATGACTTTTAAACGCTTTTTTCGACATGCTAATGTAATGGATAATTTTCTTGCGCAGAGAGAAAATAAAACAGAGAATGGTTACAAGTGATATATTGCAAAGGGTTTATGTAATTAATTCAAATGAATTACAGGGGAGTTTACAAAGCAAAAGTGTCATTCAGTTCTACAGCTCATAAATCAGTAAACAAGAAAAGCCCTTACATAGGTAATCTGACACACCTCAATGTCATAACTCATACAACAGTGAGACAATTTTGAACAGATGCATTCAGAGAAATGTTCAAATGATTAACAAAAACTCAAAGGAAAATAATTTCCTTAACACTATACTGTCACATTTTTCGACATACTATACTATGACTTTTTAACACTTTTTTCAACATACTATACTGTGACTTTTTATCACTTGTTTCGACATGCTATGCTATGACTATTTTATCACTTTTTTTGACATATTATACTATGACTTTTTATCACTTATTTCGACATGCTATATTATGACTTTTTATCACTTATTTCGACATGCTATATTATGACTTTTTTCGACATACTATACTGTGACTTTTTATTTCTTTTTTAGACATACTATACTATGACTTTTTATCACGTTTTTCAACATACTATAATATGACTTTTTATACCTTTTTTCGACATACTATACTATGACTTTTTTATCACTTTTATCGACATACTATACTATGACTTTTTTTTATCACTTTTTCCGCATGCTATACCATGACCTTTTTCAACATAATATACTAAGACTTTTTTATTATTTTTTTTTCGAAATGCTATACTATGACTTTTTCGACATACTATACTATGACTTTTTATTACTGTTTCAACATACTATACTATGACTTTTTAATCACTTTTTTCGACATACTATACTATGACTTTTTTCGACATACTATACTATGACATTTTTCGACATACTATACTATGAATTTTTTATCCCTTTTTTCGACATATTATACTATGACTTTTTATCACTTATTTTCGACATGCTATACTATGACTTTTTTCAACATACTATACTGTGACTTTTTATTTCTTTTTTAGACATACTATACTATGACTTTTTATCACGTTTTTCGACATACTATACTATGACTTTTTATACCTTTTTTCGACATACTATACTATGACCTTTTTTTTTTACTTTTTCTGCATGGTATACCATGACCTTTTTCAACATACTATACAAAGACTTTTTTATTATTTTTTTTTCGACATGCTATACTATGACATTTTTCGACTTACTATACTATAACTTTTTTAGACATACTATACTATGACTTTTTATTCACTTTTATCGACATGCTATGCCATGACATTTTTCGACATACTATACTATGACTTTTTTAACACTTTTTTTTGCCATACTATACTGTTACTTTTTATTTCTTTTTTAGACATACTATACTATGACTTTTTTATCACTTTTTTCGACATATTATACTATGACTTTTTATCACTTATTTTCGACATGCTATACCATGACCTTTTTCAACATACTATACTATGACATTTTTATTATTTTTTTTTCAAAATGCTATACTATGACATTTTTCGACATACTATACTATGACTTTTTTTGACATACTATACTATGACATTTTTAACACTTTTTTCAACATACTATACTGTCACTTTTTATTTCTTTTTTAGACATACTATACTATGACTTTTTTATCACTTTTTTTGACATATTATACTATGACTTTTTATCACTTATTTTCGACATACTATACTATGACTTTTTCGACATACTATACTGTGACTTTTTATTTCTTTTTTAGACATACTATACAATGACTTTTTATCACGTTTTTCGACATACTATAATATGACTTTTTATACCTTTTTTCGACATACTATACTATGACTTTTTTTATCACTTTTATCGACATACTATACTATGACCTTTTTTTTTTTTACTTTTTCCGCATGCTATACCATGACCTTTTTCGACATACTATACTAGGACTTTTTTTATCACTTTTTCCGCATATTATACCATGACCTTTTTCAACATACTATACTAAGACTTTTTTTATTATTTTCTTTTCGAAATGCTATACTATGACTTTTTCGACATATTATACTATAACTTTTTATTACTGTTTAAACATACTATACTATGACTTTTTAATCACTTTTTTCGACATGCTTTACTATGACATTTTTCGACATGCTATACTATGACTTTTTATTCACTTTTATCGACATGCTATGCCATGACATTTTTTGACATACTATACTATGACTTTTTTAACACTTTTTTTTGCCATACTATACTATGACTTTTTTTTATCACTTTTTCCGCATGCTATACCATGACCTTTTTCAACCAACTATACTAAGACTTTTTTATTATTTTTTTTTCTAAATGCTATACTATGACTTTATCGACATACTATACTATAACTTTTTATACGTTTGACATACTGTTTCGACATACTACTATACTATACGTTTCGACTACTATATGACTTTTTAATCACTTTTTTCGACATGCTATACTATGACATTTTTCGACATACTATACTATGACTTTTTATTACTGTTTCGACATACTATACTATGACTTTATCGACATACTATACTATAACTTTTTATTACTGTTTCGACATACTATACTATGACTTTTTAATCACTTTTTTCGACATGCTACACTATGACTTTTTTTGACATACTATACTATGACTTTTTTCGACATACTATACTATGACATTTTTCAACATACTATACTATGAATTTTTTATCCCTTTTTTCGACATATTATACTATGACTTTTTATCACTTATTTTCGACATGCTATACTATGACTTTTTTCAACATACTATACTGTGACTTTTTATTTCTTTTTTAGACATACTATATTATGACTTTTTATCACGTTTTTCGACATACAATACGATGACTTTTTATACCTTTTTTCGACATACTATACTATGACTTTTTTATCACTTTTATCGACATACTATACTATGACCTTTTTTTTTTTTACTTTTTCCGCATGCTATACCATGACCTTTTTCAACATACTTATACAAAGACTTTTTTATTATTTTTTTTTCGAAATGCTATACTATGACTTTTTTAACACTTTTTTTTGCCATACTATACTGTCACTTTTTATTTCTTTTTTAGACATAATATACTATGACTTTTTTATCACTTTTTTTGACATATTATACTATGACTTTTTATCACTTATTTTCGACATGCTATACCATGACCTTTTTCAACATACTATACTATGACATTTTTATTATTTTTTTTTCAAAATGCTATACTATGACATTTTTCGACATACTATACTATGACTTTTTTTGACATACTATACTATGACATTTTTAACACTTTTTTCAACATACTATACTGTCACTTTTTATTTCTTTTTTAGACATACTATACTATGACTTTTTTATCACTTTTTTTGACATATTATACTATGACTTTTTATCACTTATTTTCGACATACTATACTATGACTTTTTCGACATACTATACTGTGACTTTTTATTTCTTTTTTAGACATACTATACAATGACTTTTTATCACGTTTTTCGACATACTATAATATGACTTTTTATACCTTTTTTCGACATACTATACTATGACTTTTTTTATCACTTTTATCGACATACTATACTATGACCTTTTTTTTTTTTACTTTTTCCGCATGCTATACCATGACCTTTTTCGACATACTATACTAGGACTTTTTTTATCACTTTTTCCGCATATTATACCATGACCTTTTTCAACATACTATACTAAGACTTTTTTTATTATTTTCTTTTCGAAATGCTATACTATGACTTTTTCGACATATTATACTATAACTTTTTATTACTGTTTAAACATACTATACTATGACTTTTTAATCACTTTTTTCGACATGCTTTACTATGACATTTTTCGACATGCTATACTATGACTTTTTATTCACTTTTATCGACATGCTATGCCATGACATTTTTTGACATACTATACTATGACTTTTTTAACACTTTCTTTTGCCATACTATACTATGACTTTTTTTTATCACTTTTTCCGCATGCTATACCATGACCTTTTTCAACATACTATACTAAGACTTTTTTATTATTTTTTTTTCTAAATGCTATACTATGACTTTATCGACATACTATACTATAACTTTTTATTACTGTTTCGACATACTATACTATGACTTTTTAATCACTTTTTTCGACATGCTATACTATGACATTTTTCGACATACTATACTATGACTTTTTATTACTGTTTCGACATACTATACTATGACTTTATCGACATACTATACTATAACTTTTTATTACTGTTTCGACATACTATACTATGACTTTTTAATCACTTTTTTCGACATGCTACACTATGACTTTTTTTGACATACTATACTATGACTTTTTTCGACATACTATACTATGACATTTTTCAACATACTATACTATGAATTTTTTATCCCTTTTTTCGACATATTATACTATGACTTTTTATCACTTATTTTCGACATGCTATACTATGACTTTTTTCAACATACTATACTGTGACTTTTTATTTCTTTTTTAGACATACTATATTATGACTTTTTATCACGTTTTTCGACATACAATACGATGACTTTTTATACCTTTTTTCGACATACTATACTATGACTTTTTTATCACTTTTATCGACATACTATACTATGACCTTTTTTTTTTTTACTTTTTCCGCATGCTATACCATGACCTTTTTCAACATACTTATACAAAGACTTTTTTATTATTTTTTTTTCGAAATGCTATACTATGACTTTTTTAACACTTTTTTTTGCCATACTATACTGTCACTTTTTATTTCTTTTTTAGACATAATATACTATGACTTTTTTATCACTTTTTTTGACATATTATACTATGACTTTTTATCACTTATTTTGACATGCTATACTGTGACTTTTTATCACTTATTTTCGACATACTATACTATGACTTTTTTTATCACTTTTATCGACATACTATACTAT
Source organism: Sander lucioperca (assembly GCF_008315115.2). Taxonomy (NCBI): domain Eukaryota; kingdom Metazoa; phylum Chordata; class Actinopteri; order Perciformes; family Percidae; genus Sander; species Sander lucioperca. The sequence goes on along the minus strand of NC_050192.1, from coordinate 6,812,729 downwards.
GACTTTTTTTATCACTTTTTTCGCATGCTATACCATGACCTTTTCCAACATAATATACTAAGACTTTTTTATAATTTTTTTTTCGAAATGCTATACTATGACTTTATCGACATACTATACTATGACTTTTTATTACTGTTTCGACATACTATACTATGACTTTTTAATCACTTTTTTCGACATGCTATACTATGACTTTTTTTTACATACTATACTATGACTTTTTTCGACATACTATACTATGAATTTTTTTGACATACTATACTATGACTTTTTTCGACATACTATACTATGAATTTTTTATCCCTTTTTTCGACATATTATACTATGACTTTTTATCACGTTTTTCGACATACTATACTATGACTTTTTTAACACTTTTTTTTGCCATACTATACTGTCACTTTTTATTTCTTTTTTAGACATAATATACTATGACTTTTTTATCACTTTTTTTGACATATTATACTATGACTTTTTATCACTTATTTTAGACATACTATACTATGACTTTTTATCACGTTTTTCGACATACTATAATATGACTTTTTATACCTTTTTTCGACATACTATACTATGACTTTTTTATCACTTTAACGACATACTATACTATGACCTTTTTTTTTTACTTTTTCCGCATGCTATACCATGACCTTTTTCAACATACTATACTAAGACTTTTTTATTATTTTTTTTTTGAAATGCTATACTATGACTTTTTCGACATACTATACTATAACTTTTTATTACTGTTTCGACATGCTTTACTATGACATTTTTCGACATGCTATACTATGACTTTTTATTCACTTTTATCGACATGCTATGCCATGACATTTTTCGACATACTATACCATGACTTTTTTAACACTTTTTTTTGCCATACTATACAGTGACTTTTTATTTATTTTTTCGACATACTATACTATGACTTTTTTATCACTCTTTTTGACATGCCTATGACCTTTTTCAACATACTATACTATTACTTTTTTATTATTTTTTTCAACATGGTATACTATGACTTTTTTCAACATACTATACTATGACATTTATCACTTTTTTCGACGTATTATACTATGACTTTTTTATCACTTTTTTTGACATATTATACTATGACTTTTTATCACTTATTTTGACATGCTATACTGTGACTTTTTATCACTTATTTTCGACATACTATACTATGACTTTTTTTATCACTTTTATCGACATACTATACTATGACTTTTTTATCACTTTTTTCGCATGACCTTTTTCAACATAATATACTAAGACTTTTTTATAATTTTTTTTTCGAAATGCTATACTATGACTTTATCGACATACTATACTATGACTTTTTATCACTTATTTTCGACATGCTATACTATGACTTTTTTCAACATACTATACTGTGACTTTTTATTTCTTTTTAGACATACTATATTATGACTTTTTATCACGTTTTTCGACATACTATACTATGACTTTTTTAACACTTTTTTTTGCCATACTATACTGTCACTTTTTATTTCTTTTTTAGACATACTATACTATGACTTTTTTAACACTTTGTTTTGCCATACTATACTGTCACTTTTTATTTCTTTTTTAGACATACTATACTATGACTTTTTATCACGTTTTTCGACATACTATAATATGACTTTTTATACCTTTTTTCGACATACTATACTATGACTTTTTTATCACTTTTATCGACATACTATACTATGACCTTTTTTTTTTACTTTTTCCGCATGCTATACCATGACCTTTTTCAACATACTATACTAAGACTTTTTTATTATTTTTTTTTTGAAATGCTATACTATGACTTTTTCGACATACTATACTATAACTTTTTATTACTGTTTCGACATGCTTTACTATGACATTTTTCGACATGCTATACTATGACTTTTTATTCACTTTTATCGACATGCTATGCCATGACATTTTTCGACATACTATACCATGACTTTTTTAACACTTTTTTTTGCCATACTATACTGTGACTTTTTATTTCTTTTTTCGACATACTATACTATGACTTTTTTATCACTCTTTTTGACATGCCTATGACCTTTTTCAACATACTATACTATTACTTTTTTATTATTTTTTTCGACATGGTATACTATGACTTTTTTCAACATACTATACTATGACATTTATCACTTTTTTCGACGTATTATACTATGACTTTTTAATCACTTTTTCCGACATACTATACTATGACATTTTTCGACATACTATACTATGACTTTTTTAACACTTTTTTTCGACATACTATACTGTGACTTTTTATTTCTTTTTTAGACATACTATACTATGACCTTTTTCAACATACTATACTAAGACTTTTTTATTATTTTTTTTCGAAATGCTGTACTATGACTTTTTCGTCACACTATACTAAAACTTTTATTACTGTTTCGACATACTATACTGTGACTTTTTAATTTCTTTTTTAGACATACTATACTATGACATTTTTCATCATACTATACTGTGAATTTTTTATCCCTTTTTTCAACATATTATACTATGACTTTTTATCACTTATTTTCAACATGTTATACTATGACTTTTTTCAACATACTATACTGTGACTTTTTATTTCTTTTTTAGACATACTATACTATGACTTTTTATCACTTTTTCCGCATGCTATACCATGACATTTTTCAACATACTATGCTAAAACTTTTGTATTATTTTTTTTTCCGAAATGCTATACTATGACTTTTTCGACATACTATACTATAACTTTTTATTACTGTTACGACATACTATACTATGACTTTTTAATTACTTTTTTGACATGCTATACTATCACGTTTTTCGACATACTACAGTATGGCTTTTTATACCTTTTTTCGACACACTATTCTATGACTTTTTATCACTTTTATCGACATACTATACTATGACCTTTTTTTTTACTTTTTCCGCATGCTATACCATGACCTTTTTCAACATACTATACTAAGACTTTTTTATTATTTTCTTTTCGAAATGCTATACTATGACTTTTTCGACATATTATACTGACTTTTTTTGACATGCTATACTATGACTTTTTATTCACTTTTATCGACATGCTATGCCATGACATTTTTCGACATACTATACTATGACTTTTTAACACTTTGTTTTTGCCATACTATACTGTGAATTTGTAGTTCATTTTTAGACATACTATACTATGACTTTTTTATCACTCTTTTCGACATGCCTATGACCTTTTTCAGCATACTATACTATTACTTTTTTATTATTTTTTTCGACATGGTATACTATGACTTTTTTCAACATACTATACTATGACCTTTATCACTTTTTTCGACATATTATACTATGACTTTTTAATCACTTTTTCCGACATACTATACTATGACTTTTTATTCACTTTTATCGACATGCTATGCCATGACATTTTTCGACATACTATACTGTGACTTTTTATTTCTTTTTTCGACATACTATACTCTTTTAACACTTTTTTTCAACATACTATACTATGACTCTTTATTTCTTTTTTAGACATACTATACTATGACCTTTTTCAACGTACTATACTAAGACTTTTTTATTATTTTTTTCGAAATGCTATACTATGACTTTTTCGACATACTATACTATAACTTTTTATTACTGTTTCGACATACTATACTATGACTTTTTAATCACTTTTTTTCGACATACTATACTATGACTTTTTTATCACTTTTTTCGACATGCTATACTATGACTTTTTATTCACTTTTATCGACATGCTATGCCATGACATTTTTCGACATACTATACTATGACTTTTTATTCACTTTTATCGACATACTATACTACGACTTTTTTTGACATACTATACTATGACTTTTTAATCACTTTTTTTCGACATACTATACTATGACTTTTTTATCACTTTTTTCGACATGCTATACTATGACTTTTTATTCACTTTTATCGACATGCTATGCCATGACATTTTTCGACATACTATACTATGACTTTTTATTCACTTTTATCGACATACTATACTACGACTTTTTTTGACATACTATACTATGACTTTTTTAACACTTTTTTCGACATGCTATACTATGACTTTTTATTCACTTTTATCGACATCTATGCCATGACATTTTTTGACATACTATACTATGACTTTTTTAACACTTTTTTTCGACATACTATACTGTGACTTTTTATTTCTTTTTTAGACATACTACACTATCACTTTTTTTATCACTCTTTTCGACATGCCTATGACCTTTTTCAACATACTATACAATTACTTTTTTATTATTTTTTTCGAAATGCTATACTATGACTTTTTTATCACTTGTTTCGACATACTATACTTTGCCTTTTTTTTACATACTGTACTATGACTTTTTATTCACTTTTTTCGACATACTATACTGTGACTTTTTCAACACACTATACTACAACTTTTTTTATCACTTTTTTTGCAATACTATACTATGACTTGTTTAACACTCTTTTCGATATACAATACTATTACTTTTTTATCACTTATTTCGACATGCTATATTATGACTTTTTTCGACATACTATACTATGACTTTTTATTCACTTTTTTCGACATACTATACTATGACTTTTTTGGACATGCTATAATATGACTTTTTTAACACTTTTTTCGACATGCTAATGTAATGGATAATTTTCTTGCGCATAGAGAAAATAAAACAGAGAATTGTTACAAGTGATATATTGCAAAGGTTTTATGTAATTAATTCAAATGAATTACAGGGGAGTTTACAAAGCAAAAGTGTCATTCAGTTCTACAGCTCATAAATCAGTAAACAAGAAAAGCCCTTACATAGGTAATCTGACACACCTCAATGTCATAACTCATACAACAGTGAGACAATTTTGAACAGATGCATTCAGAAAAATGTTCAAATGATTAACAAAAACTCAATGGAAAATAATTTCCTTAACACTAAACTGTGACATTTTTCGACATACTATACTATGACTTATTATTTCTATTTTAGACATACTATAGTATGTCTAAAATATAAATGACTATGACTATGACTTTTTTTCACTTATTTCGATATGCTATGACTTTTTTTATCACTTTTTTCAACATATTATACTATGACTTTTTGTCACTTATTTCAACATGCTATACTATGACTTTTTTATCACTTTTTTCGACATGCCTATGACCTTTTTCAACATACAATACCATGACTTTTTTATTATTTTTATCGACATACTATGACTATGACATACTATACTATGACTTTTTAATCACTTTTTTTGCCATACTATACTATGACTTTTTAAACACTTTTTTGACATACTGTACTATGACTTTTTAAACACTTTTTTGACATACTATACTATGACTTTTTTTAATCACCTTTTCCGACTTACTAGGACTTTTTATCACTTTTTTCGACATGCTATACTATATTTAAATCACTTTTTTCGACATACTATAATGTGACTGTTGTATCATGTTTTTCAAAGTTATATTTTGCATTTTTTCACTGTCTCCTCTCAGACTTTTGCAATCATCTTGCAATCATCATCTACTAAAGGTGAAACTGTGTTCTGTATACCTGTTTTCTGCCACTACATGTGGGTCGTTACCCAGCTTTATATTTAATGTACTAACACTTTCAATAAGAAATAGCTATCTAAATAAAGGTTTTTTAACTTTTTGCAAGAAGAGTAGCACATTCATGATTTGTTTGATCTTCTGAGCACTCCAGACCTTTTTCTTCTGAAGATACTATACTATGACTTTTTCAACATACCATACTGACGTTTTTATGACTTTTTATGAGGTTGACATACGATACTATGACATTTTATGACTTTTTCCAACATACTATACTATGTGTTTTTTTTACTGCATACTAAACTTTGACACAATAATGAATCTGATCATAATCAGTTTTATTGGCCAAGTATGTGTACACATACCTGGAATTTGACTCCAATTTCTGTTGCTCTCAATGTACATACTCAGAAATAGACACACAGCTGAAACATTACAACAACGCTGGACAAAAATATATATATATAATAAAAAGTATAGAATAAAACAATGACATGTGTCTTGACTCTCGTGTGTATAAGTCCTGAGTGGAGGACAGGTTTGCACTAATGATTCTTTCTGCAGTCCTGTCCTGTTTGGTGGTCAACTCAAACCACACAGTTATGGATGTGCAAAGAAAAGACTGAATAATTGCTGTGTAAAATTGGATCAGTAGCTCCTGAGGCAGTTTAAACTTTCTGAGCTGGCAAAGTACATCCTCTGGTCCTTTTCCTGATTGCGTCAATGTTGGATGTCCACTTAAGGACCTAGGAGATTGTGGATACCAAAAACCTAAAGACTCCACAGCAGACACAGTGCTGTTTAGTATGGTGGGGCAATGTTGGGGAGCTCCTCCCGAAGTCCATTGTCATCTCCACAGTTTTGAATGTGTGCAACCTCACATCTGTAGGCCGATGACCGTTGTGTCCTGCAAATTTCAGGAGTTTAATAGATGGATCTCCTGAGCTGCAGTCTTTGCTGTAGAGGGAGAAAGCAGTGGGGACAATGTCATAAAAAGTGTAGCATGTCATCAGAATTTCATAAGAAATTTCATAGTATGATGTCAAAAGGTCAAAATCTGTTATGTCAAAAAATATGTCATAAAAAAGTCATAGTAGAGTATGCTGTGTAAAAATGTCATAACAATGTCGTAGTATATAGTATGTCGAAAAATATGTCATAAAAAAGTTATAGTATAGTATGCCGTAAAACATATCATAGAAAGATATAGTAGAGCAGTAGTTCCCAACCTGGGGTCCGGGGACCCCTAAGGGGGGCGGCAAAGATCACAGGGGGTTTTTATCTGGTTTGAGGTTGAGGTAAAAAAAAAATATGTGCACGTTTAACAAATTATGATAATACACTAGAATATATAATGTATACAAAAGTCGGTATAAAAACTATATATTTTTGTTCCCGCTTAAAATTGTAGGCAGTCTACTTAATAGGCCAAACCTCCGGGACCTCTTAACCTGGGACCTTCCTGTCATCAGGTCAGCTGCTAGCTGCTAGCTGCTATCTGCTACCTGCTATCTGCTAACTGCTAGCTGCTATCATCCCGCCACGGCATCACTGTTTCATGAATGAAACATGGTGGAGAAACGTAAAAGTGCTGATAACTGCTCTCTATCAAAAAAGAAAGTAAAGCTCTATCTCGAGAGTTACCTCCACTTCGGTTTCGGGAGGGGGGGCTCAGCTTTTCTTAGACATAAGTAGGGGGTGCGCAAAGGAAAAAAGGTTGGGAACCACTGTAGTAGAGTACCGTATGCCGTGTAAAAATGTCATAAATGTCAAACTATAGTACGTCGTAAAAAATATCAAAAAAGTCATAGTATTTTATGTCGAAAAATATGTCATAAAAATGTCATAGTATAGTACGTTGTAAAATATGGCATACAAAACTCATAGTAGAGTATGCAGTGTAAAAATGTCATAAAAAGTCATAGTATGTCGAAAAATGTCATAAAAAATTCATAGTATCTTGCGTCAAAAAATATGTCATAAAAATGTCATAGTATTTCATGTCGAAACATGTCATAAAAAACTCATAGTATAGTATGTCATAAAAAATGTCATGAAAAAGTCATAGTATATATAGTATGTCAAAAAATATGTCATAAAAAGTCATATTATTGTATGTCAACAAATATGTCATAAAAAGTAATAGTATAGTATGTCATAAAATATGGCATAGAAAAGTCATAGTATGTCTGAAACAATGTTAAAAAAGTCATAGTGTAATATGTCGTTGAAAAAAAGGCATTAAAAAATGGCATAAAAAAAATGTTATAAAATGTCATAGTATAAAAATATGTCATCAAATGTCAAATGTATACTTAGTATGTTGAAAAATATGTAATGAAAAAGTTGTGGCATAGTATGTCGTAAAATATGGCATAGAAAAGTTATAGTAGAGTAAAAAAAGTCATAGTATAGTATGTCATAAAAAATGTCAGGAAAGTCATATTATATGTCGAAAAATATGTCATAAAAAGTCATATTATTGTAGGTCAACAAATATCTAATAAAAAAGTAATAGTATAGTATGTCAAAAATATATGTCATAAAAAAGTCATAGTATAGTTTGTCGAAAAATATGGCATAGAAAAGTTAGTACAGTATGTAGTAAAATGTGTCATAAAAAGTCATAGTATATTACGTCAAAAAATGTCATAAAAAGAAAACTCAGAGTATGCCGTGTAAAAATGTCATAAAAATGTCATAGTATATAGTATGTCGAAAAATATGTCATACATAAGTCATAGGATAGTATGTTGTAAAATATGGCATAGAAAACTCATTGCAGAATACGCCGTGTGAACATGTCATAAAAAGTCATAGTAGTATGTCGTAAAAAAGTAATTAAAAAGTAATTGTATAGTTTGTCGGAAAGAAATGTCATTAAAGTCATTGTATATTATATTGTAAAATAAATCATAAAAAGTAAATTAGGTCATAAAAAAAGTCAAAAAAGTCTTGGTATAGTACGTCGTAAAATATATCATAAAAAATTCATAGTAAAATATGTCTAAAAATGTCATTAGAAAGTCGTATGTTGTAAAAAAAGTCATAAAAAAGTCATAGTATATAGTATGTTGAAAAATGTCAAACAAGTCATGGTACAGTAGTAGTAGTAGTAAAAAGTCATAAAAAAGTCAGAGTAAAGTATATCATAAAAAATGCATAGTTTACGGTATGTCGTCATAAACATTTAGAAAGAAAATAAATATATATATATAGGAAGTTGTAGGATAGGATAGTTGTATATAGGAATCCGACATTTTAGGAATTATACTTAGCTTTCCAGCGGAGAGTTGGTGAGAGAATTGGTCTTCTTCTCTGCTGAGAATGTGATTGGCTGCAATCTGCCATCCCTTCAGGACCTGTGCGTCGATCCCTACCACCCCGGTCAAAAACTTTTTGAAACACGCTCTAGTTTAGCAAGAGGCTGCAGTCCATCAGGCCTAAAACCTTGCGTACACCACACAAATAGTTTCTTCCCGACTGCTGTCAGCCTCATTAACAAGGCCTGTAATCCCCACTGACACAGTCTCTTAACCCTTTTCTGATTGTGATTGTGATTTCTGATTCTTACCCAGGTGGCTAATGCTAACGCTACACCAAAAAGCGAATGAGCATATTTCCCAAAATGTCAAACTTTTAGCTTTTAAAGTTTCTTTCGTTCCATCAAAGTTACAATAACAGTTTTAATATAAGTTAAACACACTCCACTAACTCTTTTAGCGGGGAGACTGAAGAATGACAGGCAACAAAAAGATACAAAGAGTCAAACTTATCCAGCTTCAATTAATGTTCAGTTTAACTTTTCTTACTCCCTTTAGTACTCCACAATACTGTCAGATTACAAGATATTGTATGGTATACACTAATAATGGACCAATAGCTTGACATTTCAAAGTGTACATTTCAAAGTCAAGACAAAATACAGGGACATAATAAACATATAGCTATACACAGATTATATACTTGATACAATTGATGTTTTCTCCTTTTTAGCATTTTTTTTTGCAAAGTTGTCACCAGCAAAACCTCTAATTACTACCTTTGATTCTATAACATCAAACATGTAAATATAACAAAACAATACTGCTCTCGCTCTTCTTTTGTCCAGCCTCATTCATCATTTTCTTCAGTCCTCACTTTGCTCTTCTTTAAATCAAAGGTCAAACTGTCCATTGCAGAGCGTTTGTTGACTCGATAAGAAATTAGATCTGATAGCTTTGACCTCAAGTCTTATTTCAGTTCTTCTTATCACTTCTTATTGTCAGTCGAAGTCTGGAAAAGTTGTTTTGATTTAATTTGATTTGAGCAGCCTTCGCTCAGTGGTGTGTGTCCTGGAGCTATACTACCGCATGAAGAGTCTTTAAATAAATAAAATTCAGCTTAACTTGCGCACCGGCAGCCTTCCTCATATCCACATGGACAATCATTTCAGCTCTAGAAAAGATGATGCAGTGACATACAAACACAGGTAAACTTTTAGTCTTTTTGAGAATTCATCCTGTGAGATTAAGCAGTTTGAGTTGAATGAAAAGGCTATTTTACAGGGGGGAGCTTTCAGAGAGGACAGGTGGCATCCTGGTTCCCACCAAGGTTGTATGACCTCTTCCAGACCTCCTCTTCTTTGATCTGTTCTTTCCCCACATATCAGCTCTGCATCTCAGCCACAGGCTGGACCAGGAGAGGGAAGCTGGATCCTGAAGTAACATCAAGCCTAGGCAGCAAGACCTGCAGGCAAGAAGGAAAATAATGTAGAATCTGCAGGAATTCAAGTAGTTTAGAATAGTGGAGAATGGATATGGATTGGTTATTCCCTCTGATTTGCACTCAATTTCAATTGATAAATCCAATAAATAGCCAAAACCTATTTACTAAGTACGGTTTTCAAAAATCTAGTGAGTGAGTGGAACGGGGCAACAAGTTAAAAATAAAGTCACCAAATTGATCCAGTGATGTTAATTCATCAATATCTGCTAACATTTGCTAATATTGGCCACCATAACCTACTGGTCATTCCAGACCAAATAAGGCTAACAGCAACACCCAACAAGAGTGCTGAAATGAGGAAAGTGAGGCTTTATTGCTTATGAATTTAACATTTAATTTGTAAAAGGAAAAATGTCAAATCTCTTCTTTCAAAAGTTTAAAGTAAAAGTTTAAAAGTCCCTGAAGATGTATTTTTCCAATCAGCAGATTCACCTTTCACAGTTTTGAGTCTTAATAAAAGTGTTCTTAATAATAATAACTAATAATAACTTTGATTGTTGCTTATTTAGTCATGAAAATGTATTGTTATGGAAAAATACACAAGACCTGAAACCAAGTTTCAAGGAAATAAAAGGGGAAAACTAGACATTGAACAATTTGTCCAGGAACAATTTTAAGAAAATACATGATTATTAGTTGAGAGGTACAGTGGTAGTGGCATAAATGATTGTTACCAATTTCTTACTGTTGCTATAAAACAATATTACACTCTGATCCTTACCTGTGTGTGTGTGTGTGTGTGTGTGTGTGTGTGTGTGTGTGTGTGAGACTGCTTTACCATTACCAGATATTATATGGTATTATTGCCGCTCTCTGTGGGAAAAAAAGAGAGAAACCGGTTCAGTATGGAGAGGATACAATAACTGACATTTTTAAACCAGCAGGTGGCAGTATTACATAGAACTTCTTCTCCTCTAAAGGATGAAGCATGACTTAAAACACCCCTCTGATGTTTCTGGACAGGTGTCACTATCCATCCTCCTGAGTGACAAGATAAGAAAATATCCCATTTAAACTTCATCTGCTGTTTGATGAATCCCCCACTTTTCACTTTCATTCTCATATTTCATGTACATCCTGCCTCTCTTCCTCTCTCATCGGCTCGTTATCCCTCTGTCTTGTCCTTCCCTCTTCGGTCTCTCGGCTGATAATGGCTTCTTCCTCCCAGTCTTTTTGCTTATACGATATAACAGGCAACTGTGTCTCGGCTGATAGGGGGGCTGTGATTCATTTAGACATGCTGGCAGCAAGCTGTGTAAACAGCCATTAGTAATTCATGACTCTGTCCAGCATCCCCAGGCTTCAATTAACCCTTGCTATTGGTGCGTTCTTCCTCTCCGTCACCCATCTTTCTCTCTCTGTGTCTCTCATTGCTTTTCATCTTTGTCCTTCTTCATCGGTATTCTCCTCTTCTTCCTGCCTCCTTCCTAACTGTTTAAATCATTCTCGTTGGGTCCGAGGGCAGTTGTCATCTCGCCCCAATCAAGACAGGAAAATCTCATTGGCAACAGAAGCAAGCAGGTGGTTTATAACATCCGCCTAATGCATGAAAATGAATAACTTGAGCATGGGAAATTATGCAGGAGGAAATAAGGTACGTTTTTAATTTCAAGCTGCTGGTGGGCTGTGCGGTACAGCAACAGGAATCAGATGTGGTCTTTGATATGTGCTGTCTCATTATTGTATGGAGCTTTAATGGAAAGGCCAATTAGGCACAAGAATGTAACGGAGGTTACAGTGGATACGAGTCACAGATTTAGTGTATTCACATAAAAAAGACTTAGCTTAGACGTAGCGTACTTTGACTTTTCCTTGAGCCTTATGATTGTAAAGACTCATAGGATATGCTCCTGGAGCCAAAAGTGGAATCAAATTCAGACACAGTGCAAACATTCAGGCCAGCGTCCAAATCAATTTTTTTTATTTAAGTGGGACTTGCTTTGTTTTATTTCGAAAATAGCCTGAATCTCATTTCCTTTGTAATTGCACTACAGCTTTTATTATGTTGTTGTATACCAAACTGTCTTGGTAAAAGTGTTCCATGAATTATCAGGAAATAGATTTTGGAGAGTACAAAATATAATATTACTCTTTTGGTGTTTCTATTTTAAAATGGTGACAAATCTGGTGAAGAATAGGTTATTACTTTTATAGGTCGATATAATTGTTTAGTCCTTTGGCTTCTGACCTTTTAGGGCAAAGCAGTGTTGTGACCTCTCGTCACAGGCTGCATTTATCTACAACAAGTTGTGAGTAGTTCAATCCAAGAGCAGCTGTTCCCCTCTCTGATTGATGAATGTGAACCATTTCTAGAGGCCTGCAGTGGAAAAACTATCCATTATTTCCCAATACAAAGCAAGGATTAGAGAAAAGTCAGCAAAAATACATTTCATTTGTGTAGCAAAAAAAGTTTTGCTTTTTTTTTTCCTTATTTCCATCAAATCGTGGCCTTTCAGATTGATCCAGTGACCCCTTGATGGGTCCTGACCCCTGGGTCGGGAACCACTAGAATAGTCAATCTAAAGAAAATAAAACAACAGCAATTTAAGTAATTGAAAAAATTATTAAAAAACAAAAAATCAATTTGTCATTTTAAGTGATTTATTCGTTGCATCACCATTGTTGCAGCTTTTCTCAGTCTATCTGAATCCCTTTGGGGAAATGCATTTGCAAGATGGTTTTAGGAGCTAGAGTATACAAAAGTATGTGGACTGTTGTTTCTCCTCTCCCTGACCAACTGCACTGTCTGCCACTGGCTATGTCTACCCACTATGAACCCTAAAGGTATTATTATCCTCTTACTGTCTCCCAGCAGCTCCTCAGACATCAGACTGTCTTGACGGTTCCCCAGGACAAAGGCCAGAAAGGAGAGAATAAGAGCATCCAAGATGCCCATGATGGCCAGGATGTAGGCCCAGCGCACCGAGCAGGCCCCCAGCGTGTACTTGTCCGTCTGCTCGCCACACATCCGCTTCACCTCGTCGCTGTCCCAGCCGTCCGGGTAGATCATGCAGCCCAGAATCAGACATGTACCTGGATCAGGTGGAGAGAAAGGTGGGTTAGTGTTAATTGACTACCAAGAGAGGACTTTAGATTTGGGATACTCTACTACTTAAACCTATACAAAATGCATTAAATATGAAGTGTACAGTACTCAGTGTAAAGACTTTGCTTTGGGGAGGTTATTTACACTGTTAAGCAGAAGTATAGTCAATCAAATGCAAATTCATAGAGGATATATAAGTAGAGGATCAGACATATTGAGTTATAAGAAGGTGAACTCTGAGGAGAAACAGGATAAGATAATATTTTACTGATAAATATTGTTTTTCTTTCATTTTTATCAATTAGAAAAAGAAATAAGGCAGTACAGGGAAAGGAGGTGACAGCAGTGCAGAAATGGGACAGAAGGAAGGAAGGAGGCAGAAAGAGAGAGAATATGTTACAACATGTCACAGCACCAAATGGTGAGTCGGGCTGCCTTCATTAGCCATCTGCTGCATGGCTGACAATGACAGACTGAGCTGTTAGAGAGCAGAGTCATCTAACAACTTCTTCTTCTGCTGGCAGTACAGAGCTGTGTCACATTAACACACACACACACACACACACACACACTCAATCGTCTGTGGAGCAGAAGGGATCAGGGCAGGGGGGTGGAGAGAAGAGGAGGTATTTTGTCCTCATACCTTCTTGCATCTGCCAGTTTCTGCACCCCCCCAAACACACACACACAAATGCACACAGGATTTACAGGTCTGAGAGGTCTGTAATTATTTGTTGTCAATGCTGCCAAAAGCGAAATCTGAATGTCAGAGGTTTTGTGTGTTGAAATTTCTGTTTTTGTGAGGGGCCAATTTGAGTTTCAGATAATGAGAGTGAGGACGTTTTTGGAAGACAGGATACACTGGAGGGTTTGATGGTTAAGGGTTGATGTTTTAGAGTTGAAGTTAGATTGAGGCAAAGGTTAAAGGGGCACTTTGGATTTTGCAAATTATGTCTCCTGTGGTTTTAGTGTGAGCTTTCCAGCGGGCATGGAGTTTGAAAGAAGTTGCTACTATATTGATTCTACCACTGTCCTCAGCCAGAAAACAACAACCGTATGGGTTGATTATGCAAGCAGCTCATAACAACCAACAATAACGTTTCTTGTTAGACACCAACCATTCGGTATTATAATATAAAAATAAAATATTAAAATAATGAAATAGAAAAGCAGCCAATCAAAAACATTGAGAAGCTGAAACCATACATGTTTTTTGCATTAAAAATAGTTGCCAATTACTTTTCTGTCAGCTGACTAAATGATTCATTGACTAATGGTTCCAGCTGTACTTACTACTACTTACTAAAGTATATGCTGTTTAAACTACTGTTGTAGTTTCATTTATAACAAAGCATCATATTTTTAAGATCTTTATATGTTTTGTAAAGTTACTAAATAAATAAATGCACTGGAGTGAAAAGCACAATATTTATTATTTATTTGAAATATTAGACTAGAAGTAGAAAGTGGCAACAAAAGAAAAGACAAGTACCTCAAATTTGTACTTAAGTGTAGTACTTACATTCCACTGCTGCATTCAGGGGCCTCAAGTAGGGGAACTCAAGTGTGTGTGTGTGTGTGTGTGTGTGTGTGTGTGTGTGTGTGTGCGTGCGTGCACGTGCGTGTGTGTGTGTGTCAGGTTAGCACACTAAGGTGAGCTGCCAGCAGTTTAGACAAACAGATAAACTCCGGAAATGTCAGGGACTCATGTTCCTCCTTCCCCCCACTCCCCCCTCTCGTTCTTTTTGTGGCCACCATAATGAGAAAAGATAGAGACCTTTATATTCAGGATAGAGGCAGAGGATGAGCAGAGAGAGACCTCATGGGTGTCTGGGTCATGTCTGTTTTTCTGGTAGTCATGAATTAAACACACCCAGCCATCCCTCTCACAGTTGTACCAATAAAAGCAGCGACAAGCTACTGTAATAATAACCAGTATTGATGCAAAACCACTCTAATCCACATGCCTCGCCTACATTTCCCAAGAGGAACTGAGTCTATTGACTTTTCTGCAGCCTTCCTTAGTTTGGAGATCAATGTTCTCAGAGCACAGGAAACAAGAACAAAACCTAGTATATGGCTGGACTGTGTATATTCAAAATGCTTAGTTGTGGACACATTGTGATGCAATATGAACATGCGCGATGAACAAATTGCAAAAGCCTGCCTGAAACCTTTTAAAAAGTTCAAATAGCACATGCCAAAGATCTCGCCACCAACAAAGCTCGAAAGAAAGCAACAGAGAATGTAATCTGTGAAATTCACAAAGAAACATTTGGTGTTACCTGGAATGAAAATTGTCAACAAGGCTGAGGCTGCTAATTTTTGTTAAGATATTGCTATCTTTCCAGAAGTGCTTAGTATGTTTGCTATACAACAGTTGTTCTTCCTGGAGTCCATTTAAAAACATAAACAGTGACAAATCAATGCACAGCTCACAGTCATGTACAATTACATACAAAAAACATTATACACCATTAGATACATAACCAGTTTTATGATCAGCTTTTGTTCCAGATCCCAGTCAACACATGTAATCTCTGAAGTTCACAAGAAAACATTTGCTGTTTCTCTAATGAGAGTGAAACACTGTTTATCAACAACGCTGGGGTGAATATTTTAATTTCGTGTCACGGAAGTTTTTCAGGTCCATAAATAAACACTAAACTTTCACCATATCTTCCATTCTATATTAGTGTTGATTTTCTTTTATTCATATTAGAGGATTTGGTACATTGCACATAGTTCTCTCCTGTGTAAACAACCTGCTACTGCAGGCTTTTTAGCTGTAATATTAATAGAATGAGTTTAACTGCACGCTCTGTCAATGGCAAATCTTGAAACTCCCACAGAGCTCAAGTCTACGAGAAACACAGAGGATCAAAGAGACACCGGGTTTGTCTTTCTGACTCTCATCTGAATGCCTTAAAATGTCCATTTCAGGCGGTTCAGGCTTCAGTTTCCAGGAGCTGCAGGTTTCAAAATCCAAAGTATATGTCTACTTGAAGCTAAATATGCAGTCCTTGCATGCTTTTCATAAAAGTACCAGCCAATTCTTCTTACTGACTGATCTAATCATCGTCCTTTTATCTTCAATAACTAAACGCTTCCTGCAAAAATATTTTAGCTTCAGCAGACATGAAATTTAATTTCTTCTGCCGTTATCAGCAAACAGATATCGTCTCCATTCCCAAAACGGCATCCAAATATCTGTAAAGTAGGCCGAGGCCAGTCTTTTATCTTTGGCAAAATTGTTTTGTTATCAGGCTTGCACAGGAATGTGTAGCTACACACAATCCTATAAATGGCATGCCGTTACAGTGTACCGTGCAGTAACAACAGGAGTAAGCCAACAGGGTCAGCCTCTTCATCTCCTAAAAAAAATAATTCTCCTCATCTCAATATCCCTGCAGCCACAGCAGCCTGCACACAATCCCTTCCATCAATAATGAAAGATATTATGAAACCCTCAGACGAGGAATCACGTCAGCTCTTTTGGACACTTTAAATGAGTGATTTTTTTTCGAACCCGCACAACCTAAAAGCTCGGGAGAACATTCACACTCATAGTAAGAAAGCAGATGAGAAATTGTTCAACGCTTAGGTCGAATGAAATATCCAGCTCACTAGCTGTTCAGAAATGTTCAAAACAGGCTTCAATATGGTAGTACTCCAACTCTGCAGGAGGTGGGTAGTAATAAGCTGACGTTCACACTTGGACTCGAGAGAACGACTCTTCATCGCAGAGAGAAAAGGAGGTCAATTACTGAGCAACGCTACATCTCACTCTTTCATCTCTCTTTCGTTACTAGAGAGACTTCAGGCATATTTCTCTCTTTGGTCAAGTCAGTATTGAAGAGATGAAGTATTTTGGATTTCTCGACAGTGATCATTTGGTTTGTTTTTTCATACAAATAGTGTAATGTTTGACTGTGTTTTTCCTACTGAAATCAACTGAAGTAAAGCTGGATTTACGTCAGTAGAAAAATAATATTGTTGAAAGTTGATAATTGATTTATCATTTATAGAGGAGCTTAATAGGCTAAAGCAGAGTTCAACAGCCCTCTCTGGTTGCAGCTGTAACCATATACCCAACAGTGATGTTACAATGTACTGACAAACCCTGGAGTACACTTATACATCACTGCAGTCAGCAAAAAAATAAAAAATAAATTCCAGGGTTTTTAGTTGCTCTTTTAGTCATTTATCAGGTAAAACTTTCAAACGTTTGCTACCTCCAGCCTCTAAAATTTGTGGATTTGCTGCTTTTCTCTGTTATGTTATATTTGTTATATTGTTATAAATTCAATAATCAATTCAATAGACTGTTGTGTGGACTAAAGAACCAATTTGAAGACATCACCTTGGGCTCTGGAAAATAATGATGGACATTTTTTAGTATTTTGTGACATTTTATAAACTAAAAAAGCTACAACTAAAGGAAAAGTATCATTCCACATGGAGGTCAGCGGTCACACAGAATAAGTGTGCCATTAAAAAGTTTTCAAACATCCCTATCATGATTTTGGATGCCCTTGATTTCTCTCTCTTTAACACACACACATGCGCTAAACACACACTGCCTCTCTCCTTAAAGCCTTTCCAGCTGACAGCTGTTGGCAGTGCCAACCGGGACAATCAGAAGAGGAGGTGTCATAATCTAGACCTCTGTGTCCAATCGCCACATGATATTACACACACACACACACACACACACATACACACACACACACACACACACACACACACACACACAAAACCACTCATGGTGCATTTCACAGGCCCAGCTGTAGCTGTCTACTTTGTGCGATTCATGTTCCTTTAAACGTCACGGTTATTGATGAAGTGTGAGTGCATGTGCAGTTGTGTGTTTTTTGTGCATGTGTGGGGGTGTGTTGGAGATACAAAGGGCTCATCCTGTATGAACTGAGCATCAGCAATAAGGTGAACCATGGCAAATTATATTAATGGGAGTTAATTGGGGCAGAAACTGGCAGATGCAAGAAGGTATGAGGACAAAATACCTCCTCTTCTCTCCACCCCCCTGCCCTGATCCCTTCTGCTCCACAGATGATTGAGAGTTTGTGTGTGTGTGTGTGTGTGTGTGTTACTCGAGGGATAAGGCAGAGGAAAGGGAGCATGATTTGCAACAGAAATCCTGCCCTATGCCCCGCATCCCATCCTCATTAACACCTCTTGTATTAGCGCCACTGATTCACAGGGTTTGTCATGTTGCATGTTAAACCCATACAAAAAAGAAATAATATGGATGAACAATCTCTGAATATAAATTAAACAGCAGTTTCTCCTCACTCCGATTATATTTAGATTGACAAAAAAATATGTGCCTAAGAACTTTTTTATATTTACAGTAAACTCGTCACTTATGTAGAAGCTGAGATAGCCTATACTATAAAAGGAGCTTAACATAGAGCATTTACCACTAAGGATAAGGTTTTAGTACAGCAAGATGAAAGTCAAAAGTCAGAAAAGATCAACTTTGAGTTACTGACTGCATACTAGGCCCATAAAATTTACATGATCAGGAATTTTTTATGAACGTTGGCATGAGTTACATGCTTTGTTCAGCACTTCATCAGATTCATGAAAAGATACAGCGAGCTAACATTAATTCATAATGGTACCCATGTGTGTTCATAAAAAATGTGGATAAAAATGACAGGAAAAATCCAGCTTTATGTGAGGAAACATAAAGCTCTGTGGAGCAAAACACAACACTCTTTAACATAGTTTGAATGTCAAATGAAATCAAATTAAAAATAATTGTTATAGTGTTAAATAAATACTTTATTTTACTTTA
Organism: Sander lucioperca; assembly: GCF_008315115.2. Classification (NCBI taxonomy): domain Eukaryota; kingdom Metazoa; phylum Chordata; class Actinopteri; order Perciformes; family Percidae; genus Sander; species Sander lucioperca. Next base: position 6,793,505 of record NC_050192.1, on the reverse strand, counting down.
ATAATACTTTCTGGAAAATACTATGTAATTACACAGACAAATGTTACTCTTTCAGTTATGTTCTTCCACTTAACCTTATTTTACCAAAGTAAGTACATTTTTTAGGAGAAACATGGGAGAATAATGTTTGCAGCCAATTATGTAATCGTTAAGATAAGAAAAGATCAACTCCCATGCAGGAAAACTAATGCGCCACAGCAGCATTAAAACAATAACATATGCATAGATAAGTAACGGGAAAACTGGGAAAACTCATAAAATGTCAACATGAGTCACAAATAACGTGACGTTCACACTTGAATCACAAATTGCACTTGACAGAATGAAATCAATGTAAATGTAATACTGCAGATGTCAGCAGCTTAAAATACACTCATTACTGTTATTAAACCTAAAAACTATAAATGAGTTCATGGATACTTATTATGTGTACTGTCTCAGGACAGTGTCTCTATTTCCTCCTAATAAGCAACAAATTACACAGGAGTTAAAAAATGCTCCAGACACCAAAAATAAATAAATAAAATTACTTTTTGCATTGTATTAATTGTTAATGGTTCAATTTATTGTTTGTAATATTTTATTTTGTTCCAAAACTCTCTTCACACCACCAGGAATACAATTCTGGTTAGGAAATAGCAATTCATTCACTTATTTTGTATTAGAATTTATAAATGCAAGAAATGCACAGTCTAGAAATAATGGAATAAGTCTTATAAAATAGGATCCTTAAACAAATTAAAAACTATCAATATTTCACATGGCCCAATATTGAACATACTAATCTACCAACAACACCAGCTATTATTGCAACCACTGTAATCCTCACAAGGAGCTGTCCGTGCACTGCAGTGCTAAAACAACTGTTTTCAGCTGCTCTATTCTCCACTACACAGCCTCAACAATTCCCTGTGATTTAGACACTGAGTGGGGTCACTCTGCGCCACTCTGCGCCACTCTGTATGCATGCCAGCACACAGGCAGAAACAAAAGACTTTCCCTCTCCACCACCTACAACAACCATGTTTCTGTTACTGTGGATGATAGAGAAGGGGAAGGAGAGGCGAGGAAGACAAACACAGACTGAAGATGAAGAGACAACAGAGAGAAAAAAAGAATAAAGACAGGAAGTGAGGAAAAAATAGTAGAAGAGAGAGGTGCTTGATCTATGCAGCTCAGGATTAAAATAACATGAGTGGCTGCATGGTGTTTGCTTGTTAAGATGGAAGAAGAAACAGACTGCAAGAACAGGATGAGGATGAGATTATTAGAATCTTTAGGACACAATCTGAAAGTTATTGATATTGTAAGATCTGTGTGTCATTAATGTGTCATTTTTAGTTGTGGATTGAAATGAAGACTGGAGAGATTTGGCAGGAACAAGGGTTACAAGATTGGAATCCCAATGTACTTCATTTGAGACATGAAGGGAATGAAAGTGGCTGTTAAAAAAATGCAGCGCCACACAGACCACACTCCTCCATCTGATCAGATGATGGCACACAGACAGATAAACCACAGTTCAAAGACATAAAGCAGACTGACTTTCAAGTCAAGTCGGGGCAAAAATGGGCTAATCCACTCTTTATTTTACTCCCTAGGATGACCTCGGCCATTAGGCTGTCCTCATTCAATTTATTGAAAGGCAAAATAAAATGCAACTCTGTGTCAAAGACAAGCTAGTTTGGGAATGGTCCCTGGAGAAGAGAGTGCCGTAAAATTGATTGAGGATCAAATTTACAATCTAATCATCTCTGAGCGGAGAAAGGGAAGCAGCTCAGGTCTGTATTGAGCGCAGGCCAAACAGAAGACTTATTATATCATTAGTGCTTTATCATTTATCCAAGGAAAAACAGCTGACCTTGGTTCAAGGATATACACACCTTTATCTAGACTTAATGTAATAGTAGAAACTCAGCAGAGGCTAATTGACTGTCCTTAGTTAGGCCGGCTGCACACTGGCTGCGTGGCGTGAGCGTGGCGTTTCTGTTGCGTGTCAGTTGCGTGGCGGCTGCGTGGCGTTTTCTAAGTCTTTACACACCAGAAACGTGTCTGACGCGGCGCTGCTGCTGCTAGCCTTGTCTGTACACCTGTATGTTTCCCATTGATAAAATGAAATACCATGTTAAACATAAATATTGTATATACTGATTTGATTACAGCAAAGACAATGTCGGCAGTATTGACGGGAAGCTAGGCTACAGAATATTTCTTCTGTATTGACAGGTGTAATATTTGAAAATCAATAATTATTTATTATTTTTTTTTTTTAAATTACATTTATACCTGCATTTATGTCAAAACCTAGAGACCTCAAACATCAAAATGTCATTTATTAATATGTATTCGTGTCAAAATGACATATAAACATCTTTTCGTAGTCTATTTTGCCTGGAAACCTTCCAACACACTTGCGTGTCTCATGAAAAATAGGCATCGGTCCTATTTCTAGCATGCACGCGTTTTCGAGACGTGCGTGTCACGCAGGCAGTGTGCAAGCTCTAACCTGTTAACATGGGAGGCGAAATAAAAATGGACACACTCACACCACGCAGTCAGTGTGCAGCCAGCCTTACTGTTGCTTTGCCATGCTAAAGGTTGCTAAGCTTTCTGTTCTTGCAGTGTACAATCATAACGTTTTATCACTTGAAATTCTTTGTAATTTTGAAACAATGGGTCTTTATTTCAAACAAAAGTAGACCGAAGCAGGCTTCTCATTTCTGGACAGTGACCGTCTATTTTGCTGGCCCGGCTGAAATGAGAGCTGTTGCTAGCAGATCTAGCTTACAATAGGCTAATGTTAACTCTATGAGTTGGTTGAAAACGCCTTTAATGTTTCAGCTGACTTTTCAAAATGAAAATCTTTTAAAAGGATCTAAAATTGATGGCCACAAAGAGACACAAAATCACAGAGAGATGTGTAACAACTATATAGAGACACAAAACAACAACAAAAAGTAGGGATGCACCGAATCCAGATTTTTGGGGTTCGGCCGAATACCGAATCCACTGGTTAAGATTCTGCCGAATCCGAAACTGAATACCGAATCCTACTCCCATCCTCAGTCCATTAACACAGTAAACACATTAATGAAGTAAACAAATGTCTGTCCTTTCTTTGCCGTAGCTGAAGTTGCTGCATTTTGGCTGCTGTCTGTAGATTCCTTCATGCACAACACGTATTCTTTCGGATGTTTCATACGCAAATGTTTTAACAGCGGCGATGTTGTGCATTGTTTAGGGTCCTTGCCACCACGAGACAAATCGGCATTGCAAATTGAACATATAGCTCAACTTGAATCGCCTTCTTTTGACTGAAAGTACTGCCAAACAACACTTTCTGCTCATGAGTTCCATTTTCACTTTCTAGCCTACTGCAGTGAACGGTCCACCTACGTAAACACCTTCCCCTAATCAACAACGGCATCATTACGTCAACCAGCGTAGCGCGCCTAGTGCAAGCATAGGGTTCGGTGGAAAAAAATTCTAAGTCTTGTCAAAAAGCCCAATATTCAGCTGAATCCGAAGCCGAATCCTGGATTCGGTGCATCCCTAACAAAAAGAGACTAAACAACTATAAAGTATGTCTTGCTCTTATGTAGGAGAGCTGGTGGGGCCTTTTACATGTCTGTGCCCAGGGGCCCATTGTCTCAAAATCCACCCATGCATGCAGTCACTACTGTAGTAAGCAAACTAGATAGCCAGACATGCAAAAACGTTTACAGTTTATGCTAGAACAAATAAACAATAGTACAATAGTAGTAAACAATAAAAAATAGTTTAATCCACTCCTTACAAATATAAGGGCTAAAGAAAGACAACAGATTTTCAAATTATTTAAATGCAGAGCTTTTCTCTTACTACTTTCAACATGTGTGGAAATCAGACAGGCCTACCGTCGAGCAAGCTATGATTGGACAATCACTGTTTAGGAGAGGGTGCTACTCCTTCAAAGAAAATAGTAAATAATGTAAGTTAATGTAATGAAAATAGCTCAAAGCATCTTAAAGGTGATAATGTGAGAATGTGCTTACAAGTGTGTAAGCCTACAGTCTATGGTGTTAGCAAACTAGGATTACTTAGAAATACCTCCAGTGGCTCATGGCAGTGCCGCAGAAACAAAGCCTTATTATTTTTAGCGATAATCTGCATAAAAGTTATTCTGATAATCCTCCTGTGCTGAGGTATTGTTTTCCTCCTTCAGATGCCTCCTCCCTTGCAGGATCCCCCCCCCCCTGCTGCCTAACAGAACACAGGAGACGACTTCAGAAGTTACATCCAAACACCGCTGCCGCCTCAGATTCGATGCCCGTCTTGTTTGAAGTCGGTCCTAGTTGGAACAGTCTTCTTCTTTTGAGTATTCTTTCAAGCTTTAATCAAAGCTTACTCTTATTTCATCTGAGCACAGAACACGTTCGGGAGTGGGAGGTCGCTCCCCCACGCCGAGGATCCAATCAGCTGGTTGGGTTGAGGGAGATGCTGCATCGCCATGGTGACGGGCTGCCTGCTGTCCCCCCTGCTCCAACTGATTTGTGGATTTGTATGGATGAGTGTCAGGACTGCACCAACACCTCAGTGCTCTGATGTGAATGTGACACAAAAGGCCTCTCTTGTTTTCCCCCTCCCATCTCTTCTGATAAGTAAAGCCCTGCCGTACTTCCATATGAGCAACATATTCTCACTTATGACCATAATCTGAAGCAGATTTTGTTCTCTGGAAGTACAGAATGACTCACACAAACCTATCAGGTGGTGATTTAAAACAGGTGTTCCCATTAATTAAGGGGATCCATGCTACATCCCAGACTGAAGAAAAACATGTGTTAAGCCTTGCAAGCTTGCTGTCAGTGAAGCTAACATCCCCCTAGTGATTTGTGAAGCTCAATATTGTGACAGGCGAGGAATAAAGCAAAAGTAAGACATTTTATTTTGTCAGTTGGAGGGTGAAGGAAAAAGCCCACATGGTGCGATTTTATTTACAACATTCGATCGGATGAATGTTAAGTTACACGTTTGATCAATCGTTTCATTTAAGTGCTCTCTCTTCTCTGTGTTTTCTCAGATGTTGATAAAGGCGTTCTTGAACATAACTTTTGGCATTTCTGAATCTCTTATGGTTGTCCTTATTTTCTCTTCCAAAACCGGCTGCCTTTGAAGTTGTGCCGAGGGGATTGCTCCACTCCGTTTCAGTAACTTCTGTGTCTCTGATCTGTGATGGCAGCGAATACATGATCTCCTTTTTTTTCCTTTTGTTTCAAGCGTTCTCACTCTCTTTCTGCAGCAATGATAATGATGTGAGGGGAGATAAAAATTACAGAGCTCTGTCTTAATGAGAAAAGTCCACCTGCACCAATATTGAAATGCAAGCGGTTAAGAACAATGGAGGCATGGAGACCTCTTACACTGCACCGAATGATCAGTCAGTAATAGCTTGTGTCAACAAAACAAGTTTCATTTAGTAGCTATTCTGGAGCTTTTGGCCTTAATTCACACAGACATCATGTACTTTTAGATGTTAAGTTGTTTTTTTCAATTTTCTGAGTTTTTCTTTTCATCCATTTTGGCTCAAAAGTTGAGACCGAAAGTGCATTCTTGACTTTGGAAACAGCAGTTGAGAAACTCACCACAAGGGCCATTTAGAAGCTGTTCTGGCTGTTCAAGCTTTTGTTAACCGGCTCAAACATAGTTCAAAACTACAGAACTTTATTTTGAAGTCTAGTGGAGATCCCAATGTTTTCAATACAACGGTGTATTAGGGCCATTGTAGGTATAAAAAAATGAAATACAAAAAACATAGAATATGTATTTAAAAAGATGTGAAAGACATCTTTAATGTTTCCTTTTGATGGAATAGTGCTGAAATAATAACCGTGAAGTATTTCTGGAAACTTGGTGACAGAAAGGCCATGTGATATGGTTGAAAGCTCCATAACAAGCGAGTATGTGGAACTTGACTTGAAATTGTTTTGTCAACTGCTGTTTTCAAGGTAAAAAAAGAACTGTCAAGCTTAACTTTTAATTCCCAGTAGTACTCAGAAGTATGGAAAGTGTAAACACGGCAACTTTTAAATTGTATGCAGGACTTCTACTTGTAACAGTATTTCTGCATTGTGGCATTCCTTCTTTTACTTAAGTAAAAGATCTGAATACTTCTTGTTGATGGTAGTCAAGTTGCTTCAAATGTCGTCACTCTTGCATTGATTGAGAATCCTCATCTTGCCACTTATCATGCAGCTGTGATGCTTCACCGCTCCGGAGATGCTCTCCTGACCTGCGGTTTGGGACCTGAACCAAGCGGTTGGCTTTGTAAAGCAGCCATATCGGCTTCAACCTTGTTCTTGAATCGATGCAGGTTGCCATGGAGACACCTTCAACCAGAGTGCATCAGCTTCCAGATCGCGTCCCCCTTCTTTCGGCAGCTCCAGAGGGACCCCGCTGATCCCAAACAGCTCACTTTGGCGATCTCTTGGAGAGTGAGAGTGATAGGATGAGCCAGCAGCAGGAGCACGGAGAGGCATTTCCATGGCAACCGGCAAGCTCGGAGGATAGGAAGAGCATTAATGGGTGGCTGAGGTGGCTGCGAACATCACTGAAACAACAAACGTCCATTCTCTCCACACACAAACACACACTCAGAGTCCGTGTTCTCTGATCCGTGACCTTCGAAAAAACAGTGACTGTGAACAAACAAACCGCAGAGCAGAAGCAACTGTTAACCCACAGAAGCAACTGTTTACCCACAAACGCATGCACACATGCATGCACGCACGCGCGCGCGCGCGCACACACACACACACACACACACACACACACACACACACACACACACACACACACACACACCTTGAGAAAGGAAAGGATCCTCTGAGTGCAGGGAGGAGTCTTGTTCCTCTGGTGTAATCATCAGTAAGTCCACTGGGATGCAAACACTCCCACAGCTCACACTTCGTAACTCCTCCTGCTAAGTTCATCAAATAACAACCCTCTGCTGTGTCGCTACTCAAGCTCTGGAGCCTTGTAATGTCCTCTCAAGCTCAAACCTCATTTGTATTCTACTTCTGTATCCAGTTTTCACTTAGCTATCTTTGATTCAGTCCCCCATGCCAATATGTTTTCCAATGTTAACATTGTTAGTCATGTTTTCCATACAGCATTGTGCACCTCCTCACTTGCAGCTCATTACCACTGTTATAATCGTCGATGGATGATCAGTGTAATTAGGCGTTCAACTCGAAGGGAAACCAGCGGGACGAGATGCTTTATACTGTAATTTCAGTTCCGTTTGTCCCACTCAGGTAGAAATGTATCCTTAACAGTGTTGGGAGTAACGCGTTACAAAAGTAACGCAATTACAGTAATGTATTCCTTTTTGCTGTAACGCAGTAATATAACGCATTACTAATTAAATTTCGGTAATATTATACTCGTTACAATCTCAGTAACGCGAGTTACAACGCATTTTAACGCAACATTTAGTGGTGCATTGTTTTTTTTAAGAACACATTTTCTTCACAGAAAGCCGTATTATTTTCCTGTCGCTGTATTCGATGGTTGAGATGACTGCAGAGACAAATACATTTGCGAGATGGATATTATTTTCAGGAGTTATTACACTGCGTTGAAATGAGCTGTCCTGTTTCTGTTCCCGTGGTCAGAGCCAGAACCACAGACGGTACGGACAGCATGTATGTCCCAACAGGTGACGGTACGTCAGCGGCTGACAGATATAAACATGTCGGGAATTAATGTTGAGGCTTGCTACACGTAAATATCATTGCATTTTTATCAGCCGTGGAGAGTAACTATGCCTGTAGTGGAATGGCTTCTAATGACGACCAAAAGCGCTTGTCTTTTACTGTGACCGTTTACTGTTCAATATGTTGCAGTTTTACAAACAAGAAAGTGAACAACTGGAGCCTGACGGACATGTTGCATCTCAGTAAGCTAGCAAGAGTAGGCTACACAACAGACAACGTCCGTGTAACCTACTTCAAAATAAAAGCACTTCCTGTGACGGTTCGCAGTAAAACTAAATTACTGTTAAATAAGGTTGTGTAGGCTACCTTTTCACAAATCAGCTGTAAATCAAGTACTGTAAATAATGTAAATAGTGAGTTTTAATCACACTATAATTGAACATTTCCTTTAGAGTGTTTTAACCTAAACAACATGAATTTCTTATTGAAGTGCTATAAACAAACATTTTACAACAATGCCGTACTTTTAATTGAGTGTTTTCATTTTCTCCTACTTGCCTATTATACTTGAAGGGAACAATGGAGCGGGAGATTGGTCGGAGAATCGGCGCAGCGGGTGCGGTATTACATTCAATTTATCGCACCGTTGTGACGAAAAGAGAGCTGAGCCAGAAGGCAAAGCTCTCGATCTACCGGTCAGTTTTCGTTCCTACCCTCACCTATGGTCATGAAGGTTGGGTCATGACCGAAAGAACGAGATCCAGGGTACAAGCGGCCGAAATGGGTTTCCTCAGGAGGGTGGCTGGTGTCTCCCTTAGAGATAGGGTGAGAAGCTCAGTCATCCGTGAGGAGCTCGGAGTAGAGCCGCTGCTCCTTCGCGTCGAAAGGAGCCAGTTGAGGTGGTTCGGGCATCTGGTAAGGATGCCCCCTGGGCGCCTCCCTAGGGAGGTGTTCCAGGCACGTCCAGCTGGGAGGAGGCCTCGGGGAAGACCCAGGACTAGGTGGAGGGATTATATCTCTAACCTGGCCTGGGAACGCCTTGGGATCCCCCAGTCGGAGCTGGTTAATGTGGCTCGGGAAAGGGAAGTTTGGGGTCCCCTGCTGGAGCTGCTACCCCCGCGACCCGTTACCGGATAAGCGGAAGAAGATGGATGGATGGATGCCTATTATACGTTTTACTTATCTATTTTGTATAGCTTTAGTTACTTTGCATATTTATATTAATTATACAAAATATGAATAATCTATGATGTATTAAAGTGGATAAAGAGGAGACTTTATTGATCCGGTGGTGAAATTCACAAGCTAGCTGCCAAATCAAACTTCCCCTGTTATTTTGGTGAAAGTAACTCAAAAGTAATGCAAAAGTAGTGTAACGCATTACAATTCAGAGACAGTAATATTGTAATATAACTAATTACTCTCAAATGACAGTAACTAGTAATCTATAATGTATTACATTTTGGATGTAACTTGCCCAACACTGATCCTTAATAACAGCCATCATGTTTCCCATCAGTCAACCCACTTAAATCTTCAAAGGCCGTAGACAGTCCAGGTCCAGGAGAGTAATATATTTTGGATGTCACGTCTATATGATTGCTAAAGGCTGCAGTCATCAAACAGCTTTCTTGTCCAATATGAGAGTATTGATTGATGAGAGGACAGGATGTTGGAAATTAAATGTCCTGCTGGGAAGTAGCTCTAATGGATCTGAGTTTTGTTTTGGCTCTTTGGGGGAGGAAATGTGGATGCACTTTTGCTTTGAGAGCTTTTTGAGATTTGTAGGCCATAGATTGAATATTTAGGAGGCGGAGAAAGCACAGAGAGAATAGAGATCGAAAACTGGGCTGAATATACAATTCAGGAATGCGGCTAGATCCATGTAAAGTGCAAAGTTTTAATTTCTTTAGTATCGACAAACTACAAACATGCATGTTTCTTTATAAAATTTCATTTCAGCACTAACTGGTAAGACTTTATAATTGTTTTTTTAATTCCAATTGTTTTTCCAAATGTATTCATTCATATTCTACTAGACTGTCGGAACTTCATCTTTCTTTATGTTCAAGTAATGTGTTTTGTGGAAATCAAACTTGCAAATTGTCCATCATTCAGCATCTTTGTCTACTGTAAAAAAAAAAAGTCCTAGACAAACTACCCAATTAAAGTTTTGACTGTTGGACTGGAATGAGAAATATATCTATATATTACTATTATTATTATATATTATATTTATTGTTCTCTTCATCTTTTTATTTCTTTTTAAATTTTGTAGCAGCCTTTTATTATTTTTATTTAATGTAATTCTGTTCATCTTTCCTTGAGTTTGTTAGGAAAGCTCTTTCTATAAGCTTTTAGCTACACAAGCGTTTGCTTACTTTAAATTTATGTACATCTGAGTAGGTAAAGGTGTGTTTGTACATATGGGAATTTACAGTAATTGTGTAGATATCATATCTTTTATAATAATTGTATTTTTTGATTGTATATGCAAACAAATAAAAAGAAAATGAATGAACAACAGAGAAATACAGTTTGGGATATATGATAGTAAAGAATTGACATCAGGCAGCTGGGGAGTTGTATATGGAAGTGGAAGTTTTCTTTTTCCATAAACTGGTCTAACAGCAGGGACATACCACAAGTCACAGTGTCAATATATCACTAAGAATCACATAAGATTTGCACACAGCATTGACATATCATAATAAGCAGTGACATCTGTCAATAAGAATCAGTATATGCCAGTGAGAAGTGGTATATGACACTGGAACATGAGCGACATACCAGAAACCAACAGTCTATACCACTCAGAATCGACCGTAGCCAGTTTTCACTCTAAACATCACTCGTTATATCTGCTAAAAGTAGCTTTCAGATATGTCCTCCTACTGTCATTTGAAAAGAGAGCGCATAGCTGTTTTTCAAAGTTTAAAATTGGGCATTGTGGTGCAACCTTCACAGATGTGTCTTTTCTATAAATCAAGGAGCATCTGAGCATCATTCACCCTCAAACAATAACAGCCAGGTGTCATAACAGAATCTGATATATGATGAAGACCTGAGACTGCGCGTCAGTCTTCTCGACACCAGCAGACACACGCAAACACTCACACACGTTGACATGAACATCACTCAAATGCACGTGCATGGACACACGCAAGCTTATGCGAGGCAGATAGTTTCAAATGGGTCACCGTGTCCTTGTCCTGCTGCCTAATACAGGAGGAGGAAAATAAATCAAACCTGCTGTCTTCTCCATCCTGGCCCAGTGATCAAGGAGATAAACCCCTGATGTGAAATCTATAAAGCCTGCCCCTACTCTGGGAAACGCGAAAGCGAGCGGCAGAGAAAGAGACTTATTGACAACAGCTGCAAAGTCTAATGGATCAAACAGAAGCTTAGGATCATTTATGCAGTTTTATTCCCCTTCTTGCTTATTCAATAATACACAACGGAAAGTCAAAGACAAGACAGTAAGCAACATTTTTTAAAACCAACCTGTTAATGTACCAAGTTGCCCTTTTTTCAAATGTAATTATATCGGTATTCAAACTTTTTCTGTCAGTCTAAAAGCGTCCATCTTGGAAATACCAATCAAAGCATCTCAGCTTTCAAATTCAGTTCTGCAGAGTACATTTTCCCTGCCAACATGGAAATAGCAGAAACCAGCCCACAGACATGCTGGTGAATTTAAATGCTTGGATCATTAGTAGCAAGGAAGAGCTTCTCAATAGTGAGCTTTTGTAGTATAATTACTTAACAACTTGTACTCGTTCTCTGCACAGTAAACATGTTCATACAAACATAATGTCTTGTTGTTAATACACCACATCCCCCCCTTTTCTTTTTGCTAAAACGCGGCATGCTCTCATCGCTGAGATTATTTGTGTGAAGTTATTTATCTCTCTCTCTTTGCCCTCAGGTCCTAATTAAGTGGAATTCAACTTGCTTCATCTTGTAATTATGAAGCCGGGGGGAGAGGAGCTCGCTCTGGTCCGAGTATACAAACAGATTGAGGAGAAGGAGGATGAGAGAGAGCTGGAGAGGTTGGGCAGGATGTTGATAGTTGGATGTTTTTGTTCATATTTTTACTGAATGTGATTCTAGAAAAGCTACAGGTTCATTTGCATTCTTGAGCCACGGAGAGTCAGAGTAGTTACAGCTGCTATCTGCGGATTCAATGAGGATATTTACTTTGTAAAAACGTGACTGAAATTCTAACAAAAAACTGCACTACCACAGAGGCTTGACACACTCAGAGGCTTTCATTCATGTCTGAGAGCGTAATGATTTATTCACAAAATGATTAGTTGTGTTTGCATATACAATTCATATCAAAGTAACCCACTACAGAGAGACAATGACAACAACAACAGCATGCATTTAATCTGCAAGGTCAGTGGAACTGGCTGTGATGTTTAAAATATCTCAACTGTGAACTGTGAGCTCAGATTGAGAAGGCCAGAGGGATCAAGAAGCAACAAAGTCATTCGCCAGTTGATTTGGCATACTCTTGGTTCGGGGTCTTGTTTCTCGCATTCAGCCTGTCACATCCCATCACAGCAAGGCGAGCCTCAAAGCTCAGTCTTGTTTTTAGCTCTGACAGGAAAGTTTGGCAGAATTTTGCAGTTGTCTGAGGTTATGAGGAGTTGTCGGTGAGAAGGTGGCGTCCGACGACTCTTCATAACTGTAGGCACTGGTGGACTCGGGGGGAGTGACCATGTTCGGATAAAACGCAGCAAAAGTGCTCTCTTGGATGACCCTATGGTAGAGAAAACGTGGGGTCCTTGAGGAGATTCCAGGGAGTATCCAGAAAAAAGGGGAATTTTCACTAAAACGTTTAGTATAATTCCATCCAAGTAACACAATGACATAATGTATGACTATAGTACTTTGTTCATGGGTCTCATACACTTTCTGTAAGAAAACATCTAAAAGCAAAAATGCTATCAGATCTTATCAAATGCGGGTCAGTTTAGGGGTCCTTCACATGACAAAAGTTTGGGAACCACTGCTCTAGGGTGCCCTTACAGTCGAGAAAACGTAATTAGGTGCCCTTTAGGGTGCCGTTACAGTAAATAAAACATGATAAAGTGACCTCAAGGGTGTCCTTACAGTCGAGAAAATGTGATGCAATGCCATATAGGCTGGACATATATGGCATTACATGCTAGAAAACTTTCTGTGCGCTGGTGCCCCATTTTATTTTTAGAATCAGCCACTGATTGTAGGTGTCTAAGCCTTACAGGCCAGGGCAGTAGGGCATGGCTGCATCAGCCTTTTTACACGCCCATCCTGGTTACACTAATTACATTACTCCTGGAGAAACGGGATAATCAAATCTCAATGAGGCGTGGAAGACTTGAATGCTATGCTTGACATGAAAATCTTTACTGACAGAGGTGTTGAACCTTTGTTTATTTCCAAGAGCCCAATGTGTACAGAAAAAGCACCTGAAACCCATTTTACACCAGATCTGTTAGGAAACACCAGTCCAGCTGGATAAAGATCAGTGCTGAGACCCAAGTTTAACTCAGCTCTTCTTATTATTCTTGGAATTATTATTATTCTCTCTATTATTTTAGAGATGAAAATGGTGCTGAGCCCCAACTGGATCAAACATCATCCCTTGGGGGGCATTCAATGGCTGATTGCAGAAATAATGAATTTTACAACGGGGGAAAAAATCTGTATTTAATGTTGAATATTGGATTAATGCATCCCTGCTAAAAAAAAAAGAAAAAAAAGAGCAGTTACTGTACTGATACATTACTATGGTATTGTTTCACACTTTAAACAGGCTTCAAACTACATTTTGATTTCAATGTCCTCTAGGATTTACTTGAATAGGACACATAGCTGCATTCATTTATGATAATAGCAGCCAAAAAGCCAGATATTCAATGCACCACTGTTTGAGAGCTGAATAATGGAGGCCTTCCTGTTCAAGTTCTGCAAACTGGTCTAACTTTAGCAATTGAAAAAAAACAAAACTGGATTTTAGCAATTACTTAATTGGAGGACTCCATCAGGACCAAGTCTATTTGTGATTGACTGAGTGGAGTTAGTCCAGAACCGTTTGGATGGTGGGATGGATGGATTTAAATGTAGCTTCTCAATCAAAATAAAATGTTTACAAAGTCCTATATATGATTTAAACTCGAGGACGTGGCACTTTGACAAATGTGGATGACTATGAACCATTCTACAACTGAGAAAATAAAATCCACCATCATCGTAGCCTTTGATATGCAGAAGAGACAGATTTGAAGAATAAGTTAGTTAGTGTTATTCTGGAGCTTCCCATAAGACTTAAAAAGGCAGCAGGAAAAACAGAGTATGTTGGTCTCCTCTGGGACGAGTTTATGCTCCTTAAGATTATCACTTTCCCCTGTTGGGGGATTTGTCAGTGATCCCTCGTGCAGCGGGGCAAGCTATTTAGTGACGCTCCCTCAGGGATACATAATATAATAGGATAATGCAACAGAAGATTGGGAAAATTTTCTTTTGCAGAGAGAAAAATAACACAACATAGACAGCTGCTGCTCGCATCAGTGATACTGCTACTCAGCCGGTGTGAACCACAATCACTGAATATATCTCTTGCCTTTCATACATACAGACACACTGTTCAAAAACACACCGGTGATGTCAAACTCAGAGCTGCCAATCACTCCTCCTCCTCTCCTCAAGCCATTCAGCACTCATTTCCAGCCAAATATCTTGCTGTTAGCTCTCCTGCTGCTCCATAAGTAGCTCCTGATTAGGAATGTTATTAAACCCTATAACTTCAGCACATCCACATCCTGCAGAGACTCCTGGAAATACCTCATTATCTCCACATCAGCTTCACCACTGGCTCTGTCTGTCTGGCAACTGGAAACTATCCCATCATCATCCCACCAATTTAAAGGGCAACACAATCCTGGAAAATACCAACAGACTTCCAAAGCTGCAGTTTCTTTCTCCGGCCTCAGCGAAACATAAGAGAACCAGGCAGATCTCGTGAAACATATATAAAGCCATACCTCTGGCAAACACTGCAGAAATCAGGCTATAGGCTGCCTCTGAGACACCTCGCTCTTTAGACTTTGGTGTTGCTTCATGCAAGCAAATTGAGGGTGTAATTAGAGTTTCCACACTGACAGTTTTTAATAACAGCCATCCTGAGGGATTTCCTTCAGTATTCTCTTAACAACATGAAGACTAAACCAGCTTCTTAGGTAATGGAGCCTGTGAGGTCTCTGATGCTTGTCGAAGTGCGATTAAGTGTTAGATAAGCCATTCAAAACAAATAGAAAGCAATCAGAGAGCACAGACGTGCACAAAGGCCACATTATTCTGATGATAGAAAGTGTTTGCAAGTTTTTAATGTTCTTTAAAAGAGACACAGTGCTGGACATGGGTGGCCATCAGTTTTTGGAAAATCAAGGATGAATTGTGCCAAATTTTACATGACAGCTGGGATAGGACTGTTAAGATTTATTCAATTTCTGTAGCAGCAACTTGCATTTAAACATTGCTCAAATGTGTGCGTGAGTTATGAAAGTTTATGTCAATAGATTACAGGAATTTGGCAGCTAATTATAGAAGAACTGTTTGGCATGTCAAAAAAACAAATCAATAACTTTTATTCTCAGGGTCATTGAAATATTTAAGTTACAATTTTTGGTAAAGCTTGAATGACAAATGAGGGGAAAAAATGTCTACTTCTCATGGTTTAAAACTGCAATCACTGATTTTTTTTTTGGCCACTTGGGGACAGCATAACAACCACAAACTTAACATATTCTCACCTTTATAAACTGTTAGGTTGCTTTCACACAAAATCAGGTGTTGCGGGGAAAACACCACTCCTTTCATTCATTTATATGTGGGTAGTGCGTTTAGGCTGCGGCGGTGGGGCCCACAGGGGATGCCGAAAAAAAGTCTGGAAAAGAAGTCGATGATAGCCATGGAAGTTAACTAAAACAGTAAATGTGGAGGCCCTAAAACTAAACTGTGAGCTGAAAGATGTTAAAATGTTCCGTAGAGCTGAGGGGAACTGCAGAGTCGGGTGATTATTCTACCAACCACATCTTTCACATTAAACATATTAATTTGATGTATTGTTAATAGGGCTGTCAAAATAACGCGTTAATTTCGATTAATTCATCTGAGAAAAAATAATGCGTTAAAAAAAACAACACATATTAATCCATTCCATATTGACGTTTGACCCGGAGCCGTTCTAGCCACCATTCAACTGTAAAATGAAGGAGGGAGACGAGAATGCGTTGCCTAGATCATTGATTGGAACATTTACTTGTAAAAATCTTCTTCCTGAATAGGGTTGGCTACCGAAATCTGGTGCCATTGATATGTCTGCGCTTCTCTCTGATGCTCTGAAACAGACGATACAGGCAACACAAACACCGCTGCATGTGATGCTAGTTAACACTATACTCTACAGCAGCTAATGTTAGCCTACCGCTAGCTAGTAGCTGGATTAAAAACGGTTAAAATGTTGACAGCTAACGCTAAACGGTGTAAAGTTTGACTGTGTTTCACTGTAGAGAATTCAACACCGGGATGTAACAATCTGCAGCTGCCGTTGTCGGAAAAACAGCACTGTGAAACAACAATAAAACTGGTAAACTACAGCCTCGTGGTGCATTCAAAGTTATTGTTAAATGTCCTTTTCCCATCTGGTGGTTGTTTTTTTCGTTCAACAGCAATTTACTAGTGAAATAAGTTATTGCTATAGTTATTACATTATTATTAAATCATTTCATATTGACCATATGGCCTTAGCAATAAACAAGCCGTTCTTTAATGTCGCCGACTGTTGTTTAGTACCCTTCTTTTTTTTCACTTTTTTTTTACTTTCTTAAAAAGAATCGGTTCAGGTACCGTTAATTATGTATGCAATTAATTTTGATTAATTAATCCCAGAGTATGTAATTAATTAGATTACATTTTTTAATGGATTGACAGCCCTAATTGTTAATATAAAAATGTTGGTTGGTGCAGCTTTAATCTTTTGCTGAAAATTGTAAAAGCATCTTTGAGATATGGTGCTAACAGACAAAGTAGCAAGTGCGTGACGTCCTCTACGCCTTGGAGCTGTTATATTATGTTTTGTTTGTGCATGTAAATTTACACCCCTATCAATGCTCTTCATGTCTTTGCAGTTTAACTTCAATAGACAAGTATCCATTTTGTGGAGTAAAATTAGAGTCCCAGAGCGTTTTGAAGAACGAGGGACGCTGAAGTCATTTTCATCTGTCAGCCCTGACAGTTTCTTCTTCTTCTCCTCCTCGCCTCACATAATCTCCATATCTCTGCTCATTCCACGTCCTAACTACTCAGCAATCAAAACTGTCAGTCACACTTAAGACTCTAAATACCTCGCATTTCCCCAATCAGACACACGACCACTCTCGTGGAAAGACAAACTCATCATCACTTCAGCATGACATATTACTCATCAATAAGCTGCAGTAAATGGCACTAAATAATGTGACCTTGACAATATCGGTGCAATGTTTTTTTCCGTTTTTGTGTATATTTATCACGTATTTCATTGTTATCTTAACAACTATTGAATGGATTTCCATGAAAGTTTATTCAGAAATTTGTTTCTTGGGAAGAGGTTGGGGTAGTGGATGGGTAAAAAACACAGGACTTTCTCCCAAGAGAACGGGGTTCATGTCCTGTTCTTGTCCCGCATGTCAGTTAAACGCATGTCCTGACCCAGGGTGTCAAAACGTGTCCTGCCAAGAGTGCTGACCAAGCGTGTCTAAATATGACGCCAAAGAAGACTTTTTGCGTCAATAACAAACACCAAATGCACCTGACCTTTTATTTGACACGATGGGAGTGAAAACGTGTTAGCAAACCTTAAGACATTTCCATCAACTTCAACTGTACTTTGTGTTTAGTGCTAATTAGCAAATGTTGTAGCAAATGTGTAGTAGCAAATGTTAGCATGCAAACACAAAAATCTAAGATGGTAAACATACTGTAGTCAACATCATACCAGCTAAACATTACCATATTAGCATTGACATAGTGAGCATGTTAAGATGCAGACGTCAGGAAGTCAACATCTGTCTATTTAGCTTAAGCTACAAATTCACAATTTTGAGTTTACTGTAGGCTATATTTGATGCTAATTAGCAAAGGTTAACATGCTCACATGCTGACCTAAGATGATTAACATGGGACACATTGCACCTGCTAAAGGTCAGCATGTAAGCATTTTTATTTTAAGCATGTTAGCATGGTGATGTTAGCCTTTAACTCAAAGCAAAGTAAGTAACATGACTGTAGACTTTATATTCTGTTAGCAATATATTTATCATGTATTTTATGTGCATTTGTCATTATTTATTTGTCTTGATCTGTAAAGCACTTTGTAAAGCTCTATATAAATAACAATAAAATGTCAAAGAATATGTGATTATTTTCTTAAGGTCAAATATATATTGGCACTACAGTTGAGTCCTTGTAATCCTTAGAGAAAGCACAATGCCACAGCTTGTAACACTGACCACACTGTTACCTATGACATTTTTAGTGCACATTAATGTCAAATTCCTCCACCGGCTGTGGCAGATTTGTGAGCAGGCACATATCAGGACCTCAAGTCCGGCTGTGATTGCAGCATCTTGGACACAATGTTCGATCTCACCTCTTCACCATAGACTACACACCCCACCTTACCCTCTGGGACTCCTTTAAATTGCCTCGCTGACACTGTGTTTAGCAGAGTAGAATAAACAGTAGTAGAATTTATGGACTAAAATGCTTCATTCTCAAGCAACCAAAGAAGCACAATGATGAAGTAGCTTCTTGATTGTATTATTTTTTTCAGAGTCATTACTTTTCTAAATGTTTCTGTTGTCAAAGGTACATTGAGGCTATGAAAGTGTCAACTTAAGAGGCTGACAGATTGGCCACTGTCCCTTTAAAATCCTCATCAGCTAAAGGAGGTGATTGACTTTTTTAATCCTCAGACAGACTTAGTCTGTAGTTCAAGATCTGGGAGCTTCAGCTGACTTGGCTAGTTTTTAATTTGGCTGATTCCCTCTACATGCATCAACATCTCTCTTTTTTTCTTTGTGCTTCTGTAGCGTTTTTTTGACTCCGTAAAATCACCATCCATCCACTGTGACCTCTCAGAGGTTAAAAAAAGAAATGTTTTCCTAAAGGGCAGCCCGGGGAAGCAGCAGAGCACTTAAGAGAGGGAGTAAAGGAAAAGAGTGCAGAGGGTTCCATCTAAAAACCTTCAGGTGAACACTCCGATTCTTTGGATTTGTTTTTCCCGCTAATAGCTTCTTTTTCTGAGTGTTTGTGTTCATGTTGGCGTCTTAGTCTCATGTGTGGTCAAGTTACATCACTGTAAAGCCTCTCAGACTCTTCCGGCCCTTCATTTTATGTGTGAGAGGATAAAGACCGGGCTAATGTCATTAGCTCTCTGCCTTAAATCCAGACCATCTCAGCTACGCTGCAAATATTCACAGAGCTCCATGAATGCCCTGGCTTTTTTTGATTAGCTTTGATCAGCAACCAATTATTGCCAGCAGACTCTCAGCTTTTATTTATTTATTGTCTATTTTTGAAGAGACAAGTACAGAATTCATGGCATCTATATTCAGGGGTCGAGATCAGTGAGTTCAGCATCTTTTTTTAGAATAAAACAATATTTCACATGTGAAAGGTTTGTGGTTAGTTGGACATTGTATAAGTGTTAAGTTTACATGATATAGGCAATATCAGATATTTCACATATTAAAAAACATGTAATAAGGTTCAAACTCCATCTGCCTTGAAAGATCATGCGGCGTGATCAAAAGCTCCAAAATGGCTACTGAACGGACCTTGTAGTGGGCTGTCAAAAATGCAGGTCATTGCCATTTGATGGTTTGAAAAATATTGATTATAGCCGTTTTGAAGTTTTACATTTCATAGGCGAAAACATTAATTCCATATTACCTTTCATGAAAGGAAAATTTGGGCAGTTTTAGTCATTTTATCAAAATAATCTCATTCATTTTTCATCTTCAGATTAGGAAGAGGAATAACATATATACTTCTTATTGGATAATAACATGGACAAAAATAACACAAGCACTATTTCAAGCTGAATATTTCAGCTTTCGAACATTCCCTGTATCAGATTTAATTATCTTCCCTTCTCCTCTGCAGACACATTGTGATAGTGCACTCTGCGTACCTTTCTCTCTCCTTTCCCTGGCACAATGTGACGGTGATAAGCAGAATGTCCCGGTTCCACTTGACATCTTTCTGAAGAGGTGTAAAATTGAATACTGCATGATGCACCGAGCATATATATAATAATATCAGTCAGTCAGACGCTTTTATCAAACGGTGTTATCATGCATCAAACATAAGGCAAACAGAGCCTTTGTCTTCTCTGTCACTATCACAGGGTAACACACAACTGAACTACGGTACATGCAGCTGTCCCTGGAGCAGTTCTTCCTGATATTCTGGAAATCAACGTTTGGATCAATAAGCTTCCAGCAACCAAAATGGACTTGTTTGTTTTGGCTCCGAATGCGAGACCACTTAGAGTACCGAGAGGAAAGCCACTTATTGCACAGGAAGCTGCTGGTCAGACAACCAGGAATTGGACACACTTCTGATTCTATGGATTTTTATGGATATACAGCCACAGAAAAAAACACTTTCTAGTTTGCTCAAGGGTTTATAAATGGTAACTAATGGATTTGTTAATGGCAAATAAATCACTTATTTATGGATATATATATATATAAAAAAATATATAAAAATATAAAGTAGGACATTAGGCTGTGAAGAATCCATTTGGCATCCTCCAGATTGTTTTTTTTTTATAAGGAAACCCCAAGGAATTATAAAGTGAAAAAGACATTAAAGCAAAAATAAACATAAAATGTCTTAGTGGTGCTAACACGATCTTCCAAAACAGTTTCAATGCTGCTTGGCATAGATTCTATAGTTTTTCCAAAAGTTAATCGCACATTTGTTTTTTTGATGAAGAAATCTCCTGCAGGATCTACTGTATATGACTGCGAAGGCCGTAACATATGATTCACATCACTTTCATGCTATGTTAAATTGTTTAAGTTTGTAGATGATTCCACATCATCAGGTTGGATTTTAAACATTCATTAAGCAGCTTACAAAAATAGGTTTCATCCCTGCTGGAATGGTGTGCAGCCAACAACTTGGAGTTCCAAAATAAAGGTAGTAGCAATGGGTGGACTTCCATAAAAGCCATAGTGGCCATCTACCTTCATGAATCAGGAAATTCATTAGGTGGAGAACTGGTGGTGTTCATGCAGAAAAGTGAAGATGAGAACAAAATAGAAAGACACAAAAGATGTCTCACTGTTTGGGCCAGATGCCAGCTCTGTCTGATGTACGCCTGCCAACTGCTGTGCAAAGTTTTGCAAAAGATTTGTGCAAACTATAAAACAGACCATCAAACCAGACTGTGGTTTTTTCCATATCTGCAAAGAAGCAAAGGAACGCTACATCATTACAGTGATCATCATTATTCTTAGTTCTAAAAAATCTCTTCATCTAGTGGAAGGCAGAGCTCATCAAACATTCAGGACATCCCATCATTGGAGAGGAGGGCTGCCTTTGATAGCACATCACAGCAGCCTCATACCACCTGAAATGACATCTGACAGGGAGGATTTCTTTTACAATCACGTCAGGATTTCAGACTGCTTAGAGAGAGAAAGCACCTCGATATTGGCTATTTAAGTTGCCTAGAAAACCTTTAAATGGCAGATTCCACAGTGGCCTCAGCGAAAATGAGAGACGATATGAGACAGAGAGTGATACTGAATGAGGCTGTGAGTAAAAGAAGCACTGTGATGATCAAAAAAGATGTTTTTTACTTGAGTAAAAGTGCAAATATTAGTGGCAAAATGAACTTAAAGTATCAAAAGTAAAAGTACTTGTTTTGCAAGAAAAATGGCCCTTGTGGCTGATACATTAGCCTATTATATATGACATCATTAGATTGTTAATACTGATATTAAGCTAAATAGTTTTGTGTTCTGGACTGTTGGTCAGACAATAAATCACATTTGAAAGTGTCATCTTGGGCTTATGGAAATTGTGATGGACATTTTTATTGTTTTCTGACATTTTATGGACCAAACGATTGATCGAGTACTTAAGAAAAAGATGGTTGTCAATGAAAATGAAATTCCTGAAATGTAACCATTAACTACAGCTGTTAGATAGATGCAGTCTGAATTGTTAATTTTCAACAAGGGGAACCCGGTTTGTTTTGTTCACCTGTGACTAACAAACCGCCTCATGAACGACTCTTTTGGTTCTGTATTTTTTACAAAATTAGATACTTTAGAGAATATTATAGATCCAAGATGAAACTGACAGAAGGGCAGGAATCAGAGAAAAAGTTGCAATTATAAATGTGTCTGCTACTTCAGCACCACAGACAGTGCCATGGATTTATCAATACACAGGCTACTGATATTTCAGAGCCATGGGGCCATAGATTCTAACTTGCACAAACTTATCTCAGATAAAGGATCAATGAGTCCGGCAGACTAGACTAAAATATTCTTTTTTATTTATTTATTTATTTTTATTTTTTTTTGGGCATTTTAGGCCTTTATTTTTACAGGACAGCTAAAGACATGAGAGGGGAGAGAGGGGGGGAATGAAACACAGCAAAGGGCCACAGGTCGGAGCCAAACCCGTGGCCGCTGTGTCGAGGAGTAAACCTCTACACATGGACTCACGCTCCACCAGGTGAGCTACCCAGGTGCCCTAGACTAACATATTCGACTAAACAACCACTCTGCCCCTGCACTCTCTCTGCTACAAGGAGATGGAGAAGGGGAATAGCAGGTTAACATGGGGCATGCATTTTGGTCATTTTGCTAACAAGGTGAATGGCATCCCCCCTCAAATCGTCTACTGATGATAAGTAAAAAGTACAATATTTGTGTCTGAAATGTAGTAGAGTAGAAGTATAAAGTCATAAAATGAAAAGCACATGTACCTAAAAGTACAGTACTTCAGCAAATGTACTTAGCTACTCTCCAGAACTGCTAACCTCATTCACAAAAACCACCAGAGATGATTTAATTCTTTACCTGAATATGTTGCAAACTGTCACATCTGCTACCCTGACATGGTGGGAAAAAACTGGAGAAAGCCAACATGGGAATCAATGGATTAAGAAGAAGCTTTGATCTGTGACAAAAAATACTGCAAACTGCCAGGATGTGCCACTCATTGTGACTCTGATGATAGGAGCTCATTGTTGTAATTTTGCTCCAATTCG
Organism: Sander lucioperca; assembly: GCF_008315115.2. Lineage (NCBI taxonomy): Eukaryota > Metazoa > Chordata > Actinopteri > Perciformes > Percidae > Sander > Sander lucioperca. Next base: position 6,770,477 of record NC_050192.1, on the reverse strand, counting down.
CAGCTGCTGAGTAGACACTCTGGATACTTTAGCGACACAGCTGGCCAAAGGCTTTACCAACCTCTATATCTAATCAATGGCTTGTGCAATGAGGAATTAGATTGCAGACAGACAGAGGCACACTCTCCATGAATGTGATTATAATTGCTTATGACGTTTAATTCCCATTTGAGAACAAGCTGTGTTTTACAAGCAGGCATCCATGAAGATGCACAGTATGACGCTGGAGGATTATTTATACGCACAAATTAGATTTATGTGAGAATTTGGAACCTTAAATTATGTCCTAAAAGTCATTATTTGTCATATGGGTGTAAATTGGTGTGATGGCACTCATTTTCTCATAGCAATAACATCACATCTCCTGTTTTTGGCTTAAATTACAGCTCCTTCATGTACACATTTCATCTGTTGTGTCTCTTAACAATGCTTCTTTTTAACAGCATGTTAAAAAGTCCACCACTCTCACCAGTAAATGTTAAGTCAAGGTCATTTGAATGACAGGCCAACTGATGACCACATAGGTTCTGCTGCATCATTTTTTATACTTCTTTTAAACTGTCCATCGTGAGTCTGACAATGTCATCTACAACACTGGAGTATTGTAATTCTAAAAAGTGATTATTAAATGAGTGGGGACAATGGTGTTAAATGCAAAAAATAAAAGTCTGACAATATGCACAATAAGAAGGAGGAGAAAACTGAAACCAATACATTTAACATGTGTAAATGTCAAAAGTCAAACTACTCGGAATCAAAATACAAATGAATCTGACAAATTGCAAGCTTCTAATCTACATATATTCTTCACGCTGTATCTCATAGTCTAATTTATAGTCATATCAGTTATTGCCGTGCAACACAGCTCAGAGAGATATGAACAGATTGTATTAAAGAAGGCAGCGAGAATGATCTGCGTGGGTTTGAAAATAGGAGCAAGTCCACTGTGTGAATATTCAACAACATTCAATTGCACTATCTGGAAAAATTCAATAGTTTAAAAAGCTAATACGCATTCAAAACAAACATATTACCTAAATGAAATGTGTATTATATATAATATATTAGTATATATATATATATATATATATATATATAGTATATTATATTATAATTGATGGATGGATGAGTATTATTGTCGTCATGTGTGCAATATTTATATGTCTATATAAACTGTGTGTGTGATGATTATGTATAACTGAGCTTGTGTGTATGTGTGCTATAGTATATGTGTTCTTATTGATTTAAATATGAACTCTTGTGAGAGAAGCCTGGGACATAATAAGATCCAAAAGAACACATACATCCTAATACAAAAAAAACAAAATGTAAAAATCTTTTGTTTGGTTTCTCATCATTTGACAATGACATTGTGGGAAAACAATGTTATTGCTGACATTTTCAGTCATTTCCCCTTGTGGACTGAAATATCTGAGATAAAAAGCTGAGCTGCACCCTCAGTTATTTGAAAAAAATATTTTGGAAGGAAATCAAGATCTTCTCTGTCTGCTTCAGAGAGGATGCTGGAAATTAGACTAAAAATAATTAAAGGCAGTTCAGTCAGTCACGCATTACATGTCCCTGCTCCTTTGATTTTCTTTTCTCATTTCCTTTTGTGTTTATAGAAGGTGCAAGAAGGGTTTGAAGATGTTAGAGAGACATTTTCTGTTCTTATTAAAAGAAAGAGAATCATTTATATTTTCAATTTATGCTCCTAGTTGAAAGGCGCGTACAATGTAAACCCCAAAAAACAATTGAGGACTTACCTGTTAAGAGTGTAATTGAGCTTTTAAACTGGCAGACTTGAGTTTACTACAGTTTACCACGAAAGACAAAGACCTAGATGTACTTTGGAATATGTTGCTTTAAAAGGATTTAATGAATGTCAGAGAAATTTGGGGTGAAAAACTGAAAATTATGGGGGGGTTTTGTATTTTTGTTCATACTGATGATCCCCACCTGGAAGATAGATGCAGTCAGAACGCGAATTGTTAATTTTCAACAGGGGAAACCTGGTTTGTTTTGTTCACCTGTGACTAACAAACCGCCCCATGAACGACTCTTTTGGTTCTGTATTTGTTTTACAAAATTAGATACTTTAGAGAATATTATAGATCCAAGATGAAACTGACAGAAGGGCAGGAATCAGAGAAAAAGATTATAAATGTGTCTGCTACTTCAGCACCACGGACAGTGCCATGGATTTATCAATACACACGCTACTGATATTTCAGAGCCATGGGGCCATAGATTCTAACTTGCACAAACTTCAGTCAGATAAAGGATCAATGAGTCCGGCAGACTATCATAGAGAGATTCACATAAATATCACTGTCTGGTTCTGATTAATTTATGTATGTGTTACCTCAAAGTCAACTTCTGACCTGCAGGTATCATCCCCAACAAAAGATACAATTGTAAAAAAAAAAAAAAAAAAAAAAAAAGCATGTATATTTCATTATTTAACTCTTTGGGCATCAGTGTGTTTTTTACTGTTTCAATCCGAGGTGTTAAGTTCCCCCAAGGCTGTTATCACTACACCTTCACTTCAGACAGTTACATAATGTTTTATCAGGGCTTTAGTAACTACAGAAATGGGGCTCTGTGACCAAACTATTGGAGTGTTCCACCCAAAAAAGCAGGCAGAACATATAATTTAGGTAAAAAGCTATGTGCAGTGTGCATGGGGAGATGAGGGTAAAACCTGTGATTGGCCAATTCCCAGTAAATTATATGATTGTGAAATCAAATGAGTACCTATTGGAGTTTATGACCTGAAGAAGCAGAAGAACACCTGGTTATACCAAACGTTATGAGGTGGAGGAGATGAGGGTAACCCTCTGAATTAAACCCTCCTTTGACAATTTCTAGTGAATTGGTTGATTTATTATAGGCTACTAATTTGATCTCCGTGTAATCTCATTGGAGCTCTGACTCACTGAAGTGTTTTATGAACTCACTAGTCAGAGCAGAGTCTCCTACCTGCAGCGAGCTGCATCCAGCCGCAGATCTTATACACGGTGCCAGTGCTGCAGAAGAAGAAGAGAGCGAAGCAGCCGATGCAGGTGAGGACCAGCACCATGGACATGCCGATGAAGAAGGAGGCGGCCTTGAACGCACCGGAGGGGATGGTGCTGAACTCGGTGAAGCTACCCTGACAGGTCAAGTCCCGGGACAGCCCGTTCCCGATGCAGTAGTGGAACAGACCAAAGTAGCCCGCCTGCGGGGTGTCCATGCCGTCTCCGATCCAGTACGGCTGGATGAAGCACACCACGTTGACGATGGCGAAGAGGATGGTGAAGATGGCCCATAGGGTGCCGATGGCGCGGGAGTTGCGCACGTAGTTGGTCTGGTAGATTTTGGCAGCCTCGGCGGCGGGGAGCATGGTGGTGGTCGTGCTGGGGGCCCCGGGGATCATCCTCCGCTCTGTGTGAAGGGAGGTCTGCTCGGTAGGCTACTCAGGATCTATGAACCTGCTCTCAGCAAACTAACATCTGCCGCATCTGATCAGTAAAAGGCAGAATCCCAGTGTTCTGAGGAACTTGTCGCTGTTTTCGGATTTGATCTTTTCTGACTTAATTGAGTCACAGCTGTTCCCACAGCATCACTGCAATCTCGTATCCATGACGAGGTCGGATTTGGTTATCTTCTGGTATTTTCCTCTCATTGTCATTCATCACTTTCGCAAAAACGAAACGTGAGCTCCGGAAAAACAAGCTTCAGGAATCAATCCTCCATTCAGAAGCCCGGTGATTTATCCTCATGTTTATTTAAAAATGTCGCTACCTGAGTTGTGTCCAAAGCCAGAGAGCTGCTATTCCGACAAAACAGGTTCAGCTCTGTGATTCTGTGTGTGAGAGCTCGCTGAAATGGTCCGTCTGTGCTCGACGCCGACGAACCAACAACCGCAGCTGAGATCCTAATGAATTAGAGTAGGAGGATAGCCTTCGACATCACAGGGCCAACCCACATCCCTTAATCCCAGTCTGACGTATTATCCCAGTAGCACGCGCGAAATCTTAAACAGACACAATGGCATAATAAAAAACAACAACAATAGTCCTAAATGTAATTCTCACATAATCTCACTCAAACAGCTGCATCACAGCACCCTAATTGTATGAGCGCGGTAGGACAAATGCAACAAGAGTTAAGGCACACAAATGCACCTATTCAACCGCAGTATTAACAATAGCATAATAATAATAATAATAATAATAATAATAATAATAATAATAATAATAATAATAATAATAAAAACCTACAATGTATGTAGTGCTATATAATTGGACTTTAACAAATAATAGTTTCCGCGCCAAAACTACATTACCCATGATTCTATGTGTAATTTGTGATTGGCTGGTAACCGAAGTCCGTCATTTGACGTAATCTGAGGGCGCGCGCGAAACTCCTGTGAGTGTCCTCGACTGCATACAGTCTATGCTCGAATGTTTGTTTGTGTTTTCAACTTTTAACTTAGCTTTTCACTGTATTTGAGTTGGTTACACATTTTATTTTCAGGCATAGGTGTTTCCCACAGTATCGTGTTATGTTCACAGTAAACAATTTCCTACAATAGTCCTCGATGTGTTCGCATTTTGACTGAATACCGGAGATCGTCGTCTCAAGTCTCGTGAGTGTGCTGTAACTTACTGAACGTTAAGCTAACCTGGTTGTTTGTAGCCGCTTGATCCCTCACAGTGTAATATACACGTTGTTGTGGTTGGCAGTACGGAAATCAGGATGGCAGCGCTGTTACAGCACCCAGGTTATGAGGAGGAGAGGCTGCAGAGGGTCGCAGAGCAGCTGCCCTGCAGAGAGGTCCAGGCGGGGATCCTGCTGTCGCTCATGGGGCAGGTATGTGCATGTAGGCTGTTATCAGGGACAGCCTAGGACTCCCAAGTGTTCAAGTACAACATACTTAATGACGTTAGTGCTCTTGATTGCACTCTTTGGATTTGACTAGTCAACAACCAAAAACCAATATTCTGAAAGCGTTTGGTTTTGTTTACTACATTTGGAGGACAGCAATTCTCGTTTTAATAATGGTGTTAAAATAATAATAATAATAATAATAATAATAATAATAATAATAATAATGGTATACGTGCAGTTTAGTGTCACAAATTCCCCATACAATGTCCTTAATTAATTATGAACCTGCTAAACCACCTGTGCTACCCTAACCCTACCCATACCCCTACCCCTAACCTTAACCTTAACCCTAACCTTAACCGGTCTCAAATAAGACCCTCATCATTTGGGACACTCAGTTTTTGGAAAATAATTTGTGACACTAAACTGCACGTAAGCCAATAATAACAATAAATAAACCTTTTTTGTATAGCACCTTTCATATTCATGCTCAAAGTGCTATTTATCATATTGTATAAAACATTTCCAAACAACAATAACATGTAAGTAACATGTAAGTACAATAAAACAGGTTAGATAGAATACATAAATTAAATTTAAAGCATAAAAATATTAAATAAAAGCAAGGCTTCTGTCTAAAAATGTGAGTTGTAAGATGTTAAAGTAATTTAGAGCAGTTGCATATCATATCATGCATATTTATCATGATTATATCAATTTTTCTCTCTTTTAATAGTACTCAAACATATTTACAAAAGATGAAAAACACACATTAAACAAAGTGATTAGGATTGTAAATCAACAGATAAACAATAATTCCTGTTGCAACAAACTTTCAATCAGTAATGTCTGTCCATTTTGGATTAGGTTCTTGGTGGACAAAGAAATATTTTGATTAATTTTGAATGTTCTTTGTATGAGAATGAACTGGGAGAGTGTGTTTGTCTATTATTATCAAACATGCTATTATTATTAGTGATCGTAATGTAGTGTCACAACTGTATTGAGTAAAAATGTACTGAATTTTGTTCTTACAGCCACACCAGTACAGCTACCCCTCAATCTTCATCTATGGTCATCGTGCTTCAGGGAAGAGTCATGTCATGCATGTTTTACTGAAGGAACTTGAGGTGAGAGACATTTGTTGTCAGTTCATTAGTCTGGATCAACGGAGGTACATTTTCAGGATACAGCTAAGCCACTTGCCGGATGTCCGCTCTCTGTGTGTGCCATTCTCAAAAACCCCTTCACTGTGACAAACGACAACAAACAGAGCTAGCAAGCCACATGCTGAAAATTGATAAGTTTTTAAGAAAATTTGGATTGCGCAATAAGGCAGGCCTGCTTAGTTCTCTCGGGGAATAATTGTAAAGATTTACAAGGAATGTGTTTACGACATTTACTATCTAAATGGGGCGTTTAGGGACCAATTGGCGGGATTGCTATGGACGAAGTACACACCGCGATACACTAGTAAGAGCAAATTACATTTAACCATGTATCCAGCTAATTTAAATGGCTCACATTGCTGTATTATGTGAACGGTTACCTTAATTTAATATTGTATGTGGCGTTTTCTTTTGAGGGGTGCAAATGTTCCACCAAAACAAGTTCCATTTCCGGAGTCTATTTTGCAGAGACACCGTTGCTGCGTCCGAAACTTAGCGCCGCCCAAGACGATTGGGATTGGAACTACCCAGAGCGTTTTTTTTCTCCTATCCCAGAATGTATCTGTGGTGTAGCCACACCTTACTCCACAGCACTGTGGAGATACGTTTGGCAATGCAAGACTATCAGTTCAGGAACATCACATGAATGGTGTTTGTTTGTGCGGGTCCAAATTTATTATCAAAATCAAAAAAAAGGTTTGTTACAGGACTAACCTTTAATTAGGTTTGTTTCACTGTCTGCTTAACATGAAAGAGTTTGACTCACTGACTACTAAACAGATAATGGAACTTAAATCATGCAAAGCCTCCTTCAGACTGCTGAAGCTGCTTAGTCCTTGGAAATATTACATTTTATTTAAAGTACCAACAATTTCAGTTCCTTTTAATACATTCAATTTAATTTCGGAAAAATCTCCTTCTCAGTGCACACAAAGCCTTGTGTGCATTCTTTAAATGTGTGCGTACGTCTTATGTTTCCCTTTTTGATATAAAATGTATGGACAGAATATGGATAAAAAAGCTCCTAGCAATTTCCCAGAACCCAAAGTAACGGCTTCAAACTGCTTGTTTGGTGTTTTTTTGCTTGAAAAATAGCTGAAATGATTGGTTAATTATAAAAATAGTTGGCAATTAATTTGTTTTTCAATCAGCGTATCGATTAAGTGACTAATCAGTTACACCAAATTAAAGCAGAGGAGAGCTGTGACAATTTGAATACTTTATTGTCATTTCATTATGGACGGATTGAAGGAGAGAATCGATACAATGTGAAGATGTGCATTCAACCCAATCACCAAACTGATTGTCTTTTATCATTCCTCCTCTTTGCAGCTGCCTCACGCCACAGTCAGCTGTGTCGAATGTGTTTCTGTTGCGTTGCTGTTTGAACAAGTTCTGCTGTCCTTCTTTGGCTGCGACGCTGCCTCGCTGCTCCCCCGCAGTGCCTCGCTGTCTGATTTTGTACGCATCTACAGACAGCAGTGCTCCCAGTCTCCTGCCAAGCAGACGCGATACATTGTGAGTACCGTGCACTTTACGCCCAAAATCACAAAATCACTCCTCCATGGCACATTTATTCATTATTTGGATGTGTCACTTAAATGTTAGTATGATAATATGATTAGTAGTGATAACATGTGCAAATAGATGCTAAACAAAGCGCCAGATGCATTAGCCTGGAGAGAATAATTGTAATTTCCAGCCAGCACAGGAGGTTTAATCTAGTATTTTGGCTTCATCATTAGATAATACTTGAAAGTGAGCTCAAAGCATATAAAACAGAAATGTGCTGTGATAGAACAGCCATTCGCTACCTTTAGTTTAATAAATATAGATGTTACAAAATAAGCTCAAATGTGCACGTATATTTTTCAGGTAATGGAAAAAGCCGAGCTTCTGAGAGACACCGATGCCAATCTCCTCCCTGCTCTACTGCGCCTTCAGGAATTGGTGAGAAAGTGCAGCAAGCACTTTGTGTTATTTATTAAGTGAGCCACTTTATTGTTGTTGCAGTGTGTGGATGATGAAGAGGGACTGGAAGAGCTTCTTTTGTAATGAATGACCGTGAGCTGAGTGTGTGGAGCTCTTTCATAATGCTGTTAGGAAGGAAGGATGGCAACCACTCAGCATTTTAATTAGAGACATCAAGAGGACAAAGACTTTAGATTATTTGTGTTTTATTCCTGCAAATAGGTTTCTGGTGGATTGTGAGTGTATAGAGGAATTTTGTCTTTTCAATGTAGTGTAGCTTCAGTGCACGCAGGAATCTGTACATGTATGTGAAAGATGACAGGATGATGAAGAGTTGTTGTGTCTCTAATGTGTATTCTTATTATGACCTCTGCAAAAAGGTTAACATGACAGATTTACTGCCTGGGTTAGAGAGGGTATTTTATTTATTATAGTGGCAGAAAGGCACACGTAGAGGTTAGAGTGTGATCTCTCTCTGTCTGCACAAATCATGCTGATGCACATATTAACATATTTAGGAAAAGAGCTGCACAGTTATCTTTTTCCGAATTGGTGTAGCCTGCCAAACTTCAGATCTTTTTGGAGCAGGATGTGTTGTGTGTCTCTCGATAATAATTTTTCAGGGTACCTCAATTTTTGCCAATATCGAGTATCAATCTGACACTAATGCTCTCTTTTTCCTAAGTTTAAGATCTGTTACCCCACTGAGCTGAATTCATTGGGATCATGTTTATTTAAGACAGCAGAAGGCATCGCTGAGGCACTAAAAACTAGTGGTGTCAACAATAATCGATTCGGCAATGCATCGCAATGCGGGGCATGCACGATTCAGCATTGATGCGGCAAAGTGCCATAATCGATTATGTCACACACAAGCACGTTGAAAATACAACTAACTTCACGAACCATGTTGATCGTTGGCATCCTGAGTTGGCTTCAACAACAACAAATCATCACTCATTCAAAGCACTGAAAGCAGTGATTTATGTTTTCTTTTTCAGGTTTGAAAATGCCATATCCAATACCCTGTACCATTTAATTTAATTTAATTTAATTTAATTTAATGGCATTTATGTCAAAGATACAGGAGAGTGATAATACACACATAGCAGCCAATAAAATCTGTTGTTCAATATCTGACTGCTTGTATTGCATCATGACTGATGAAAAATTTGCCTTGTGTGCAGTAGAATTTTGATGCATCGCAGTGCATCGTAGAATCGAATTGAATCGAATCGTTACCTGGTGAATTGTCAGCTGAATGTAACTGATGGCAGAAATGCTGAATTGTATGACTTTGATAAAGAAATTGTATTTAGTGTGGATCATCACAAACTGAAACAAATATTTGGTAAGTCGATCCACAGAAAGTTTATCAGTATGTTGATTGTCAATTAATCGTTTAAGCAAAAATGCCCTGTTCCAGCTTCTCCGGAGTAAAGAGATTTGATGCTTTTCTCCATTTTTATATAATTGTGTATACGTATTGAAATCATTTTACTTTGAAATGATCACTACATTTCTTAACTTAATTAAAGGTCTAATGTGTAGGAATTTCTCCCATCTAGCGTTGAGATCATATATCGCAATCAGCTCTCTCGCACCACGCAGCTCAAAGTACCTATTACAGCTACGGTAGCCTTCACGCTTCAAAAAGCCAGTCTCTTGCTCTTTTCAATATCCGTTTTCTTTTTCTGGGCGAAGAAGAAGACTCCTGTTCCTGAAATTTGGATTTTGAATACGTGTGGTCCTCCATGTTTCCTTCTTCAAACTTGCCGGGGCCGGGAAGCTACGATACCCATTAGCAGCATTAGCAGCACCTGTGAGTTTATCATGTGACAGCGAAAACGCGAAAGGCGGAGCAGTATGTCCTGTATGTCCCTTACCAGCTAACGTATTTCAAGATGGCGCATGAATATGGAGCGTCTACCCCAGTTCATGCGAATGCAAATGTAGAATTTCAAGCCAATAGGAATACTTGGAATTGATAGTGGTGGTAAATATTCATGAAAAAGGACAAGTTTGTGAACAGGCAACACAGATTTTGATAATGAACAACTAAACACATTACACACTGGACCTTTTTAAGGTCAGCTCAATTCTGTTTATTTTGTTTAATTTCTCCAATTGTCATATATGTAAATGTAGAGAAAAGCACTAAATCCTTACCTTTTGAACAACTGGAATGAGGGAACGTTTGCCGCTTTTGCTTAATAAATTACTTATATGATTAGTTGACTATCAAAATTATTGCAGATTAATTTTCTGTGTCAAATACACAGAACGTTAAATGTAAATATATAAAACAGATTGAACAAAGTAGCAAAGTCTGTAGCCATGGAGACGTACGCTCACTCAATCCACTTGTACAAAACCACTATAATATGACATATTTGTAATGATGTGTCCTTTTCAGGTTGAGGACAACGTTACCATCATCCTGCTCAGTGAAATCGTCTGGGACAAGTTCAGACCAAACACCGGCTGTTTCGAGCCCCTTCTGCTCCATTTCCCCGACTACAGTAAAGGTGTTCTCATTCACACACACACACACACACACACTACATCAGCCAGTGTCATGAATAAACTCCCACCACACTGCATACACTTGGCAGATGCGGTGTGAAATGTTAGATTTGTACCTGTGATTTTGTTCTAACACTTGAGGTAGCGACTGTGAAGGAATATTGCATTTTAAAACACCACTGTATACATTCAGCACTTAAGACGGAGTGAATCATTGTACTTGATATGTGAGAAGAGACATTTGGAGAGACATTTCTTTTTATAGCATCAATGTTTTTGTGTTTGAGTATAAGTGACTTATAAGTGGTTTTCTGTATGTGTGTGTGTCCGTTCATGTATTTAAAGGTGAGCTGCACACGATTTTGTCCCAGGACAGACATCCTTCATATTCGGATGAGTTTTACTCGTCCTACATCAACATCCTGCTGGGAGTCTTTTACTCGGTCTGCCGGGACCTCAGAGAGCTGCGCCACCTGGTCAGACAAACAAACACACACACACACACACACACTTGGATTTTCTTTCAGTCTTGCTTCATTGGTTTCTGTTTTTTCCTCTTTTCAACTAGGCTGCTCTCAACTTTTCAAAGTTCTGCGAGCCGTTAGAAGAAGGGAAAGGTAAAGCATAAAGAGGTGTATTCATTCATCTGACAGCTGATCAATAGCCTTATTTTACCCTTTTCTTTGTGTTCATTTGAAGAGGGATCTTTCTATCAAGTTGAAATGCCCTTAATGTATTTGAACTTTTCAATATTTATTTCTTTAAAGCTGCATTCATTGCTTTTTTTTATTATTTTTTTTTTTGCAAATTGGGGGAAGCGGAACAAGCTGTAAACACAACATTAACATATTATCACCATATAACATATAAATATAAACATTTGCTGCCTATTTACACATCGACCCTACACAAAGCAAAATCAGCTAACCAATCACAGTTCTTGCGTTCCCCACGTGGTATCTCAGTAGCTGCTGTAGTTATACGTTTTAGAAGGAGCGCACTAGTGTACAGTGTAGATACAGCATAACCCTTAAATGCAGAAGTATAAATGAAGCTCAAGACAAGAAAGAAACATCGCTATTCTTATAGCTCTGATTTGGTCTCTTGGTGTAGTGTGACAAAAATATCTGGATCTTTAGCTTCTATTTGTTTGACTTTCCTCGGCTAGGCACTAACTTTGTCTGTGTGCCGTTTGGTGCTGAACAGGTAGCGTACTGGTACGCGTAGTCGATTTATCAGAGCTTTTCTTTGCTTTTCTTCCCGTTTTTTATGGGCTGTAAAACCAAAACAATGAGCTAAAAGTGGCTAAAACGCTCCACACTAAAGATTGTTCTCTATGGGTTTATCACAGAACCTTTGACTACACCTTTCACATTACACATGAACCATCGTTTTTATTTGCCTTTCAAATGACACTCCTTCACTTTAGAAGCAAACTTGACTGTCACTGTGGCTTCTTCAACAGTTCTGTTTCAACTGTTTTATGTCTTCAGTGAAAGAGACTGACACACACAAGCTGTGGAGAAACATTGAGCCTCATTTGAAAAAAGCCATGCAGACTGTTTACCTGCGAGAAGTCTCCAGGTTTGTGTCCTTTACATCCATTTGCTAATGAACCTTGTCACTGTTGATCTACCGACTCATTCTGCTTGTTTGCTGCCTCCTGGCGAACACACTGATTAAGCGTGATGACTGATGCCGCGGTTTCTTTTCATCCTTATGTCCTTCTCTTTTCTCTGTTCAGTGTTCAGTGGGAGCAGATGCAGCAAACGGAGGAGAAGGAGAATGGAGCCTTGAGAGGTACCACCACACACTGAGCGCTGTTGCTCTCAATGACACAAAACCATTGCAGAGCAGATGTTGAACTATAAAACTGCCGTTAGGGTGCAGTGACACCCTGGATTCATGCTAAAATTGGGATTTTTTTTAACAGCATATCAGTGCATCACACCAAAAAATAAATCACAATACATTATCACCATATCTTGCGTTGCGCTGAACGGCATGGTGGGCTGGTATATTTAATTTTCCAGATACGTAGTCTGACTCATTGCATTTATTTCCCCTAAGGTTTATCTGCTCACACTCATGTTGAACTGCCTTATTACTCCAAGTTCCTGTTGATTGCTGCCTACCTGGCATCCTACAACCCTGCCCGCACAGATAAACGCTTCTTTCTCAAGGTAGAGGAATTTTATCTTAAAAAGGTTTTTACACCAGGGAATCTCCTGTTGAAAGTAGGCCTGTGTAGTTTTTTCTTATCCAAATCAGGGGTTTGAGGATAGAAGCTAAGTTTCCATCCAATTGTCAATCGAATTATCTGAAGTTCGGTAAAAAAACTCATGCGAATAAAGCTGGTGAAAGTGTGTTTCCATCCAACGGCTTTAAAGCGAATAAAAACCTGTGCGTAATGACGTCACGTGCTGTTTTGCGATCAAATTGGTATATCGATTTGATTTTAGACATCTTAAGGTGTTTCCATTCATTTTCGCACTGAATCGCACAACATTCAAGCTAACTTTTGCGAACAAAGTTTTGCCAGACAAAATGGATCATGCCATCTACCAACAAATGATCAATATTGCACAAGTTCTAATAGTGCTTATGTGCCAGCTGATAGCGACATATCAAGCTATAATAAGAAAACAATGACGCTATCAACACATTGCTATGATGATGCAGATGCACGTAAATGCCCGACAAAGGAGGTGGCCTGTGGTGTGGGAACGACAGCGCTCCAAACTGTTCTGGGAGATTGTGGTTCAGAGACCCTTCACGGAAACCCTTTGGTTGAAGCATTTTCGGATGACCAAGACAACATTTGGCCTGTTGTGTAATGTTTTTCCCCAGATGTCGCAAGCTATGGCCCTCCGGTTCCAACCGAGAAGCGTATTGCCATTGCGCTCTACAAACTGGCTACATGCGCAGAGTACAGAGTGGTAGGCGATCACGTTTGGAGTCCGCAAAACCACCGTGCACCGGTGTGTTTACGCCATGTGCAATGCCATACGAACGAGGATGATGCGAAGGTATATATACCTACCTGGAGTGGATGAGGCGCATGATATCTCGCTGCGTAACTCCAGATCGCACCTTGTGCCACAGGTGTATGGCGCAATAGACGGGACTCACGTCCCGATTAGACCCCCTGCTGAAGGCTACAGGGATTTAGTCAATAGAAAGGGCTGGCCATCAATCGTTCTACAGGCTGTGGTAGACGATCGCTGCATCATAAGGGACATTTGTGTCGGCACTCCCAGTAGTGCGTCTCCTTGTTCGTCCACGTACATCTGTCTTTGTTGACACCCGCCATGTGTGCAAACAGAGCGGAAATACTGGGCGGAAATGAACTAAAACTTCTTCTTCTTTGTTTTGTGGCGGGTTGCAACCATAAAACGACCTAAAACTTAATCGCAATTCATTATTTATTCGGCAAATAACGTTTCCATCAGCGTTTATCGCATAAGCCTTATATCGATCAAGATAAAATCCGATGAGACCGAACGTATTTCATTTGAGTCGATATTCATGAAATTCTATCGAATTTTACTGTTTCCATAAGGCATTTTTCATTCGATATCACTTAATTCAGATAAAAACGTGTGGATGGAAACATAGCTACAGAGAGAGAGTTGTATGTTGTACAGATTGTAAAGCCCTTTGAGGCAAATTGGTAATTTGTGATTCATCCAAATTAAATTGTCTGACTAGTGTGAATTATTGAGTTTGATGTCCCTCTGTTTCCTCCCAACAGCACCACGGTAAAATAAGAAAAACAAACTTCTTGAAGAAAAATGAAAAGGTGATTGTCTTAACATTACACTAGTTAGTTTTAATGACAAGTTTCAGATATATCCTGTTAATATAATATCAATTCTGTCTATATTTTCTAGACAAGTAACCATCTGCTGGGACCAAAGCCGTTCCCTCTCGACCGCCTACTTGCCATTTTCTACAGTGTGGTGGACAGTAGAGTTGCCCCCACTGCCAGCATCTTCTCCCAGGTCAGTTGGCCAGGTGGATGCTGCAAACTATTGCCATTAAATTTGGTACAGACATTCATTTTCCTCTCAGGATGAACTATAATAACTTAGTGATCCTCTGACTTTTCAGGACCACGAGGTCAAAATTTCAATTTGTTCAGTAGCATTTTAGCCTAGAAATCTAGACGCACTGTAGCGGCAGCAAATGTAATTTGCAGCCAGGGTCAGTCTAGCAACTCTCCGTTGGCTTGCGAGCTCGAAAAACCAAACTCCAGTCAGGCCAATCACATCGTGTATAGAGTCGGTGGGCGGGCTTAACTTGAAAACAAAGAAGATGGCTGCTGCTGCTGGCGAACAGCGGTCTTTCGAATCGGCTTTGGCCGCGACTCTGGAAGACTTGGAGTTAAGCTTTTCTTTGAGAAAAGAACAAAGAACAGCACTGAAGTCATTCTTAGAAAAGGAAGATGTGTTTGGAGTTTTGCCGACCGGATACGACAAAAGTTTAATCTATCAAGTAGCGTTGCTCTGGTTGGTTGTAGCACTATCCTACTGCGTGCAGAGGGAATTTGAAAGACAACCGTTCATCCCGCCCCTCGGATTGAGCCCTGCCAATGGTGAGTTCCCAGACCAACATCTTGATGTGGGTCTGGCTTGTCAGGCTAGTAGCATTTAGCTTTAGCTGGCAACTTCTTGGAAAAGCCTGGATTCAAGGCAGCAAACATTTTAACATTTGGACAAGGCCTTCATCTGTTGATGATGAAAATAGTTTGTGATGACTGGACTCGTGAAAAAAAGGACAAATAAAGATATACGGGGCACCTGGGTAGCTCACCTGGTAGAGTAGGCACCTATATATAGAGGTTTACTCCTTGACGCAGCGGCCACAGGTTCGATTCCGCCCTGCAGCCCTTTGCTGCATGTCATTCCCCCTCTCTCCCCTTTCGTGCCTTATTATATTATCCATTTGTCTGTACACATGCTTCCCATTGCCTTTTCCAGCACAACCACTTATGTTAAATTGAGCTCTGTAGGTGGTTTAATGTTGCCCTTCATTTAGTCCTGCAATGCTTTTTATCTTTCTCCATGATTGTGACTTTGAAAGTTAGCTGTAGGAAGTCTCATGGGTCTGTAAAGTGGTTCCTACAGATTTAGAAAATGATTTAATTTCATGCTTTTTTTCTCATTTTCCAGACTAGAAAATGAAAGAGAATATACACCATGATAATCAGACGATTTTGTTAAGATTATTTTTTGGGGCATTTTAAGGCCTTTATTTTTACAGGACAGATGAAGACATGAAAGTGGGGAGAGAGAGGGGGGAATGACATGCAGCAAAGGGCCGCAAGTCGGAGTCGAACCCGCTGCGTCGAGGAGTAAATAAATGTGCGCCTGCTCTACCAACTGAGCCAAACCGGCCACAATCAGAGGATTTTAAATGAATTTTAAAGTGCAAACGGCACACTTTTTTTATGTTAAATCAAGCCTAATGACCGCAGTGTCTCAGATGGGAGTTTTCTACCCATATGGTCATGAGTTTTGGATCCGTGGCCAAATGCCGATCTATTTATGGCCCTGAGCATGAAATGGTTTTGGGAAATTAGGCTCGAGCCAGGGCAGCTGGCGCTGTCTATCATTTAGTGCCTCTGCATCAAAGTGGAAAAGCTTTGTTTAAAGAAGTGGAACAGAGTCATTTCATGTTTCCCTCTATTCTCCATTTAGATTTCCTCTCTGGTGACCTTACAGCTGTTGACTCAGGTCAGTCATGACGACCAGCTCGATGCCCCAAAGTACAAATGTGCCGTTTCTATGGACTTCATCTGTGCCATCTCCAGGTGTGTGTGCATGTCTGGTAATACAATATGACTCAGACTGAATGCAGATTTATTCAAGTTAATTAACCTTTTTACAAGTTTTTTTTTTCACACAGAATGTGCTTTGTGTGATTTATCTTCTAGGACGGTGAATTTTGAGATTGTCAAGTACCTTTATGACTTCTTGTGAGCCGGCTGAGAATAAAGGAGAGGCGACACAAAGGGACAGCAAGATAAAAGGGGGATTAATACATTTAAAGACAAGCAAAATGAGGAGCTCAGACTATTGTTGAGAATTGTGTGGAGAAAAAATCATCCAATTATGTCGCTGCCCCCTAGTGGAGGATCACTGGGTTTATGTTTTTCTTGTAAAGTCGCAGAATGTGAAAAAATGACTGTCCATGTTGAATAATTGATTTGTATAAAATAAATGCTGTATTGATACTTTCACTTTCAATATTTTTGTTTTAGTCTCTGTTCAGTTTGCTATGTATTTATCCAAAGAGTTTTACTTTAGATGTGGTATCTTCTTTTATAATACAAATAGAGCCAGTATATAATATAGTTCATCCTGCTTAAAATAATGAAAAAGATGAATACGATGCAGGCACCTTACCAATCATCGTCCTTGCTCAAAGGGAGAATGTTGTCACCTTTGTTTATCCTGTTGTATGAGGTGATTTACTCTTCAAGTCATAGGATACTGATAATAAATCACAATATAGTAAAACGCAGTTTTATACACACAAAAATACCACAAAACAACAAGCTGGTATTTTGCCTTCTGCTTCAACTTTTTTTAAAATGTAAAAAAAAAGGTTAACATTAAAAAAGGTAAACATTTGAGAATCTGAACAAGTAATCAAATAAGTATGGATGTCAAGCACACTGCAGTCATAGCGTCCTGTGAACCCCACAGGCAAGAATGGGTAAAAAAAAAAAAAAGAGATTTAAGTATTTTGAGGCAGAAGAACTCCGACCCAGAAAAGCATTGAGTGCATATAATTGCCACTTTGCTCCACTATCTCCTCTTTTATCCCGCGGGGTATCTGTGGGTAAGTGGACCGTCTGAGAGATCATCCCTCGTGCCAAGGTGGCCTTTGGGGGAGAGCTCAGCATAGATAAACAAGGACAATGACCAGTTTGCAAAGGTTGACTGAGTCATCCAAATGCATTTAAAGTGCACACGTTTCACTCTTTTTCGAGATTTGAAATAAGACATGTCAGAGTTTGCAGTATTAAACTGGATTCAATCCTAAAAGAAATCACAGTCTATAAATGACGTTTTTACTAGAGGCCATGTCTTGAATCTCTCGGGTTAAATCATGAATGAGGATGAGGTAGTTTGGATGGGCAGATCCTAAATGCTGTGCCTCCTCTTGTCAATCATGGCCACGATGTGTGTGAGGTCCAGACTTTTCATCATCACTTCCATGAAATCTTCGTCACTGCGAGCGCCAGCCACAAACTCCTCCAAGGAAAGCTCGCCTGTTGGAGGGAAAAGATTATATTTACATTTTTTAATTACAAATACATTAAATACATGCATTGGTTTAAAAGAGTACTCCACTAATTTAGCATTGCACTTCTAGGTATAGCATTGTCGCACTTACAGACACTTTAAAGGTCTTACCTTTTATAACAGATTGTTATTGTGTTCAACTGTTACCTACAGAATATCTTCTTATTGTGCTTGTTGTTGTGTTCCCTGACTCAGGACAGCACTGGAGCTGATAAATGTCTAACCGCTGTCCACCCACGATCGATTTCTTCAAAAATCTTCCTATACAGTGCCAGAACACATTCACTGGGCGCCCGGATAGCTCAGTTGGTAGAGCGAGCGCCCATATGTAGAGGTTTACTCCTCAATGCAGCGGTCCCGGGTTTGATGCTGACCTGCGGCCCTTTGCTGCACGTCATTCTCCCCTTTCATGTCTTTAGAGGTCCTATCAAAATAAAGGCCCGAAAATGCCCAAAAAAGTTCTTAAGAACATACTCACCATCTCCGTTTATGTCAATCCGGTCAAACACACGGTTAGTGAAATCCTCAGCAGATCCATCCTGACTTTCATTCCCATTGATTGCACGGATGGCCTGTGGGAACAGAATAAAATCACTATGCCATATTAAGGCATTTCATCTCAGCCCCCCTAAAAATTATAATAATTAAAAAAAAAAAAACTTGGTGCTTCAAGTGAGGGTTTTTCGAACTTGTCTGTTAGTGACAGAGGACAAACAATTACAGGTTCAAAGGGCTTAAAACAGGTTAAATATCCTGTGTGTCTGTCGCCGATGCTATGCACCTGTAACCCAGTCAAGGAAAGGGTTAACAGAAACGTAGTGTTGGCCAATCAGAGGTGGTTGTGCCAGACTCCCGCCTTTGGCTGAGTCTCGATCTAATCTGTCAGAGGGAGAGCAGGAGTGTGGTTGTGAAGTTTAACGTTGGTAGTCCCCAGAGAAGAAGTTGGTTATTTCATAGCACAGATTAGAACCCAAATTAAAATGTAAGCAACTAAAATTGCTGAATTTTAGAACATTGTGTCAAATTGGTCGTTATTACTGTGACTTATAAAGTGTCAGGTTTAGTTCCATCATAGTGTTAATAGCGTCAAAAAATGTTAGCTGACGTTGTTGTTCAGTAGCTAGCTCAGAGATTATCAGATAATGAAATTACTGATTTAGCAGGGGGGGGGGGGTTAACACTTTTGCAAGGCACTGTCACATTCTCATTAGGGGCTGAGCCCCCCTAAAGGTCTGATCCTAGAATCGCCCCTGGCCTTGGCCTACTGTACCTTTATGATGTTGAGGAGCTCATGTCGGTCAATGCAGCCGTTGCCATCCACATCATAAAGTTTGAAATACCAGCGCAGCTTGTGCTCCATCTTTCCTCGCATCACCAGACTGAGAGCAGCTACATACTCCATGAAGTCGATGTAGCCATCCTGCAAAAAACATACATTTTTCAAACAGAAATAAATGATTATGCATGCCTGTCCGCTTATTATTTAACATTTTTTTAGCCATTCAAAGAGATAAATCAGTCCCTCAGTTGAAAGAGACCCCCCCCTCATCTCAACTCAATAATCTATCTGTGTGAAATAAAGACATGCCAGGACAGAGGATTATCTTCAGAACTGTCTGTACAGGAGCAACAATCTTACCATCAAAGCATTTGTTTCACAGATAATCTCAGAGTTTAAATCATGCAGAAAGATTACCACAGCCTGTTGTGAGTTGAAGGGGAGACTAAATATAGCTTCTCATACGGACACATCCTGCGATGACCCTGTTGCATGCTCTGACACACTCTTAATTAAGGGTTACAAGCCGGTTGCTGAGAGGTCACTTCATCGCTTGTATGTTTGAGTGAACATAATTGATACTGATGATTTTCAATTTGGGCATTATGTTATAGTTTTAAGAACTTTTCTGCTCTTGACCCAACTTTAGGTCTAGCCCGAAAACAAACACTTCAAAAGTCAAGCACCATCCTATTTGAGTGTTTATCTGTTTTAGTGCTGAAACAATTAGTCTATTAAGTCGATCAACTGAGATTAATTTGCCACCTTGTGATTTTAAAGTAATCATTTAAGTCGTTTTTTTAGGCAAAAAGACCTCAAATGTGCCGCTTCCAGCGCCTCAAATGTGAGGGTTTTTAACTTTAAAAAGTTCCTCTCTCTACAGTCACCCTAGTGAAGTATGACAATTTAACTTTTGCAGTCAAAAAATGCAGCATCTTACCTTGTTCATGTCAAACGTGCGGAACATTTGCTCTATGTAGGCGTTGGCCTCTGGGTCCAACCCTCGCAGCCCGAAGATCTGCTTGAACTCATGCAGGGTGAGCTGACCTGAGGGGCACTCAGTCATGAACTTCTTGTACCAGAGGTGCATCTCCACCGACTGCAGGTCGTCCACGATGCTTCCTGTTGAGTTACCCATTTCTGTCTGACACCTGAGTGTGTGTAGATAAGATAGCTGGATCTTTTCGCAGCTGGCGTACAAACCTCTCAGCCCAATTGGTCTACTGTGAAGCTGAGGTTATCCCTCTTCACAGTCACACAACAGCGGGTCTTACGGTGAGAGTAGCGGCTGGTGGGGGCCTTTTGTAGCTGTCTGTGTTTGGGGATGAGCCAGTGGACTCCCCTGTGTCCTCCTTGGGTCTAATCTCTGGCTATAATCCAGGCAAACATGCAGATGATCAGCATAATCGCCCCATTAAAAGACAGGTTAACTGCTGACAAACACAATACAGCTTTCATCCCTCACGTGGAGACACGGGACATCCATCGCAGTCATGCACTCGAGCTGATGACTCAAGTACAAGTAGCAGCTGTAATGCTCCTGATAAAGACTTTGCACACTACAAACACACTACCCTCAGTAGATTAATTATTAATAAAAAATAATATTTAGTTGCTGCTCTACTTGTGTTTCATTCTGCAAAAAAAACTAAAAAGATGACAAAACATTACTTGGTAGAGAGTTTTATTTAGATACCACAGTTCAAAACCAAAAGGCATGAGCCATGCAGTTTGAGTTATAGTGAAATTAATATAAAAACACTGCAGAAAGATTTTTGATCCCAGTGTGATTACCATAAACAAGGTAAATAATACTACAACCATGTAATCATATTTCAAAGCAGTATTAGTGGTATTCAGCAGTATTCAGTGCAGTTAATGTTTCCAACAGTGCGTTCTTACGACTTGCAACTTGTGTTATACGTCAAAGGAAAGACACAAAAAACAGAAATATACATGTTAGTGCTTTAACTGAAGTCTAAAAATGCTTTCAATTAAAATATATGTATTAATACAAAAGTAAAAATAAAAACATCATCAGTAAATACAGCTATGGGTCATTTTAAAGCAACAATTCACTTTTCATTTAGTCATATCTCACATTAAACTCATTAGTTGCCTCTGTCTGGGATACATTCATGAGGAGCGTTAGCGTTTCTTTCTGGCCAAAAAACTTGCAAAACAGAAGTATGACTTTTAGATTATCACAGGAAAACCTCAGGAAGCAGCATCTCCACAGGCGTAGCCTGAGTGGTAGCTGATTGTTCATTCCATGGTTTTCATTCATGCCACATAAGAATTGGCCAAAATTAAATATTGTGCATGCTTCAGACAGGCACAGATGTAAAAAATAAAACAACCAAAAAAACATTTGGCTGATAGTTTTCAATCCTTCATAGAATAGTTTACATCCTACATGCACTGTAGTGCAATAATGTAATGTGTAAGAGGCATACAGTATATGAATGCTTCCAACATATTTTACTCTAGTTTGCATTACCCTGTAATACATTTGCATTAACAGTCAAATCAGCAGATATGAGTGATGAATGGCAGCAACAGGGTTTTCCCCATTGTGTCTCACAAATAGAAATATAGTTTCCAACAGCATTAATGTAGTTTTCAACATTTTGGAAGAGCTTTGCCTGACAACAACAAACATGGTATACACACATTATGTAAACATACAATTATAACATGAATAAGACTATGTAACAAAGAGCTCTGTTTCAAGAGCTTAAAAAAGTAAAAAGCTGTAATTATTCTGACTTCAGTAAGGCCTCATTTTCCTTCTTCATATTCAGTTTTTTTTTTTTTTTAAGTTTACCCCTTCAGCTCCAGATGCAGTCTTTGTTGTTGTTGTCTTCATTTGGCTTTATGACAACACAGTTAGACAAAGTTATAATACACATTAATTCACTGTGGCTCCATCAGAGCTCTGGGCAGATCTCTCTCGCACCCCCAGCAACACTTTTCCTCTTCCCCCAGTGCAGATGTCTGTAGATGAAATCAAACACAGACACTGTGTAGCGTGCAAACAGGCTGGTCCACTTCACTGCATTGACCATCCACTGCACAGTGCGCCCCACAAAGGTCACAAATACTGTGGTGTAGAAAACCAGCAGCAACAGACTTCTCCCGAGCTGTCTGCCATGGTTGACGATTCGGTTGACGATTAGGTTGACCCTTTGTTCATGTCCTGCCATCATTATACTGCGTTCTGTATGGTTCGTTTTATTTTATGTTTTATTTTTTTTAAATATATGTTTATGCAGATACTCCCTAGAAAGGAGTGGACGCCTGAGAATTTGCAGACAGTCCCTTATATAGCAGATCTCGGCTGTCCAATCAGAGCAAAGGAAGTTTAGTTTCCGGGAATGTTTGGTGATGTGGCTATGCTCTGACATCCATCCGAGGAAATATATCAAATCAAAAGCAGATACATTTACCTGGGAAGCACTCACACAGGTGAGTCAAATGTCCTTTCTTTAAAAAAGCACACCACTTACTTGGCTGCATAACAGAGCTGTCATTCTTAGAGGAAAAAACTCATAGAATCAGGTTTGTAATCCTTATTTACGAGTGACCAGCGTTAGCTAGCTAAGTAGCATTAGCTAACTTACTGTATCGTGGAAACTACACGCAGAGCAAACACCGGGTGTTTTCACAAAGTGTCCTGTTCACACCACCGTTTCTTAATCTTCAAATGTGTCTACTACTCTTTGGAGACATCGCTGTCCAGCCGCTTGGATAGCGTCCCGTCGATTTTTGCGTTAGCTAGCTATAATCTTTGCTGTTCACAAAATAGTGACGCAGCCGCAGTGGAGTGTCCGGCAGGTTCGGGGAAGCTCGGCTCTACCGATCCAGCTCGGAGCAAATAGGTTGGGTTGGGAGGTGTCTGCCAATGTGTTGCTTTGGACATGGAGGGGAAAAATAAGAAAAAATAGAAAATATGGGTCAGTAAAAGCCCAGGTCGTATAGTTTATTTATATAAACATTGTTCTGAAAATTTGTCCGGTTCTGAAAAATAAATAAATTCCTGTAAAATATCCTAATTCCTGTATTATCCACGTATAACCTACAACAATTTAGCTACATATACTCCATATTACATAGTTCCATTTCTAGGTAGAGATGTACTGTTTTCCCAAAATATTGCTTTTCATTCGTTTTCAGGCCTACTTTGTAGTGGGGTTTGAAATGTAATTTGTAGGGCTGCAACCAACAATTACTTTCATTACCAGTTATTTTCTCGATTCATTGATTAATCGTTTGGCCTATACTATTATGGAGAAAAAAACCCATTGCAGTTTCCTATAGCCCAAAACGATTATACGATTTCCCCCTTTTTTGCCTACTTGTATATAAATAATAGTTCTATGTTTATTTCCCCTATCTTTGTTCAGTTTTGTTGTCCTTGTTTTAGCTATGTCTATTTCTATCTCTATTTCTATTGGAACTGTGTGTAACATTGAGAGCAACTTAAAACTAGAGTCAAAGTTTTTGTATGTATTTTTCAAGCCTCACAGTTGAGAAACTGAAACTAAGGAACGTAGACTGGAGAGACATTCAACCGATTGTCAAAATAATTATTGCTCTATCCTTTTGATCTACTAATTGTTTCAGCTCAAGTGTAATGTAACAATCTTGCAGACACTATGTGCATACTAAAGTCAAATACAGTAAATATGCTTGGGATTATGTGTATATTCACACCTTCAGAGGACATCGTCATGCAGCACTTCAAGCTGTTCTTGGCAAAGATGTAGTTAAAGGGCGAGTGTACCGATATACTACATTATATACTGTGCATTACAAACACAAGACATATTTAATTGTAGGCTGTATTTATGCTACTATGAATATAATTAAAATGTATGCTTACATCTGTAATGCTAATTAGCCTGTACACTGATGAAGGACATTGGAGAGATTTTGAAAAAAATAGGTCCACTATTTATCCATAGCAAACAGGAAAGGGCTTGCGCAGGTGCAGCAAAGAAAGGATTTATATGCCAGACATTACTAGGCTGAAGCCTCATACCTTTGATATTTTATTTCCCTCACAGTGCCATCTTTATGTTCAGCCGTCTGGCCACAGTCCTCCAGGAGCTCTCTGGAGAGGAGGGCCCAGATGGAGACCCACAGGTGAGAGAGCAACACACAAACTATAATGAATTATAATGAAGAGTATTGCCAACTGTGTCCCCAGTTTATAAATGAGGAATTGTGGATTTTATGTCCAGTTTCAATGTCCCTGGAGCATTTTATCCTCCATTTGGAGCAACCATTGAAAAAACACATGAGGATGATGAAAGGAAATGTCTGCTTGCCTCTTATCTTAGGAAATAAAGGAAGATGATCCTATCTGTACAGAAATAGGTCAAAGACAGCTTTATCTTTTCTTATCTTTTGACTCCAGTGTGTCTGCACATTCAAGGACGCATTTCTTTCTCTTCCGTTAAAGAAGCACTCCAGTGGTTTATTTTGTCACTTCCATTAAGGTGTGGCACTCAAAAGAGAATGAATTGTCAAAACTGAAGCAGCAGAGGCCACGGTATTCTGACTTTTAGTCCCAAGTTTGAAGCAGCTTCAAAAATGATATTTTCTCCATTATTCATAATGCAGCTCAGTAGCATCTTTCATTGGATCACATAGCCACCGAGGACATTATAGCTGTTTTTACAGGTTGAGTTGGACTTACCATGACAAATAAACTGACCTTATCTGTTTCCTTAAACAGGGCATGCTGGTGCCTCAGCTCCCTGCCGGTGAGGACCAGGCTCCAGTGGAGTCTGAGGCTCCTGAGGAGGCGATGGAGAGACTGGCTCACCTGGAACAACTGGTGGTCCAGCTGAAGGAGCTCATCCGAGACAAAGACACCCAGCTCATCCAAAAGGACACTGAACTGTCTAACAAAGATGCACGGCTCAAGGTAAATAACCTTTTGGGTTCGTTTGCTGTTAAAACTCCAAAAGTCAGTTCACTATATTCTTTACGTCACGTCTTTTATGACTGAGCACGGATGCTTTCTTTTGCTTCATATCCACAGAATGAGAAAGATGAAGCTGAGGCTCGCTTCACCAAACTCAAACTGCAGGCCAAAGCCAAGATGGCTTCACTCAACAAACAGATAACTGAGTTGAAAGGACATGGAGGACCAACAGTAAGTTTAAATCGGATGAAATAGTCTGTGTTGTGCTTGTAGGATTATAACAAATCTACCTCCAGTAGCCTTTTACAGCAAATATCTTATACAGACTAAGATATGCCACCCGCTCACCACAAACTAACAATAAAGCTCAAAGCTTTTATCTGACTTGAACATCTGTTTTGTCTGCAGCAGAGTCCAGACAGCTCTTTTACAGGAGCTGGTGCTGCAGTCGAGGAGGATCTCCAGGAACTTAAGAACAAGCTGAGCGAGGAGGAAGCCGACCGCAGAGAGCTGCAGGAGCGACTCCAGACCACAGAACAGCTCCTTCAAGAGAAGGAATCTGCCCATGCTGCACAGGTGACCTAACCGTGTCTTGAATTACATGTAGCCATACACTGTTAACAAATCATTATTTGTATTTTAAATTTCACGAGAAAGCTCTTCCTGAATGACTTGTTGTGTTTTTGTTTTTCAGTTGCAGAAACTGCAGGCTGTGGTCTGCGAGAAGGACGTGCGTTTCCAGGAACAGATCCAGAAACATGAAGAAGAGCTGCTGAGGGTCACAACACAGTCTCAGAGGGACAGCGAGCTTCAGCAGGTATAAGATCTAGGAGTTCTTTAAATAACTGACTTAGTTTGTGGTTTATTCATTTATAATCGACCCATTCAGCCTCTACTCTAAGTATTTGTTTACGTTTTCTTCTCTTTTTGTTTAATGGTAGAGCTGCAACTAACAATTACTGTGACCATCAATGAATCTGCTGATTATTAACTTGATTAATTGTTTGGTCTAAAATGGCTTGTTTTCTGATATTTTCGACTAACATTGAAAATCTGAAATATATGCAGTTTTCTTAGTCTGGCTATCACCAGACCAAACTCAATCTTTTAAGATTGAATATTAGTCTGGGGAGTCTGCTCTGTATTTTCTCTGCACAAGATGAGTGATCAACGGGCATAGTTCAAATGACTCCGTACGCAATTGGATAGTCCTTCAACCAATCAGACCAACGATCCGGGTGACGTAGCAGCGACAGCGGCATCAACTAATGTTGAATGTAAACAAAAATCTGCTTGGTCGCTTCTCTATTGTCATCGTGTTAAACCCGCCAATAGCCCGCCAGGTGGATAAGCCAGTTTGTGATTGGTCCCCGCAAAATTGTAACGGAAGCAGGATAGATAAAACGTACAGGTTTCCAGCCTGAGCTGCAGGGTGAAATCAAATCGCCGGCAGATTGGGCTGGGTTTACCCAGTCTACAGTTTTCTATCATAGAAGACAGAAGATGAAAACCAGCAAATATTCACATTTGAGAAGCTGGAACCTCTTAAGTTTTAGCATTTTTGCTTAAAAAAATACTTAAATGATGAATCAGTTGTCAAAATCATTGCAGATTGATTTTATCTCTTATCAACTAATTGATTAATTGATCGTTGTATCTCCAAATTCTGGAAAATTTATGTTTTAGACTTTTAACAAC
Source organism: Sander lucioperca (assembly GCF_008315115.2). Classification (NCBI taxonomy): domain Eukaryota; kingdom Metazoa; phylum Chordata; class Actinopteri; order Perciformes; family Percidae; genus Sander; species Sander lucioperca. The sequence goes on along the minus strand of NC_050192.1, from coordinate 6,743,708 downwards.
AGTTTAATGTCATTGTCCTGTAAAGAAATGTAGTTAAGTCAGCTTTATCTGTATAGTACATAATCACTTTGCAATCTCTACAACACCTTCTATCCTTAGACCCTCAATTCAGATTTTAAAAAACCTCGAGACCAGGCCAAACATAGTCCATGAACTGCAACTTAACCCTTTATTTTGAAATAGCTTGAGCTAAAAAGAGGAATTACCCATTACCCAAGTTGTGATAACTGGCAAATAATTTGCCTCCGTTCATCTCGAGGGGATGAACACAAAAATGCTTCAATTTCCCCACTAGTGAAAGAGAAGGCGATGGCCACACTTCACAGATACACTCACTGTTTATATGATCATTTGGTCTCTTTGTTTTTCTTTCTCCAAGGCCCTGCATGCAGCACAGAGGCATTGTGAAGAGCTTGAGGAGGCCTTGAGCTCTCGGTCCCAAGTGCTGGAAATGCTGCAGCAGGAAGTGAGCAGTGCTGATCAGCAAAAACAGGTGCAGGTCCTGATGAACTGGATGGCATTTGTGTTTGTGCAGCTACTTATAGTGTGTTGGTTTAGAGACTGTTGGGCATATTGGCAGATATTTATAGAGGAGGCTTCAGTTGTAGTGAATACTGCTCCTGCTTAATGAAAAGAGAACTGTTCAAACAGACACACCCCACATCTTAATGGTATGTCATTATTATGCATTGTTTGGCTGAGCCACACATCACACACCCACTCATATCCTCTTTCTCCTTCTCTCTGTTTATTTTCTGCTCAGATCTTGACTGCTCAGTTCCGGCAGATGGAGCAGGAGCTGGCCGAGGCCGCCAAGCAGAGGGAGGAAGAGAGGCAGCAGTGGGCCGAACAGGCCAGCAGGGCCCATGCAGAAGTCGCAGCCCTCCAAACCAGCTTGGAGGACTTGGAAAGAGAAAGAACAGAGGTGGCAAGACAAGAGGGCGAGCTGGCCTCCCTGAGAGAGGCAGAGCATGCTAGTCAGGAGGCTCTGGGAAAGGAGAAGATGGAAGTTGCCAGATTGGAGAGAGAACTGGCTCTGATGAAAGAGGCTGAGCTCGCAGCTGTCCAAGCTAGCCATGATGCTTTAGAGAGCGCCAGGGTGGAAATAGTTCGGCTCGAAAGTGAACTTACATCTATGAGAGAGGCAGTTGTCGGTGCCAGCCAGGAGGCCTCAGAGAGGGAGAAGTCGGAAGTTGATAAACTAGAGCGAGAGCTGGCGTTATGTAAAGAGGAACATGAAGATGTCCAGAAGAAATGTGAAATCTTGGGTGATATTTGGAGACATCTACGTTCTCTGGCTCTTGAGGATGTGCAAGCAGCAGATGAAGTCCCCTTCCCTGCTGACCTTTCCCTGTTCCTGGAAAGTGCGCAGTCTTTTGAGACACAACTGACAAAGCTGAAAGATGAACGCAGTGAGAGTAAAGAACATTGTGCTGAGCTCACACACACCATACAAACCCTTCAGGGTAAGGAAATGTGTCTGTTTGTGTCTGTTTATAAAATTCAGTGTGTTCATGTCAAACCTTTTTAGTTTTATCATGATGTTTTCATATAAATCTCTGATTTTCAGAACAACTTGACAGAAAAACCACAGAACAGGAGGAAACCACTGCCAAGATACAACAGCTGGAGCTTCAAGTTCTATTGGTCAGTGCAAATGTGCCTATTTTACACCTGGTATTAACCATAGACTTTATAATAATAATATAATAACAATATAATGGCTAAGCCTAAAACTTAAAGCCACTGAGGGGCTGCTATGCGGACTTAAACAATCAAACAAACAAACAAACAAACAAACAAACAGTCTATGGCTAGTAGACTAGCTGATGCGCTCTCTTGTACCTGACACCGCTCAATAGTCTCCTGTTGATCTCACAGACTCCAAAAGTCATCGTTGCGTTTTGCTGGGCATTTATTAATCACAAAGTTCTTCATATCAACGTACAAGAAACCATGTGTCCGTCAAGCTCAAGCTCCAAACATTTCATCATTCACATGAGCGTTGCGCACTGTAGCAATTTGATGCGGTCAAAAACTGTTTGTGCTCCTTCGCTTAACAGCACCCCTAGTTACCTGTTGAAGGTTCCTACCTATATAGACTTTACTCATATGCCTACCAGTGCCACCAGTGGACAATTTGTGTCCTACACCCAAACCAATGAAAATGGCTCTTACAAATAATAATATTAATGGACAGTCAATGTGTGACGTCACCCATTGGTTTGTGGAGATCTGCTATGAGTCGTCGAGTTTGCCATTACGGGCGTAGCCATCCTGGTTGCGGATGTGACGATTTTAGACGAGAGGGAGGAGTGAGGGAGGAGCCCTTACACTCTACGTTACGTTACACACTTTCACTGGCAATCACATCATAGCCACGCCCTAAAACACCCCCTGCTTTATCGCCGATTTTAAAATCAACGAGACCATAATTAAAAAAATTAACATCATTCTGTATTGCAGAAGACTTAAAACTAGCGATAGAGACCATAAACTCATTATGAAGATGTTTGCTGAGGTAATAAATCAAGTTGAGGAGTGGGTCACTTTCTCATAGACTTCTACAGAAACCGACCTCCTTTTGCAACCGCACGTGTCTCCCCCTGCTGGAATTCAGGTTTAAGGCACTTCTGCATTTGCAGCACTTCGCCGAACCGGATGCTTTGTCCATTAATATTATACAGTCTATGGTATTAACACATGCTCTGTATCTGTATGCATTATCTGGATAATGGCATCCAATCCACAGGCTTTTGCATTTACATATTAAAATGTGTTATCTCGATTCGGCCTGCGATGGGATTGGATCTAGATATGTAAATTAATGAAATCCCTTTTTGTCAGGAAAGACTTCTAGCTGCCACTTGTAGTTTTTACCAGGCAGCTTAAGCTAGCAGGAAGAGCAGTTAACCTTTCAACTTGCTGTGTGGGTTTTCTTAAAGGTCCTATCACATGCTGTTTTTTTGGATGCTTTTATATAGGCCTTAGTGGTCCCCTAATACTGTATCTGAAGTCTCTTTTATATAGACCTTAGTGGTCCCCTAATACTGTATCTGAAGTCTCTTTCCCGAAATTCAGCCTTGGTGCAGAATTACAGCCACTAGAGCCAGTCCCACAATGAGCTTTCATTAGGACGTGCCATTTCTGTGTCTGTAGCTATTGAGGAGGAGAGGGGGGGCAAGGTGTAGAGTGGGGGTGTGACCTTGACCAACTGCAATTTTTCACTTGTTTTCAAGCCATGATGTCTCTCTCTTTCTCATGGGTGGGCCAAATTCTCTGGGCGGGCAAAGCAGAGAAAGGGGAGGTAACCTTGCTCCTTACGACTTCATAAAGAGAAGATTCCAGATCGGCCCATCTGAGCTTACATTTTCTCAAAGGCAGAGCAGGATACCCAGGGCTTGGTTTACACCTATCGCCATTTCTAGCCACTTGGGGACCATAGGCAGACTGGGGGAACTCATTAATGTTGAAAAATGTTTTATGCCATGGGACCTTTAAGAATGTGGTCATGCTGTACGGACTGCATTCACACTGGCTGAGATTCGATCACAGTGCAAACCTGACCGCCTCCAAATTTGGTCCGTCTGATTTAATCACAGTGCGTTCTGCAATCATTACCTGCTTGACACCATAAATTAGCAGTTTGTTTTACTTGTGATGGGAACTTCAAAAGTAAAACCTTAAATAAGCTTTGTGGTACTCTGCAAGCTTTAACTTCAAAGTTTGAGCCTTCGTTATGAGTTTTTCTGTGTCTCTGTTTATATGATTAAAAAAGGTGTTGACGTGGGAGATGTGGGACTGGAAGCTTAGTATAAGCTGAGGTTTAAGAAGTTAAAGTAGTTCTTAGTAGTCAATCTACAAAGTCAGACAACCGTGTCATTGTGTTTCCCCTCTTTCATTAAAATACAGTTTGCAGAACTTTTATTTTGAGAGCAGGGCAGTCTGACTGGTCTTATCCTCTACAACTGGTCCAGGGTCACAACATGTGTCTGAGTCTCAGACAGGACAGGCGCAGGGTCATAGAAGGACAATACTTCAACTCAGTGTGAAGAAGTGCGTCTAATCCCCTCTGCACTGATCCACTGTTATGACCGACCTTATCCGTCCTTCCCCTCACGTTACAGCCGTATTTAAGAACTATCATAGAGGCCATACAGAGTGTTACCTGTTGTCCCCCTTCTTTTTATACAGGATTTTTTTCTCCAGTAAATGTTTAATCATAATATTGTAAAAGTTCCAATCCTGCTAATTCTCATTTTTTTGTTTCAGACATCTGAAAGAGGGGATGTGACTGAACCAGCTGCACAGGATTTATCTGAAGCTAATAAAGGTACAAAAACTGGATTTGTTCTCCCAAAATAAAATGTATACATTATATGGAAACAGAATCAAATATAATGGTCAAGGTCAGTATGCACATACATACATACATGCATGCATACATACATACATACATACATACATACATACATACATACATACATACTGTATAAATTAGGATGCTAAGTTATTTTTCTGGAAAGAAATGCCATATAATGTTTTTTCTAATTACTTTGTTGACTTCCACAGCACACATACTGGAATTGGAGCAGCAGCTTTTAGAAAAAGACAATGAGCTGGTTGCCTTACAAGAGTCCCTCAGACTGGCTGAGGAGCACAGCTCCAGTGGGGTTGCATCATGTGAAAACTACAGTCGGACTCAAGATCAGGGTCAGGATGCCAGTACGGCCCCCCATGACAGTTGTGCAGCCCCTTCTGACTTCATGGACGACACACAAGAAGAGGACACCACCTTAGTTGCTCAGGACACCTCAGTCCTCTCCATTCCTGCTGATAATGAGAGCAGCCCAGAGCTTATTGGACACCAGTCTGAGTCCCCAGAAGAATCCAAAGGGACCTCCTCAGATGAGATGGTCGCCAGCAGTGATTCAGAGGTGGCCCACAGCAGCTGGACCCTCCTGGAAGCTGTCAATCAAGATGGAGGCCAGGAGTGGCCGTCCATCCTGCAGGACTTTGGCCAGCTACAGCTGCAGTCATGGGAGGCAACGAGCATGGAGCAGGAAACATCCACAGTTCAAGTTGAGTCGTCCTCTGTCATCATCCGAGAGACAGTACAAGTTCATCTAACTCAGCAGAGTTCTTCCACCACAGATGGCAACGTGCCCTCTGGCCAGGTCTTTGCTCAGGCCTTGGCTGAGGAACTTCAGAAGAGGTACAGTGAGCTTTTGGCTGAGCTTCAGAGGCTCAGAGAGGCAGCTGCAGAGTCACAGGAGAAAATCAAGAACCTGGAAGAAGAAACACAATGCCTTGCTGCTGCCAAAGACGAGGCCGAGTCCCAGGCCAATGTTTTTACAGAGGAACTGAAGTCAGCCAGAGAGGAGCTGGACAAGCTCTCTCAGCAAAACAGCTCAGTGGTGGAGAAACGCAGTGTTGAAATGCAGCTTCTAGAAGAACAGTTAGACATTTTAAGCACTCAAAGTAAAATTAAGGAAGAGAAGATCCAGGCCCTGCAGACAGAACTAGAAATGGCTCGTCAAGCTTTCTCTGAGCAGGAGGGGCAGGCCAGGATGCTGAGTGCTCAGCTGGAGGACAGAGAGCTCCTCTCCTCTGAGCTTGAAAGGAGGCTGCAAGACATGGAAAACAGCATGTTGGAATACTCTCAAACATCAGAGCTCAACAATGACACTTTGTCAAAGAAGGACTCTGAGATCAGTGAGCTACAGCTTCGTCTCAGCCAAAAAGAGCAAGAGGTGATGGAGCTCAATGACAGCATGTCTGCTAAACTCCTCCAAGCAGAAGAAGAGAAGTTCCAGATAGACAGTGAAGTCAATAAACTGAAGGGACAGATAGTGGAGCTTGAGAAAGTCAGAGACGAGAAACAGAAAGGGAGTTCTGAAGACTCAGCTGCTCATGTAGATGATGAACTTGGTAGTTTGCGAAAGGAGAAAGGAGTGCTGGAAAGCCAACTGACAACCACAAAGAAAAAGTTGCAGGCTGCACTTGTGCAACGCAAAGAGCTCATGCGGAAGGTTGCTGAATTTGAGGTAGAAGCAAAGAAATGGAAAGAGCGAGATGAAACTGCAAAGGCAGAAACTCCTGCAGACATTCCAGAGGTAGAACAATCTAGAGCATGTGAGCTTCAGGAAATGGAGGCTAAAGTCATTGAACTCGAGCAAGCTTTAAGATCCAAAGAAGAGGCAGTTGAAACTCTTGAACAGAAAATTAGCCGGCAGGATCAAGTTCTCAGTGAGACGCTTGCTCTGAATAGAAAGCTGAGTGAAGAAGCTGAAAACTCTCAGCAGGCTGACAGTTCTTCTGAAACAACTGTGTTACAATCCCAAGTGGTCTCTCTTGAAGCAGAGTGTGAAACCCTTCAGAAAAAAGTTCAGGAGGCCCAAGAATCTCGCAAGGAAACCATCCGCAAAGCAAAAGAGAAAGATAGGCACCACCGTGAACAGCTGAAGCAGCAGAAAGAAGAATACAGCGAGCTTGTGGAACGTTTTGAGGTGCAGAGCGGTGAGCGAGAAGTTCTTCTCACTCAATTGAGAGAATTAGAAGAAAAAGTGAACACTGATAGAGAATCTCGCCAAGAGACCACGCAACTGGCTGAAAATTTGGCAAAGCAAGCAGCAGGTGATTGGGTCCAGGAGGATTGGGTGGATTTTGCCACATCTGAGACGGATTCATCGCAACCACAATCCAGCGATCCAGTTCAGCGTCCTGCAGAGCAGTCTGACCTCCTTTCTGCACAAATGGAGGAATCTGTGAAAGCTCTCAGAGGAGAGATCCAGACTGTGCGGATGGCTAACACAGAGCTAGAGAAGCAGCTGCAGGAAACCCAGACCAGTTTGTCACTGAAGGAGGCTGACTTATTGGAATTGGGCAAAGAGCTACAAGCATTACAGGAAAAGGAAAGACAGATTGATGCACTCTCAGAGGAAATGAATGATCTTAGAGAAAAGTATCACCAGGCTGGGTCTTACGCTGAAAGCCTGAAAGCAGAGATAGACGCTGCCGCCAAAACAGAATCTGCAGATTCTACATTCTCAATTACAACTCTTCAGGCCGAAGTCGAGGACTTTAAGCAGTTCCTCGTCAGTAAGAACCATGAAATCATGGAGCTAAGCCAGCAGCTTAGCGAGCAGAACTCTCTCATACGCTCAATGCAGGACACAGTGACTCAGAAGGATCAGCTAATATTTTCTTTACAGGAAGAACTGAAGGCTGAGCAAGAAAAAACCCAAAAGTTAGAGGTTGAGCTTCCACTGAAGCAAGAGGAAGAAAAAGACAGCGAGGCAAAGAACCAGCAGCTTCAACGGAAACTTCAGGCTGCCCTGATCTCTCGCAAAGAGGCCCTAAAAGAAAACAAAACCCAGAAGGAACAACTAGCTTCAACTGAGAAGCTCCTAGCTGAACTGCAGCAGAAAATGGAGTCAGCACAAGATGAGCTGGAGAAGCTGAGAGCGGAAAAAGTTCGACTGATTGATGAGGTTGACCGGACATTACTGGAAAACCAAAGCTTAGGATCCTCCTGTGAGAGCCTCAAACTGGCCATGGAGGGCATACTGAATGAGAAAGATGCCTGTAAGAGAGAAGTAGAGCAAGCGAAAGAAGAAGCTGCCAGAACCTGCAGAGAATGGGAGGAAAAGGTTCAAGGCATGAAGGACGAGTACGAGACTCTGCTCAAGTCGTATGAAAATGTGAGCGATGAAGCAGAGCGAGTGAGACGAGTCCTGGAAGCTGCCAGGCAGGAGAGACAAGACCTCGCGGCCAAGGTGAGGACGCAGGAGGCTGCGAAGCAGGATGCCGAAAGACGGGCGGAAGAGTCGCAGAAAGAGGTGGATTCAGTGAAAGACAAAATGAGAAAGTTTGCCAAAACAAAGCAGCAGAAAATAATGGAGTTAGAGGAGGAGAATGAGAGACTTAGTGAGATGCAGGACAAGAATGTAATAAAACGAGAGGGCAGGGCTCTCAAAGCTGAGGTGGAAAGACTTCACGATGAGCTGGGGGCTTTGAAAGCTGAGTTGGATGCTACAGTGGCAGAAAGAGACTCTTTAGGGCAGCAGATTGAAGAGTTGAGGGAACAACTTGCCCAAACAGGAGAGAAAGAAGACAATGTCATTCACGCTACTCTGCTTAGCTCTGCCCCTGTTGTAGAAGAGGTTGTCACTGCCCAGCAATCAGACATAATCATGTCCAAAGCCAAGCCTGTTGAGAGTCAGTATGAAGACAAAGAAGAAGACACAGCAGCTGACCAAATAGCTGCAGCGCATGCACCAGAAACACATTCACAACCTACTGAGGAAAAAGAAAAAGCAGAAATGACTGAAAGTGTTCAAGTTTTATTAGAGGATAAAATGAGGGAGATGGAGGCAGCTGTTAATGCCGAGAGGAAACTGTGGCAGGAACAGGAGGCTAGACTCAAAGCTGAGCTGGCCTCTCTTGAGCGAGATCTTCAGGAGAGTAGAGAAAAGGAGAGCCTTGTGGCCTCTCTAGAGAAGTGTCTCCAAGAGGGCAAAGAGAGAGAAAAGAGCCTGATTGAAGAGGGTTCAAAGAGGGAAGCCCAGTTCAAAGAGCTGCTCAGAAGCCTCGAAACTGAGAAAGATAACCTGGAGGAGCGTCTGATGAACCAATTGGCTCAGCTCAACGGCAGCATCGCTGGCTACCAGCAAGAGGCAGCAGACAACCGGGAGCACCTCGCTGAGCTGCAGCGGGAGGTGGAGAGGCTGGAGAGGGAGCGTGCCGAGCTGGAAGCCGAGGCTCAGAGTGAGAGTGACCGGGCTGCCAGGCTGGAGGAGGACATGAGGCAAGCCCAGAGAGAAAGAGCCGAAGCTGAAGCAGAGTCTGGTAAGCAGAGGGAGCTGGAGCAACAGCTGAGGTCTGCTCAGAGGGTCCGAGAAGGCAGCCAGAGCAGAGCACGTCAGCTGGAAGAACTGTTGAGGGAGAAGCAGCTGGAGGTCCGTCAGCTGCAGAAGGACTGCATCAAGTACCAGGAGAGGATCAGTGAACTAGGTAAAGAAGCTAAGGCGCTGCAGCAAGGCCATGAAGAGCTCCACAACAAACTAGAACAATCCCAACTGGAGACTTCCAAAACTGTTGAAGACCTGAAAAGGACTCAAGCAGAGTTGGCTAGCTGCAAATCTCAGCTGGATGAGGCTCAGAAGAAGGCAAGCGAGGCTTTAGCTGAGAAAACGACCCTTGAACAGAATGCCCAACAGAAAGAGGCCTTGATGAAAGCAGAGGCAGAGCAAACCCTCGACTCTGTGAGATTTAGGCTTGGAGCCGAACTGAAGGAGATGGAGCTGAGACTGGAAGAGGTGGACCGAGAAAGAGACAGGGAAGAGGAAGCCACTCTGGAGGCCCGAGAGGTCGCAGAAGCAGCTGAGAGACGGGCCCAGGAGATGCAAGCCCGTCTGGACGAGTCTCTGGCCAGGCTAGCCGCTTTCTCACGCTGCATGTCCTCTCTGCAAGATGACCGTGACAGAGTTTTGGACGAGACCCGACAATGGGAGACTCGTTTTAAAGATGCTCTGCAGGGTAAGGAGGCTGAAGTTCGGGAGGCTGAAACACGGGCCAAGGAACTGGCAGAACAGCTTCAGAGAGAATCTGCCCTGAAAGAGGAACTTCAGCTTTCAGTCGACAGGTAAAAACCTTCTCGCTGTATTTGTCTTATTTCCCTGATTATGTTCTGCTTTTTTTTTTAGCTCAAAACTCACATTTTTCTTTCAGACTAGAGAAAGCAAGCAAAGATTGGCAGCTGAAACTGGAAGAGGAGGAAAAGAAAGTCACAGAAAGCAAAGCTGCCCTAGAGGAGGAGAGGAGCAAGCTTCTGCAAACTACGACTGAGCTGCAGTCTGCACAAAATGAAGCCCATGCTCTGAAAAATGAGGTGGAGAGTCTCATTCAGAGGGCCAGAGCTCTGGAGGAGGCTGTAGGTCGGCTGCAGGGTGAAGTCGACCAGGCCAGGACTGAGCTAAGGGAGAGGGAGGCAGAAGAGAGGCGGCTGTGTCTGAACGTGGAGCAACTAGAGACAGACCTGAGGTCCTCTAAGGCTTTGACAGAGAGTCTGCAGACTGAGTTAAATGAAAAGGAAAAGAGAGAGGTGGAAATGCTGGGGGAGAAGGAGCAAGCTGTTACTCAGGTTTTAACACGTTTTCATCTACAGTACATGCTCTATATTGTTCTCGGATGACACATTTTTCACCATTCATGTGTGTTTTGTGTCCCAGGCTGCAGAGGAGGCTAGAAAGGAGGCCGACAGCAGGGCACAAGAGGCTGAGACGGAGCTGGAGCAGAGAAGAGGGGAAGTGCGGGATCTGGAAGAAAAACTGCGAAAGGCAGAGGAAGAGAGCAACAACAGAAAAGCCAGACTGGACTCTTTCATGAAGGCCATGGGCTCCTTGCAGGATGACAGAGACAGAGTCCTCAACATGTACAAACAGCTGGAGGAGAAACACCTGCAGGTAATGCACAAAAACCTAAAGCTTATAATATCTGAAGCTGAGCTTGTTTTAGTCAATAGCCAATATAATATTTATATTGTGTCTCAGGTGATAATGGAAAAGGACGGTCTGATCCAAGAGGCGGCAGGGGAGAACAACAGCCTGAAAGAAGAGCTGCGCTCTCTGCTGGTCCAGAGAGACGACCTGTATGCTGAAAAGGCCCAGCTGTCCGCTCAGCTTCACGGCTACCGTAACGAACTTAACCAAGTCCTGAGCATGAAGGACTCCCAACACAAACAGCTTCTGGCAGCTCAGCGAGAGCGCATTGCCTCTCTGGAAAAGGAACGCGATGAATTGGAAAGTCAGGTAAAGAGCGTGAGCAGAGCCAGAGAGACGGGAGTAGAAGCAGTCAGAGTGGAAAGGGAGACTCTTAGCCAGGCTGTTGACGTTAGGACAGCATCACAGGTGATAGATGCTCCCGGTGCAGAAGTTGAGAAGCTGAGGGAGCAGCTGCAAGCAGCGAGAGAACAAGTGGAGGCTTTGGAGGAGACGCGACTCAAGGAGAGACAAGAGCAAGTGAGCAGGAGCAAAGAGCTAGCTGAGCTGCGATGGGAGGGAGGTGTGATGCGGACAGAGTCAGAGAGTGCTCAGGAGAGGGTGGCAGAGTTGGCCAGAGACTTGCTGGCTGTCGAACAGAATCTGTTACAGGAGAAAGAGGCAACGGCGCAGCTGAGAGCAGAGAACCATTCATTCTCAAAAGCCATGGCCTCCCTGCAGGACAGCAGGGACCAGGCAGTAAGCAAGGTCCAGGAACTGAGCCGGAAGCTGGAAGAGATGAGCAAGGCTGGTGGCCACGCAACACACAGCAGCCCTGGAGGCTCCACTGGAGAAGTGTGGGGGCTGAAGAACGCACTACAAGCCCTGCAGAATGACAGGGAGAGACTGGTGAGTTACATGTCACCATAAATATCAATATTTTAGTCAGAAACACACAGATAATCACAACTCTCCTGGCAAAGAATATAAATAATGATGTGAGCAGTTGTATTATGTTGTCATATATTTTTCTCTCTTTCCTTCTCTTTGTGTGCAGCTGGAGCAGCTTCAAACCCAGTCGTCTGAGCTCAAGAAGCAGAAGTCAGAGCTGGCTCGACTGGGAGCAGGAGAGCTGATTAAAATCAGCCAGGAGCTGTTTGAGGAGAAGAACAAGAATGAAGACATACTGGGTGTCATAATGCAGCTAGAGAATGTGGTGGAAATTGGCAAGCAGGAAATAGAAACACTCAGGTGAGCCACAGAGCCAGATTTATGTCATCATAGGGCTGGGCGATATGGAGAAAATCAAATATCACGATATTTTTTACCAAATACCTCGATATCGATACCGCAACGATATTGTAGGGTTGACTAGTGGTGCTTTCACAAAATATTTACACAATGAGATTTTTGATGAATAATCATCTGTAATGTGGATATAATGATTAAGTGGGTAAAGGCAAATAATAGAACAGTCTGGTAAGTTCAGAAAATGACATAACTTTACTGTAATGCAGCCTTTAAAACCAGGAAAAGACACCACTTATGCCATATTACGATATTACAATATCCAAAATCTAAGACGATATCTAGTCTCATATCACGATATCAATATAATATCGATATATTGCCCAGCTCTATGTCATCATAGTCACTGTTTTGACAAAGCAAAAGGGCACAAAAACCTTTTATTGCATGTTAATTTGTCATGTGCTTTATTAGACTGGAGCGTATTGACTGGATGGCTCAAGCAGAGCAGCTGAAGCAGCAGACCCTCGCCACACTCTCGGAGAGGGACCAACAACTGCGGCAACTCACCGCCATGCTGGAGGAAGCCCGCACACACAAGCCCAAACTTCAGCAGGAACACTATCAGAGAGAGGTTAACATTTGCATGTACTAATGACTGTAATGGAAAATAATAGTCTGTGCATGGTGGCATTGCGAAAAGCAGTAGTGTTGATTCGGACTTGGGACCCCTGACACAAATACCCCCAGGTTATGTGTTTGTGTCATTCTTTGTCTTTTAGTTCCACATCTCATACCACATTGGGAATAAATAATTGGACCTTCAGTCGTGTTAGAAGTCTTAAAGGTGCTGTAGGTAGGATTGTGAAGATCCAGGACTTAGCCAAAACATTTGAAAATCAACAACTTCTCAGTCCCTCCCCCCTTTCAGGTTAAGCCCAAAACGGTCTCCTAAGCCCCTCCCCCCACAAGGGACAATGAATATGTGTGCATGAGCAGTGATTGACATGCAGTTAGACACGCCCCCGGCCCTGATTGGTGCATCTAAGGGACTGTTCGTTATTTAATTAAGGGGCCACCGGAGGAGTTTTGTGGCCTCTAACCTAAAAAGACGTGACCCTCCCCTCGTCAGTAATCATTTTTCTATGACCCTCCAAAACGATTTGAAAAAGAGGCATGACCCTCCCCTTGCGTGCAAGTTTGCACTTAGCAAAGAAGTACAGACACCATTTGATTTTTACAGCTATGATGTACAGGAGTTAACCTCTGCATTCTCATCTTACACATCCCACTCCTCTGTTATGGTGTGGTGGCCATTTCAGTAGATTTACTCACTAACATTGTTGTGGAAACACAATAAGCATGGAAACTAAATGCACACTTCATGCATTACTGCATTACTTCAGATACTAAGTTACTCCTCTAGTAAACTAGTATTCATATGAAATAAAACAATAAAACACTGAGACCATTCAGCAAAGGACGCTGGGATATAACCAATTCAACACTGGTTGCTATGGACTTGTCACTAGGCTTCGTCATTGTATATTTTAGAACATAGGTAAAGCTGCCGAAGCTGAACATTATATTCCCAAACATATATGTTTATTTTTAAAGCAGATTTTAAGTTACATTGTAACAATTTAACAATTCGTCCTTATGAAATCCAATCGCGGCACGGCTGTTTTGGAACGCAATAGACAGATGCTTAAATTCAACTAAAATGTAACCGTGAACAATCAGAGTTGGACCTACAGTCTGTTGAGATGCCTCTCCAAACTCACCATAAAACGTTAAAACACGTTGAGAAAAAAAAGATCCCTATTTTGCCGTAATCCAATGACACGAAAAAAAGTAATCCACAGCGATCAGTAGATCCACAAACAGAGTCACGGTGTATCCAGCAAGGCCGATACGAGCGTCACATTCACCAGCCAGCTCCAAACAGGTGAACGAGGCCTCTCCACTTCGCTGTTTAAACAAAGTGGAATAAAGGTATAAAAGTCCAAATCTACACAAAACCCGCAATCAATTAGTAAGCTGACATCACATTTATATACGTGGCATTTAGGAAACCTTTATTGCAAGGTTGGCACGGCAAGATGTCCAGACTAGTGCAACAGTAACTTTCGTTTTTTGCGTCCTGCTGCTCCCATCGTCAGCCAAGTAATATTTTTTTTACTAAAGCAGTATATGAAATCAGATGTATTAACCTACCACCATTTAGTTGTTTTGTGTTATTTAAGATATTTATAAAATATCTGGTCATGCCAGATGTAATTATTCCACTCATTTTTTAAACAATGCAATTACCTGTTTGAGCCACCAGGGGGGGCAGTGCTCCTCCTGCCCCCCCAGCAAACTCCGCGTATGGGGTCAGACCATCTGCTAGTGGGCCGAGACTGAGAGCTACATGGATAAATATGCACCAAACAAGCCACTTTGAAATTTTGCTCTTTTCATGAATAAAAAAGTTGGGTGACCCCCCCACCCAGACTAAAAAATGTTGGATGACCCTCCCCTTAGCATAAAATAAAAAGACATGACCCTCCCTTATTTTCCTCCGGTGGTCCATTCCATAAATACCGAACGGTCCCTAAACAGGGAGCTGTGGATTTTTGCAAATCACACTACAGGCTGTAGGTGGGGCCAGAGGAGCCGGATTTTTTTTTTTAAATTACCTGCTTCATGTAGTTCTACTGGAACATAGGGTCAGTTTCAGCAAATATGACAGAAAGGTAGTTTTAGAAGTCTTACCTACTGCACCTTTAATTGGCCCTCCAGAAATTTGGCTCGCAGAAGGCATAATATAAACTATAAAATCATCAGTCATTATCTTCTCTACAGGGCACAGAGGAAGTGGACAGTGCTCCTGGAGCCCCACAGGAGCGCAGTGGCCTGGTAGACAGCCCTGCATACGAAGCTGAGGTCAAAGAGCTACAGAGAAGGTATAGTATAGGTCAAACCTTACCAGAAATACCGTTACAAGTATTAAACTCAAGTATAATCAATGTTAAACTCTTTTGAATCAGGCTGGATGAAGAGATGCAGCAGAGGGTGGCTGCTGAGGAGCAGCTAATGGACACACAGGATCGACTCAAACGGTATCAAATGTGACAAGATAAAGGGAAAGGGAAATTAAAGCTGCTATAAGCAATGTTTTTATATTAACAGTAGGTTAAATGACTGTAATATGAAAGGGTGGCTAATAGTGAAAAACTTACAGAGTTATCATCTGACTGCAGTTCTCCTTAGCTCTACAGAGCTATTTTTTAAGGGTCATTTTTTGGTTCTTCGGCCCACTTCACTATTTTGGTTCACTCTAACCACTCATCAAAGTTTTTTGCAGGAGGCAGATGTATTTAGCAACAAAAGCTCTAATGAACCCACTGTACAGTACACTACCTTCTCAGCTACAAACTACAGACACACAAAGTTAGCCACTAGCTGGTGAACTAGTGGAGCATTTAGCAGCTAAAGAGCCAGATATTTCCCTCAGGAGTTGCTGGAGACCAAAACAAAGCTAAAACCGTAAACTGCTAGATGTGTAAATAAGCAATGGTTTGCCAACAATATCAATTTAGAAAGACAATATGTCAGTGTTTTGTTTACAGCTTGTAACCTACTACAACTAGAGTATCTTCACATTACGAGTTTTTTTTTTTTTTTTTTTTTTCACATTATTTATTTATTCATAAGTATTTTCTCGATTATCTGTTTGGTCCATCAACTGAAAATAGCGTAAAATGTACGTCACAATTGTACCAAAACCAAGTTTAAATCTTAAAATCTTGCTTTGTTTGGTCTAACAAACGGTCCAAAACCCAATGATACTCAAATAATTATAATAGAAGGCTCAGAAACATTGATCATTAGATTGTTCTTGATTAAATGTTTTAAATTGTATAATGTTGAGACTAATGATCATGTTCTGTAATAACAGTTGACACACAGTTCTTTCAATACGCTTTCTGTTGTTTTTCTGCAGGTGAATTATTCATCTTTTAGCTCTGATAAATTAGTTTATTTACACAATATGACAGCTAACATCCATTTTTATTATTATTATTATTAGTCATAGCCAGGCTAAATGGCACCCTACACAAGAAGAGGATCACTCAGAGACTGCTGTTTTTATCGAGCCGGAAGGAGCTGTCACTCGAGTAAGGCGCCACTAATGTGCTGTACCACCTCATCTGTCATCTTAATAACTATGATAATAGAGACTTATGAGCTGAATGTTTCCCGTAACCTTGTCATCTGTCTCTTGCAGACTCGGAGAGGTGGCCCGGGTTTGATGCGGATGCTCAGAGTGGCCTTCTGCTCCCGCCAGCGTACCCCTCTGCTGTTCAGCCTCTATCTGCTCACTGTGCACGTCCTGCTGCTGCTGTGTCTGGGCGGATACCTCTGAAACCAGCTTCCTTTTAAACAGAAAAAAAACCTGACGGACAAGAGAGAGAGCTAGAGAGAGGAGGGGAAAGAAAATGGAAATATGACACAGACCTAACCCAAGCCATCAATATGTTTTATTTTGTAAAAGGGTGTGAAGGATCTTCTACACCCAAATGTTGCACTTTACAGGACTTCATCTTTTAGCCAAAGTATGTAGATTTATATAGGATGGTGTTGTCATTGGTTTTAACTATATTGCTCTTGTATGACTTTGAGGGAAACCTTAATTTATCTTTTTTTTTCCCCCACCAAAACAAGTTCCTTCCCGAGACCATTTTGCAGAGCCATCATCTCTGCGTCCGGAGCTTAACATCGGCCAAGATGATTGTGATTGGATTAAACAAATGCAAACAACCCAACCAGGAATGTGTGTGTAGAGGAGCCAGACCTTACTCTGCAGCGCGGTGGACTGGCGAGACTTGCGTTAAACACGTTAACTACTCCTGAAATCTTAAAAAAAAGATATTTATAATAGAGTATCAACATATGCTCCCCGTATTCTTACCGTACACTTACCCCTGTTTGTAATCAAAAACATACATAACGATTATATTATAATAGTCCCGAAAATACACACAAACACATTAGGTATGCTTTTTCGACAAGGCAGCATAAATCATCAGAACACCGGCGGTGTTGCACAGTATTCTGTGATCAGGTTATATTTTACCTCTGAGCAGTTGCCTGGCAACCTGCACTGACGCTAGAAAAACTGAAAATTGTCTCTTTGAGATAATGTGTTAATTAGTCATCTTTAGAGGGGCTTTTAGGGGGATTTTGTTACCGTTGGACAGAGTGAGCCTAGTTTATTAGAGTGGTATCAATCTTGTAAGCATATTTCCCAAGATGTGGAACAATTCTTTTAAGATGGCTTGAGGTTCAGGACGTGCTGTTATAGCCCAGTCTCTTCCTCTTCTACTCATTTCATGCACAAAAACGGAGCACAGTGCAATTTCTGTTCTTACACATTCCTATTGTGTTTCCTTTTCTTTTCCTCTTATATAAATCACATTTAAAAAAGGGAGCATTATAGTGATATTTGTACATATGTACTTGTATTATGTATGTCATCTGGATGTTTCCCTCTTGCATATCCAACAAGATTTCCTGTCCATGATTCTGTTGCACAGATTTAGATTTTACAGTTTGCTCTGTAGTTTTCTATGGCAGATGGAGCAGTTATTCTGGTGCAATGTTACCACAGTGTGGGTTCATTCCAGAGGAGAAAGACTGCTATGTTTTCTAATGATATCCATCCCATTATAGACTAGTCTGATGTAGCATAATTTATTGCCCATAACAGTTAGAATTATTCACTACCTACATATATATTGACATCATCCTCTTGATTCTTGTTTATTTAATCGCTCACTGTTGGTGAAATGATCCCTCTGTACTCATCTTCTCTATCCATTTCTTATGTTCTTTATATCTTACACACACTGAAATATACTGTAAATAACTGTTACAAAAGGGCTGTATAGAGAACTAAAATGTAATAAAACTGTTGGTGGTTTAGATCAGGGACCAGGGACAGATCTTGTCAAGCATTAATTATTTGCTTATTGTATCTGTAGAACACAAATGCAGACATTGGGACTTATTTTTTACTTACAGTAGGACTTTTGTTTACTGTTTTTTTTGGGCTCAGTTCATTTTTAACACAAATTGTCCCTTTTATGTGTGAAGTAGTTAAGAAATGGGTATCATTAATCAGTGATTTTGCCATTTCAGCAAACCTTTCTAAATATGGGAGTAGGGTTGGGCATCGAGAACCGATTCCTACTTGGAATCGATTTGGTTTCAAATCTGATCATGGGTTCCAAATTTAGCATGCGCAAGTTTTGGTTTCCGTAGCGGCCAGGCACTTGTTGTGTTGCAACCATGGAGCACAGTAAGCGGCGCTCTAGTGTGGCTTTATTTTACGTTGAAAAAGCCCGGTAAAACTGCAACCCACCATTGAATCAAAATAAAACTTTCCTCTTATTTGTGAAATAAGCATGTGACCCGTTTCAACTCCACCCCTCAAAGAATTGGAATCAGAATTGTTAAAATCCAAACGATGCCCAACCCTATATGGGAGCGACGTTACAATTAAGCGCTGGTGTTAAAAAAACGACAATGCTTCATATTTGTATGTGTAAGGTGTCCTTGAGTGTCATAAAAAGGCACCCATAAACAAAATGTATTGTTATATGGGAGGAAGGATGATATAAACACACTGTTTTTGCTGAGACTTAAGTCACTATCACTTTTTGCAAAAGTGCTTATAGCACATAATAAAGATTAAACATGTGAATTGTGTCTGGCTGTACTGATGTCAATCATGAATGACTACAGTTAATATAGTACAGATTTAGTTTAATGAATCAACAAAACGGAGACAGTGAGAAACAAACAGTATATTTAATTTGTTCATGCAGGATGTGAACTTTCCTAGAGGGAGGTTATTGTATTTCATTTAAATAGTGTGCTTACATGTGCCTGAATCTAATAGAATAAGGTTTAACTTGTTTAGTCCATGGATGTATGGTTTGGACACTGTGGTCCTTAAGTCTTGAGTACTCAAAAATCTTTCCCAGATTTTTCCTATCACTGTTGGCTATTGTGTTTAAGCTGTGTGAGTCTGCCCCCAAGTGTTGTAACTACAATATAACGGTTGTAGCTGACTCTGCATTTAATTTCTTATAAAATAGTTTTAAAGTAAGAAACAGTCACTACAATAGTGATAATTGGTAGTGTTAGTAGTTGTAGCAGCTCCAGTATGCTAACAACCCTGTTTACTCCTATCACCACTTTGTCTGCTCGTTCAATCTCGGATTAACGTAGGCACTTGAATGCAGCATTTCTTACTCCTTATTTCTTTCTTTTTGTTAAGCCTTTTATTTATTTTTTTATACTACATATACATATCCAATACAACATAGCAATACAATATCAGCGCCGTATACGTGTTATTAATTAAAGTACGATGATAAAATGGACGACATTTGTACTATTATTTACATCAACGCGCGTTCATGTACTGTAGCCTACGCTAGATCCGCGTTCACTTGTCGTCCATCAAACTTGAGTAAAGACCAGTCGGTGTAATATCCACTTAAACACATATATTACCGTGACAACTAAAAGGTAATGACATTTTTTCTTCTTCAAACTAACTCTAACAAGCCTGTATGTGCTCTTATTTCATTCATCTTTAAACTTTATTAAGGAAGTAAGGCAGACGTAGTTCAAGCTTACGTACTGTAAACTGTGCAAAACATGGATGACATCAAAAATGCTTAAACAATACAGTAAAATAGGAAGGGCTAACATTAGCATTTATATATTATTATGTAGCCTACCTGTATGTCCAATGTTATGTTCAATATTACTTCTACTAATAACTTGTTATAAAACAATATTTATATATATATATTTAATATTACAATATTTGTGTCAATCAGTAACCTAACATTAGATGACTATAGAGAATTTTTTGTATGCCTCCCTCAAGAAATTATATTATTTTCAGTGTGTTACAGAGGATTTAAAGCTACAGAAAGTATTTCTCTTGAATACTGTGTTTCATTATGGGGAAATGAAGCTTCATGTTGAAAATAACTTCCTTTTTGAGACTTCAGCAAATGGTGGTCAGAGCTTGTGGTTGTACATTAGTTTGTTCAGTCATAATAAATAAACAGTGATTAGACTCTCAGTGCATAGAAATATGCCACTTTTGAATATGTCCAGTTGTGAACACATGATCATTAATCAGAGTTATATACTGTCTTCAGTGTGGCTCATGGTGTTTTGCTTCCCCCAGATGTGGAAGTCAGTCGTGGGCCACAATGTGAGCATGAAGGTGGCTGCAGAGGGGGACGACTGGGAGACAGACCCTGACTTTGAGGTACTGTATACTTCCTGGAGATGTGTGTCACTGTGGGGAAAAAATATATGTGCGTCAGTCAAACCCTTTCTGACTTTGTGTTTCAGAATGATGTATCAGAGCAGGAGCAGAGGTGGGGAGCAAAGACCATCGAGGGATCAGGACGAAAAGAGCACATCAGGTTAGAGATGCACAACTGATTCCGTCTGGAAATGAACAAATCTTTAGATGATGTAGAGAAATGTAGGTCGGAGTGGGTGCTGTGTAGCAACAGGAAGAGGAAGTGAGAGCAGAGAACAAGCCGTCAGGCAGCAAGTCTCTCCTAATATGGGTAATATATAATGATGACACTTGTCAGTGAGATTTAAACCACGTTCTAAATTCAGGGAGTGGTGCTAGATGTCAAATAAGACTAAAGATTGCTCACAAATTTAGATACCACTTCCTAATACGTCACACTTTATTACGAGTTTATAAGTTGTTACTTGCTTGGTTGTTAAGAATCCCTTCAGCTGGTGTTAATCCTCCTCCAGCAGGACACTCAATTTATCTTTTTATATAGTTATTTAGTTCTTCAGATAGACACTCTGGGCAATGCAACGTGTATCGAGTTGACCAAAATCCATTTATTAACTTATTAACTTATATAACTCTTGAATTGATGCCTTATTAGGAATTGTTAAATCTGACAGCATCTATTAATAGATTTCCAACATTTCCAATAACCTTATTACCAAACAGGAAGAATAAACACCAGTTTCTCACAACCCTGGCAACCGCAACGTTGCTTGTATTAGTGGCTTACAGCATATTAGTAAATTATTTATTTTTAGCCTTTAAAAGTAGACTTAAAACCCTGTTATTTTCTTCTGCCTTCTAATTTATGTCTTTATTTGATATCACAATTGCCTCCAAATATGTTCACACTTTCTTTACTTTAATCTTTTAATCCTAGTGTTGCAGAGCTCAGAAAAAATGTCGCTGTGGAGCACGAGCAGGGGAAGCAGAAGGATCAGACTCCCAAAGCGTCATACGGATATGGAGGGAAGTTTGGAGTCGAAAAAGACAGAATGGACAAGGTAGACAAATATTTATTTTTGATATTCAAAATATGGTGATAAGATCCTCTTAGTTAGTGCCAGATTTGATCTATTTTATCCTTTACTCTGCATCCACTGCTCATATAAAACACATGCTGTAAGCGGAATCTGTTCATTAATGCATCTTTACTGTTCAGGTGGCTTTGGGGCACGACTATGTGGCACAAGTCGAGCAGCACTCCTCCCAGAAAGATGCGGCACAAGGGTTCGGCGGAAAATTTGGTGTTCAGAAAGACCGCGTCGACAAGGTAAGATGACAAGTAGTGTCCCCCTTATCTTAGAGATTTGTTTTTATTATTACTTCATTTGGATGTTTGACCTTCAATGGATGATGTTCGTGCCAGGTTTGAAACTGAAAGAAGTTTCTCTGCTCACCTTAAATCTCAGTTTAACATGTGTAACTAGTCTACGAGCATGATTTTGAGACATTACAACTATTTTGGGAGCCAATCGTGCTCAAATAAACACAAATAAACTTTTTTGTAGGAAAACCATATCAGACACAAGTTATACAAAGCAGAGTGTTTTTTAAATGTCTTAAAACCCAAGGGATCTTTGAAGAAAGATATGAACCTTAAATGCAACCTGTGTGTTGTCTGTGCAGACTGCCATGGGCTTTGAATACAAAGGAGAGGTGTCGCAACATGCATCTCAGAAAGGTAAGCTATCCGTCCAACTTTAAAGAAGCCTTCTCACTTACAGTACAATATTTTCCTTTTGGAAGTTGCTACCAAACACAATGAATTTTCCTCATATGTTTTTAGATTACTCAAAGGGATTTGGAGGAAAGTACGGGGTGGAGAAGGAAAAAGTGGACAAGGCAGCTTTGGGGTACGACTATAAAGGCCAGACAGAGAAGCACCAGTCACAAAAAGGTGAGCTTAAGTTGTAGCATTTGTCAGTTTTCACACTATTTGCTTTAACATTTGCTTAATTTTGCATTTTTGTTTTCACCAGACTATGCTAAGGGATTTGGAGGAAAGTACGGGGTGGAGAAGGAGAAGGTGGATAAAGCTGCTTTGGGGTACGACTATAAAGGAGAAACAGAGAAGCACCAGTCACAGAAAGGTACGTTAAAGTTGTAGCATTTGTCAGTTTTTTTTACACCTTTGCCTGACATTTGATTTCTTTATTCATTTCGCATTCAGATTACTCAAAGGGATTTGGGGGGAAGTTTGGTGTTGAGAAGGAGAAAGTGGATAAAGCTGCTTTGGGCTATGATTATAAGAGTGAGACGGAGAAACACCAGTCACAAAAAGGTGAGGAGAGACACGTATATTTTATAATATACTATTACTTACAGTGTAGTACATCAGACTGATTAAATGCATCTCTCTTTAGATTATTCAGCAGGTTTTGGAGGTCGTTATGGAGTTCAAGCAGACCGCATGGATAAGGTCAGTATTACAGCTGCAACTATTCATTTTTTTATTATTTTTTATTAAGGAGGTTATGGACCTTTTTCACAGCAGACATTTTTGACTTGTCATAGTAGGAAAAGCACAGCTGAAATTGATAACCTTAATGATGGCTCAATTCCATCAAGTGTCCCAGTAAGCTATTTCGGTGAGTCAGCATGCACAACACCAGGGCCTCTCCTAAGTGGAATGCAGCCATCATTAATGGTTTTGAATACACCTGTGCTTTTCCTACTATGACATGTCAACATGTCTGCCGTGAAAAAGGTCTATTTCTCTGATTAATTGACTAGAGTGTGTTATGTATTGAAATGGTATAAAATGCCCAAATCAAAATTCCCAATTTTCATTTGAATAGGTTTCAAATAAGCCTTTTGGCATGAATGTTGACATTACACTATTGTCAAGTTACATATTGTTGGCATTAATATTGATTATTTTGGTTTTGATTGTTATTTTACACAAATTGTTATGCTTTTTCAGTAACCTGTAACTGTTGCTCGTTAAACTCTAGCTATAATTTTCAAGTAATATAGGGTTGTACCAGCTTGGTTGTATATACAGTATATATATATATATATATACATATATGTGTGTGTCTGTAAAATACCACCACTGTTGAAGCCAAGAATAGAGAGTGTAGTTTATTTGGCTTGGCAGAGGTTTCCATCAAGCTTATGGCACCAGTGCTGAACCTTTGTTTTGCGCTATATAGGACCAACCCATTCCAGCACTAGTCAGTATTGATAATTGACTATCTTGACCTTTCAAAACAACATCTTCCTCTCTCTTGATCTCTTTTAGAGTGCAGCCGGCTTCTCTGACATGGGCTCCCCTACCTCTGCATATGAAAAGACACAACCATTAGAGGCCTGTAAGTAATTTTTTTCACTCACCATAATCAACCCTACTGCGCCATCTTTCTGCTGAACAGTTAAAGCCACCAGTGCTTAGATGTTCACATGTTCAAACGGTTATTGCAATTGCGCTCTATTCCTATATTTTTTTTCTCTGTAATATGCAGCAAGTGCAGGTGCAGGAAAACTTAAGGCACGTTTTGAGAACATGGCCAAAGCTTCCGGTGAAGAGAACAAGAAGAAAGTCGAAGAAGAGAGAGCGAGGAGACAAGCCAGAGAGAGCAGAGAGCGCGAAGTGGCCAAACGCAGACAAGAGGTAACACGTACACACTGCACTGTAAACATGTAATGAGGTCAAACTATTAAGTCATGGTCAATATGCATGTGAATGATTTTGTGTTTCCTGTAGGAAGAAAGCAGAAGAGAGGAGGACATTCGTCCACCACCTGTTCCAGACGTGGCTCCAGATGAGACTCCAGATGTGGAGTATGAAATGACACACCCAGAATTCCACCAAATGCCGGAGATACAAGAAATACCTGAACCAGAACCAGAACCAGAGTCAGAGGTAAGACGCTCGGATTCAAACAAATATAAGATGTACCAAATAATAGAATAATTCATTCATTCGTTTAAACGAAAATGCTGGCAATATTCGGTATTTTTGTTATTGTCAATGAATCCTAGACAGTCAATCAGTATCTGAAAAACAGTCATAACAACTAAATAAAACTGGGGAGGGTAAAGAAAAAGGCAACAAAGTGTGTAGATAAATCCACCCAAACAATTCCTAGGGTTCCCAGGTTTTTTTCATCCAGGTGGTTAGAAAAGTCTGAAATAAACAGACAGCTTAGCTCAGTGATTCAAATGTAATGGTAATACGTGAGAGACACAAACTGGGGCTAGTTAGGTCTTATATGGAAATCTTCTCAGGTCATCTCCAGGATTTGAGATCATGAAATCAAAGATATTCTGTGCTGTTTCCAGGAGGAAGCAGAATACGACATGCCCCCGGACTTGCCTTCACGTTCAGACAATTTCCTCGACCCGGACGCTCCTCCACTACCCGACAGGTCAGCAGATATGGAGGATGAAGGAGAGTACGAGGACCTTCTGCCTCCTCCTGAGCTGACAGGTCTGTGTCTGAATTGGCTGAAGGTTAAATGTCAAACCTTTTGCATCTAAAACGCTCATTCCTTTTAATGTTTTCTTTTACAGTTATCGATAACGACTACGAAGACCTGTCGGGTGGCCAGAGTGCAGTAGCAATTTATGACTATGAAGGAGGTATGACACCTTTTCGATTCATAATTTGTTGACATTTGTTAATCATCTCTCAACATTTGTGAAGACAAGTCCTCAAATCCGCTCCTTTCCCACACAGAGGCGGATGACGAGATCTCCTTCAACCCAGATGATGTCATCACCAACATAGAGATGATTGACGAGGGCTGGTGGAAGGGACAGTGTCACGGACGCGTTGGCCTTTTCCCGGCTTCTTATGTTCAGCTGATGCAGTAAGCAGCATGCTTAGGGAGGTTTTGCACAAGCTTCAGTTAAATAATCATGTATCTTAGGTGATTCAACAGGGAGAATTCATTTTAGCACTGTATTTATAGAGAAATCACAGAACATTTGTGCCATAATGGCTTCTGATTAGCAGACTTCTTTTATTGTGTAATATCTCGCTTCGGGTCTGTGGCAAAGAGTATCTTGACAGTATGACCATATTAGGGGCAAGCAGTTACGTCTTTTATCTGTAATGCAGTGGTGAAATTATCAGATTTTACTTAATTGGTCCAACAAATTTTTTTGAGTTACTGCAAATAATTTGTCAGTAGGTGGCAGTATAGCGCAATAATGACCTTGTTGATTTAAGACAATAGAATTATTGCCACAAGGTGGCAGTGACAGGATGTAAGCAGTAGGGCTGAGATCATCGATGTAAGCCTGCAACAGCGATTGATACATTTTTAAAAAGGAAAAATGCAGATTCTGATCTTATTAGGCTACGTCATTTAGTAACATTTTTGGTTGGTGGTGTGCCGTGGGATTTTTTTAATGTAAAAAATGTGCCGGGGCTCAAAAAAGGTTGAAAAACACTGCTGTAATGAACCAATTGGAGTCAATAAAATATTCTACAGACAAGCTTCTTTGTGTTATTTGTGTGCCAACAACTTTTCTCATTAGTGACATTTTACAGTAACGGCAGGGCTCGATTACCATCTTTTACTGGCAATCTATTTTATCGTGATCACATTGTGTCATTCTGCTCTCCAAATTAATGATTCAAAGTGTGGTTAAAAATTGAAAGAAAAAAAAAAAGAAAAAATCAGTTCATTGTTTTACAAGAATTTTATCTACAACAAAGTGAATTTATGATTTTACATACGCCTTCTATATCTTAGAATATACAGCTATATTGGAAATATTTTCAAATTCATTTAGAGAGTCTGACAGTAGAGAGATAAGACGAAATGAGGGGAGAAATAAGGGAATAACATGCAACTAACGTCCCCACTCAAACCCGAGACTTTGTGCTTCATGGGCAGCGTGTCCACCTCTAAGCCACGAGGCTGAACCAGTAATCTAATCATTTTAACCACATCACCCAGTCTATATACAACCTTAGTAAACAAAACAAGCCACAGATCTGTAAATTATTTATGAAAAGATTGAAATTGTAGTAGAGAATATATGACAATCATACATATTTTGCACCAGTCTTACTTTCTTAAAACGTGTCCTAACATGAAGATGGACTGCTGTTCCATAAGAACAAACATTTTCCTGCAGTGAATTACTTTCTAAGAAACAGACTCTGTTGTAGAAGAAAATGTTCATTTCCCAAACAGTGGCACAACCATGAATCTTGTAATCCACTGAACAGAATGAGATTCAAAACAGAAATTCCACAGTTATGTATAAAAGAATACATCAAATGATTCTGTGTTTCTGCGTCAAAAGTCTTTTAAGGCAAAGCAAAGGTATTTCAGTTTCCTCTGGTTCACCAGGCGATGCCCTTCTTCTTCTTGCCCTGGCCAGTTTTCTTTGCCACCCGTTTGCCTTTCAGTTTCTTGGCCTGCCGTTGATTCATCCACCCAGGGTACTGACCATTTTCATCCAACTGAGTTTTCTTGTTGCGCTTGCTGTCCAGTTCCATCTTCCCATCTGTAACACAAAAGACAAAGATTGATAAATAAGAAAGATGATAAACATTTTCATTCCAAAAGCAAATGGACCAACAGAAGTAAGACTGCCTGTCAAATGCTGTGTGTATGATGTAAATCATTTTGAACTTTTGTGTCAGCTTCTCCAGCAACCCAGCAGAATACTAAAATGATTAAAATTACCTTTTAGTACAGACACTTTAAAATATGAATGGTAAAATATACAAGTATAAAAGCTGTTGATTCCCTGTGGATCATGTTGTCTCACTCACCTTCACCCTCGACCTCCACCATGTCCGCATCCGTTTGCTTCTTGATCTTGTCAGCTGGCACCACCGTGGCAATCTCCTGGATGTCAGTCATGGTAGCTTCTCCTTTCTTATCTAGACTCAGAGCTTGTTTCAGACGGGCCAACTCCTTGGGAGCATTTTTCTTCCTCTTCTCTGCACGCATCTTCCTCTTCCATTTGCTCCTGAGGCTTTTTGCCATTTCAAGGACGATCTGAAAAAACAACAACAAAAAACACACAAGTCAAACTAACAGGCTTTCACATTCTTATCCAATACTATCTCTAGACAGTAAGAAGGCTCTACACTGCCATGATTTTTTTTTCTAGTTTCTCTGGGAAGCCAACACCAAAAGCACACATTCAATGTAGGCCCAACACTCAACCAATATGAATACATTATGTTTCAGCTTCAAAAAAGCTTAAACTCTATTCCATATCCCTCACTTGTTTTTGATGAGGACACCCTCAAAATGATCCTCCTAAAGGACCAGAAATGGTCGACAATTAATTACATTTTTCATTGCACATTACACATATAGACTTTTGGCAAGAAGTTCTAAAAACAACCAAAATAACAGTATCAAGTAAAAAAATAGTAAACAATCACTGATAATTCAGTTGCAATTTTAGGTTAGAATGGTAGGAGAAAATATAGCTCACAGGACATTTATAGTATAAATAGTGATGATGGTATTAAATGTCTTGAAGTGAGGTGACACAGCTCTTCAGCCAATACAGCAGTCTAAGTTTTACACATCACGTTTACCCACTGTTATTGCTTGATGGGGATCGTTTTAACACAAAATAGGCCTCCAAAAGTTCTGCCTTTGGCCTTTAATGAACTTAGAAGAGGGGTCCTGCTCACTATTTATATTACGCAAGATCATGGTTGTCCATATATCAACCAGAATATGAAATTAACGTTATACATTGTCACTATTTCGTGGTATTTACATTACATTACTAAATATTAGCAAGCTACGGCTATTAACGTTAACGTACAGCAAGATGCGTAAACAGTTTGCTAGCTTGAATAGCTATCCAAAGCTAAAGAAGCCCGAGTATACCTTTACTGTCTATGAAGTACACGTCAAAGCTAGCTAGTTCCGCGTGTTAAATGAATACAGTGTGTTAGCATTATTATACATGTAAACAGTAAGCGGTGACTTACAGAAAACTAGTTTAGCTGCTTAAATTTCCTCAGTGGAGAGACAGGAACACACACTCCGCTGCCTCCACGTGTTTACAAGTTGGAGAGAAAAAAAAACGATGACGCGTTTTTGAAGAAACAGCAGCATGATTGGATGCTTCAGCCAATCTGAAGATTGTAGCGTCTGATTGGCTGGCGATCTCAAACCAGGAAGGTCGAAGGATATTATGGATTGTAAACAAGATGTCGAGGAGAGGGTAGTGTACAAATCAAACCTCCAAACAGGTTTATTTGGCCTCCAGGTATAAACCCAGCTGCTTGAAGTAAAACAGTATCTTTTAGCGTTGTGAAATAATTTGTTTTTTTGTTTGTTTAATTGGTCTTAAATTTGACAGAAAGTCATGAGCAGCTGTTCAACCAGCCTGGCTCCTGCTCGCAGCTTCGGCTCAGTCTGCAGCCCGCAGCTCACTTCTTCTCTAACACAGATGTCCAGCATGTTGGACACTGCTGCAGAGCAAATGATGGTCCATAAAGACTTCCAGGCAGCCTTTGACACATGCGACAGAGGCCTGGACAGTCTCGCCAACATGGAGCAAGAGGACAACAGGTGAAAGTCTAAATGCACTTTGCACCATGTATCAGTTGAATGCTCTGCAGCCTGGATAGTAATTGTTTTGTTCTTTGTTATTTCTGCATCAGTCACTGAGTCTCTGGTCTAATTCAGTTTCAAACTCCGTTGCTGCAGCTAATCTTTAGTCTAATGAACAACCGCTACTGACACCTTCTGGTTAAAGGATGTAATACCACCTAATCATCCCAGTAATGTCACTGTGTGGGTTTCTGTGTTTTATGTACTCAGATGTGGAGAGTTTAAGGCTGGCTTCTGCATCTTAGGAATTCAAGCACTGGCTGAGCTGAATCAGTGGCATGGTGTCCTCTCCTGGGTCCTACAGCAGTATAAGCACCAGGAGAAAATACCAGCTAAAATAATGCAGATGTGGTGAGTGGAGCTGAAGCTTTTTATGATTAATTAATTGCCAACAATTTAGATAATCATGTAAAAATGATCTCCTTTCTTCTCAAAATTCTCTGGTTCTAGCTTCTTAGATACGAGGTTTGGTTGAATTGGCTGAAAGATTCAAAGGATTAACCAATTATGAAAGTAATCATTATTTGCAGCTCTAGTTGTGAAGAATCTGAGGAACTTGCACATCACTGAATAGCCAGGCCAACAACAGGCACATACAGCAGATATTTGGATTATTTGTTTTTATTTTTCCCCTCTTATTCTTAAATTTATTTTATTTTCTTAAACCAAGAATATGCTAGCAATTCTTTTCATTTTTACTATGTGGCCAAAAGTCAGTGGAAACCCTTACTATCTACTGACTTTTCACCTTATAGTGTAGAATAATTTGCAGATTATTTTCTTAATAATCGTTTTGGCTACAAATGGTCATACAATGACAATAAAATGGCCATTATTATTTCCAAGACCCCAAGGTAGCATCTTCATATTCTTTGGTTTATCCAACAAAAGTCCAAAACTCAAGGATATTTAATATACGCACACACACCAGGACTGATAAAACGTGCAATACAAAATGTGCAATACTGTAAATACATTTTAGTATTTTAATATTTATTCTCTTTAATTATATTTATTATTGTGTGTTTATCTGTGTCTTCTACTTTTCCTCTTACCCCTTGCTGCTGTGAATTTCCTCATTGTGGGATTAATAAAGGATTTTGAATCTTGAATTGAATCTTGAATAGTATCATATATAACAAGAAGAGCAGCAAATTCTCACATTTGAGAAGCTGAAATCAGAGAATATATGGCATTTTAGCTTGATAAATGACTGAAACAAATTATTTTTTTCTGTAGATTGCCTAAGCAATTTACTGATTGATCTTTTCAGCTCTAAAAAAACATATTGCATATATTTTCTCTCTCATTTTGGCAGCATACTTCTTTACTCCAAGGTGGGAGAGCCAGCCATGATGCAGGAGGCAGCCAGAGTTTGGTTACACTGCCTATCCAACAGCAGAGTAACAGGGTTCAGGACTGTGGCGGAGTTGTACCTGCTGCATGTCCTCGTGCCTCTTGGACACAGAGATGAGGCTCTAGAGCTGATCGTCGGTGAGGTTGGAAGTGTTGCGTTCACAGAAGACCAGAGGCAGACAGCACTGGATGTGGTAGAAGAAAAAGAGCGACATAATCAAGAACTGCCTCTAAATCCTGGGACAAGTTCAAACTCTGAGATCACTGCACATCCTGTCTCAACTCAAGGTCTTATCATGTATATATATCATATGACATGCTTAATACTAAGTCATATAAGTACAAATAATGAGTGCAGGCTTTCTGACTGTGTTTGTGTTCTACAGGATCTGTAATCTGTAAACTTGCAGCCATGCTCAGATTTCTCTACAGAAAACTTTTGGTGACTGGCTCATTCCCTCTACGGAGACTCTTTCTGGCTGCCGTCCTTCTCTACATGCTTTTTTTCCGAATGGATCCAGGTTGGATTGAATGTTCTTTGCAGCTCAGTTTCATTACAAGTCTTTGTTTGAGTAAAAACATTAGATAAATAAACAAATGGGTGCATTTCTTCCTGTTCTTTCCCCGCAGCTCTTTCGTCTTCATTCATGTGGATTTCCAAACTTCTTGAGCTGCTCAGACAGATGTGGAGTGCCATGTTTGCACCGTACTATCAGGTTCTCACTCAGAGACTGTAAAAGACTGAAGATCACAACATGTTTTGTAAATCATTTTCATTCATTTTTACTTTGTTGTGTTGGTAAGAGAATATGGTTTAGCTCCTTTTTCAAGTTTCATCAAACCTGTTTAAACATTGGCCCTATTCATTATTTAATTTCTTTACTCCACACAAAGACATTTCCAGGCGTATTTGCTTGTTTTCTGAGTTAGAAACTACAGGTTGCAGGTCCAGATCGTTCATCCTAAAGCAACTCCCTCTTCATCATAATAATAACCAGGGAAGTGCCTCGCAGAGATTAAAATATTTTTTTTACAGCAGTGTCCTGGCTCAGAAAGCAGCAGCACATACAAAACATATAACACAGACTAGATAAAATATCAAAAGAATACAGATGTGGTCATAATAAAATATATTCAAACATACAATAAATATATATTTAATTGTGTTTCTGGCTTGTGAGATAATATGATTGTACGTGTACAGCTGAAAAAAATGATTAAAAGAAAGTGTGAAAACTTTCTGAAGTGAGTGCTGTTGACTCTGACATTCATTCATCAACTTTTCATTTAGCTTTACTTCACCTGACACTAATAGAATGCATTTAAACCAGATCATTGTGTGTAAAGTATACGTACAGATGTGGACATATTTACGTGTAGGCCTATTATACGTCAAGA
The DNA here is from genome assembly GCF_008315115.2 of Sander lucioperca. Classification (NCBI taxonomy): domain Eukaryota; kingdom Metazoa; phylum Chordata; class Actinopteri; order Perciformes; family Percidae; genus Sander; species Sander lucioperca. Next base: position 6,712,269 of record NC_050192.1, on the reverse strand, counting down.
TGCTCAAGTTAAAATGTATCAACCATAGCCTAAATTTTGAGATAATATACAAATATTACGGCAAAAATAGAAATTACATCAGTCATTATAGTTATTATATTGTTATTATTAAACACTGTTTTTACAGTTGAGATGAGAAATTTGAACTTGTAAAAAAAAAAAAAAAAAAACTTGAGACACATGTCTTATAGACCTTTTTCACAGCAGACATGTTGACGTGTCATAGTAGGAAAAGCACAGGTGTATTCAAAACCATTACTGATGGCTGCATTCCACTTAGGAGAGGCCCTGGTATTGTGCATGCTGACTCACCGAAATAGCTTACTGGGACACTTGATGGAACTGAGCCATCGTTAAGGTTATCAATTTCAGCTGTGCTTTTCCTACAATGACAAGTCAAAAATGTCTGCTATGAAAAAGGTCCATTGGCGACACAAAGTGAGATAACGCAAATATCACAAAAGGCGAATGAAGTTACCGTCATTTTGTGTTAATATTGTCGGTTAATGTATCCATTCTACAGTCTTCTGCGCATGGCAACTTTTAAGTTTCGATTCCAGCAAAGTGACGAACCGAAAACTGTAAAAAAAAAAACGAAAGTGAACCTGAAGCTGTTGTGACGGTGATGTTAACTGAGATGAGAGGAGCAGATTCATTCTGTAAAATACACGAAACGTTTGACTCCTTTTAGTAAACCGGCCGATGCTGAGCTGGACGAGTCTTGCTGCACCTTAGTTGTCTTCAGACCTTCAGGAAGTTTACTGACAGTGTGAAGTGTGTGCTATGCATTCAAGGATCTGCAATGCTTTCTCAGCTCTTATTATGAGAGATTACTTTGGTAAGTAGACCACATTCATCCCTGCAATGTACAGTAGGGCTTTTCCGAGGCTGTAATTGTATTGGACTGTATTGTATTGGTGTTTTGTAATGTATTGGATGTGTAAATAAGTAAATAAAATGGGGAAATATATAAGTAGAACACTATTCAATATAATGCAATCAAATTTGAGTACACAGAACTAAGTACCATACAGAAACTAAAGTAGCAGTCGAAGAATGCAGGGCTTATGTCATGTATTGTCATGTATATGTCATTCAATTCATTCTATTTAATTTGTAATTTTGTAATTTGTACAGGGTGGTTTCTAGAGGGAGGAAAAGTTAAAATATTCGACTTTAGACATTTCACAAAGGGAATAAAAAAGAGGTAAATAACTTATTTTCTCCCTAAGGTTCCTTTGGGAGGCCCTTTAAGAGCTGACCAACACAGGTTGTTCCTCAGCTGTTAAAACAATATGGCTGAATTAAGATCTGCATGGCCCCACCACAACCTGTAACAATGCAGTTTCTTACACATAATGTGTGGTTTCATTAGTGAGTTTTCTACTATTACGGCAATTATTTTTCTCTTCACAACCAATAAATCCCTCATGTGCGCAGCAACGACATAAAAAACTAAATACTGCCCTTGGATCTGTGTAAAATAAACATCTGCTGTACATAGGGCCTTTAAATCAATAAACCAAACACGTCTTCCTCGCTCTGTCTTCTATAAAATGATTGATTTGCTTATTTTAATACTATATGTAAGTGAGGTGGGTGTTCTGCACAGTTATATTTACCTTTTAGCATGAGGACTTTACAGTTTTCTTTTGTGTTCACACATGCAAATGTCCGCTGGCATTCTGGGGCCCTAAAGGTAGGCCATGGATAACATGCTTGGTGCAAGTTTTTAGTGCCTGGGTTATTTTGACGTTTCTGATGGTCTGTCACAGGACTGAGAGGCCTCACCAACTACCATCTGTCCTGCTGTGTCAACACTTTGCTGCAGACCTTCTTTGCTACCTGGGAAATAGGAGACCTACTAGACAAGTAAGACATTTAAGTTTCATATTCATTATGACCCTGACTTATAAAAACAATAATACCTTAATCACTGTAAGTGTGTGAGGGACCAGGCAAGTCAGGCAAGAGACACAGTATAATTAAAGGGTTTTATTTACCCAAATCTAAACGGATCGCTTTAAGGGTAAAATAGTGCAGCTCTTTCTAGCCTTCTATCATCTGAGGTCCAAATCAGAACTTGGGCTAGAAACAAATGAGCAATGAACACACAGGTGACAAAAGAGACAAGCAAACACACTATACAATAAACAAAATTAAAAGGATAACATTAACATTATGTGTAAATAGTTTCCCAGTTTAATCCACAATATTACTTTGCTCTGTATAATTTAAAAACAGTTTATATTAAATAAACATATAAAGTTATATGACTTATATTTTGAACTCCCCTATGGATCCTGATGAGTTGGTTCTGCCCAATTAATCACACCTGTTGTATAAAGGCAAGTCAACACCCTAGGTTCTCTGTTTTGCTGGTAGAATGCCACATCACAAACAGGTAACAAACAGGACCAAAGCAGGAATAACTACTAATGACAAATAACATCTGTTTTATGATATATTAAACAATGTGTCATGGCTCAACTTGTAAATTGTTATCAACATCTGTAACAGGGTAATACTATTTTTCTTTGGGTTGAGCACTTCAGTGACAGAAAACAGACTACACGCAAGAAGAAATGACTAAAGACATTTATTATACAAAACAACAATTATTTAAACAGGGAACCACAATGAAAATGCTGTTCTATACCGTCGACATTGAACACCACTTCATAATAATACACAGGCTAAAAAAAAGCACACCAATGATAGGGTTTACAAGCAGTGCCACCACCACATATTCCCTTAATAAATAATCAGTGAAAATACATAATTACTATAGATATTATTGAATAAAATGACAGCAACCTTGAGAAGGAAAGCGGGGAGCACACAGGTGTCAATCTGGAAACAAGGCTGCTTTCCTCATGTGCCAAAAAAAAAAAAAAAAAAAAAGATAAATGACGATTTATTAATTGCACAAGGTGGAAAGCAGCTAGTGTGACAGAGGACAGCGTCCCCCTGCAGCTAAAGAGAGTTCTCACGGCCATGAGGAGGGACCACAGTGGACCCGTTCCTCATCGTGACTTCCTCCACTCCCTGGACAGGAACTGTGTTCGACGTAAGGAAAAACAAACTTACAAAATATTGAATATTGATGTGGTTTATCTTCTGACTTCTGACAATGTTTTGCAGTTAATACGCAGCATGATGCTGATGAGGTGTTTCTCGCCATCCTGAACTTCATGCAACAGCAGATGGATGACAAACCTCTGGTTGGGCTTCATTCATGAATCATGATTATTTGTTATTTTTCCACCTGTAAGGGCATCATCTATAGTGTGCTTGCATTTGTTTTCCCTTGCCAGGCTCTTGAAATCCAGAATCTGTACAAGATTTCTGTGGAGACGTACCTGCAGTGTTCAGAGTGTCCCTCCGTCCAGACTCTGACGAGCTACCTGCTCAGCCTGCCTCTGCATGTAAAGGAAGATCACGATTCTCTGGTGATGTTTTTTTTTTTTTTTTCTTTTGAAGTGAATTGTTTTTTTAAGGAATATTTCGACATTTTGGGAAATATAATCATTGGTGTTTTTTTGACAAACGTTAGATGAAAAGATTGATACCACTCTTGTGTCTGTGTACGTTCAATTGGAAGCTACAGCTTGCAGCCAGTTAGCTTAGCATAAAACAGAGAGAAACAGCTAGCCTGGCTCTGTGCGAAGGTAACAAAACCCCCCTTCCAGCACTCCTCTTATGCTAACTAATCAAAACGTTATGTATGTTGTTTAATCCATAAAAAATCAGAAGTGTATAACGACAAAGTCGCTCCTCCTGGCTAAGAAGTAATCCTGCACATAACTGCACAGATTGTACAGATTAAATACACAAAATGTAACCTGTTCAATTGTGAGAATGTGAGGTGCAGGTAGTTGAATTTTCTTTACTGATCGACAGTGCTGGGCTAGTTGTTCCCAGTTCTTATGTAAAGCTTTTAGGGGGGGAGGGGTTATGTACCCGACTATTTCTTTGCCAGGAGCAGTTGCCATGAAATAGTCCAAAACATAACCCCCGTAAAACAACAAATTGACAATTTACACCTCGGTTTATGTTCTGTTTGTGCTGATAAGTGGATTTTGTTATCTTTTGGACAGAGTCATGCTGGCTGTTTCCACCTGTTTCCAGTCTTTATGCTAAGCCAAATGGCTGCCGCTACACATTTACCCTTCAGAAGTGAGAGTAGTCTAAGTGGTCTCAACTTCTCATCTCAACTTCTCATTCTCAACTCTCGTCAAGAAAGCAAATAAACATATTTTCTAAAATGTCAAACTATTACTGTAGATGTCCCTGAAGTCGAACTTACAAGTATTTTTTACATTAACCTTTTCAGGAAGACTGCATGACCTCCTTCTTTGAGCATCAGGAGCTAAAGGGCATAAATTGCTGCTTTTGTGCAGAATGTGGCAAGAAGACTCCATCTAAACAGGTGAGACTTGGTTTAAATGCTTCCCATAAAGTATGGATCAAACATAGTGGAACATCTTTTTTTCTTTCTCAGGGTGTCAAACTGCTATCCCTGCCTCGGATCTTGTGTGTGCACCTGAAAAGGTATCGCAATGGCCGTGGTATCACCCGAAAACTTGATTGCAGGGTTACCTTTCCAGAAACCTTTGACTTTTCTGAGACTCTTAAGGAAGCGTTCTCTACAGACTTTGCCCAGGTACTTAAAAAAAAAATAAAAAAAAAAAAATAATAATAATATCTGCACATTGTATCTTTTATACAATGTTTTATAAGTTACTTTGTTCTTCCAGAATGACTGCAAGTACACATTGCATGCAGTGGTAGTGCACTCTGGAAGTGCAGTGTGTGGGCACTATACTGCCTACGTTCGTAACAGGGAGAACCAGGGTTGGTACTACGCAGATGACAGCCACATGAAACGGGTACGTTCAATCTGACAAAATCTGTCTCACTTGAATGCAATTTATATCTGGCTTGTAAATATTTGTAAATGGAACACTTTGTAATCAATCACAAACTTCCATTTAGATCCTTGTTTTAAAGCCTTTGAAACGTTTTGCATAAATAGGCTACTGTATATCTTAAAGTGTCCCTATTATGAAAAAAAATCACTTTTTCTGGGATTTGGGGTGTTATTTTGTGTCTCTGGTGCTTCCACACGCATACAAACTTGAGAAAAAAAAGTGTGTGTGTGTGTGTGTGTGTGTGTGTGTGTGTGTGTGTGTGTGTGTGTGTGTGTGTGTGTGTGTGTGTGTGTGTGTGTGTGTGTGTGTGTGTGTGTGTGTGTGTGTGTGTGTGTGTCCGACCGAAATATATCAGATGTTTGAGCAAGATTTCTGCTCATGTCCAAAACTTTGTGCACATTCAAAATACAGTATATCTGTGATTTGGAGGAGTCGTGATATTTTGAGGAAAAATATAGTTTATAATAGGCTATTACAAGAATAAAGTCATATTTCAGAAAATAATCTATACCTGCACCATAGTCTGCTGTGCATTACGTGATTTCTTTGCTGATATGGTAGATCTCAGACCTTCTGACAGACACCGAGCCCCGTTTGGGTCTCTGGTCTCTGAATGGGACAAATAGTTTAGCTAGGGAAGTGGCTGAACGCTGCTATACATCGGAGGTGGAAAACCGGAACTACGGCAGAAATACACGGAGCACAAATGCAACACATCTGCCGCAGCATGTCCACAACTGAGCGCGTCCATAAACCTGAAGCTGCACAGCTTTTTACAGAGAGAGTGAACACTAAGCGACGCACAGGTCTGCTTCAGAGCTCCGTGTGTTTGAGTCTTAACCGTAGACTGGAAACGTCACATCACAGGAACTTCGAACTAAATCATTAGTATTGCGCTCCTAAACTTTGTGTTGAAGGCATCAATGTATTAGACTGATTTGGCTATGAGTCCTCTGAAAACTTCACCTTTCACAGCTTTCCTCGCTTAGAGACGATTGCTAGGTGATAGCAACAAATACAGCACGGTCGGACCCCGCACGTAGCTGCCCGTTCTATTCGCCTCGGAAAAATAAACTGGACAAAGTTACATTCGGGGCTACACTCAAAACATTTGGGGCTGAAGCCCCGGCAAAATCGGCTGATGCCGCTCCTGGTGTAAACCGGGACATTTTAGCGTCCCAACAGGCTTTTGTCGGGACTCGGGACACGCAATTCAAAATCGGGACTGTCCCGGTCAAACCGGGACGTCTGGTCACCCTACCTTACCTAGCTACTGCGCATGTGCGACTCCCAACAAAGATGGGATAGAAGTGTGATGCCTCACTTTGTAGCTAAAACAGAGAGCTCAACACACAGGGTGAAAAGAGGAGCTGCAACAATATGCAGTAAAAAAAAATATGGTGTTTTTTGAAAATGAAACCATGTAAACCTATTCTGGTACAACTTCAAAATACAATTATGAACCTGAAAATGAGAATAATATGGGCACTTTAAAGCTATAGTGCGTAGTTTCTGTCGCCCCCATGAGGAATTCTAAGTAATGATGACAACACCGTCGGCGCGTCCACATGATGAAGCCTTCCGTGATCGCGCACGCGCCCCCACCCCTCCTCCACGCAGTTGCTAGTAGCCAAGGAGGACACGGAGGATTAAAAAAACATGGACTCTTCAGAAGAGGTCATTATCTTCACTCGAGCTTCTGCGCAGGAAAGTCGCCTGACGACACAATCTTCTGAACATAGCCATACTGAGAAATACAGAGAGAGTTGTGTGGAGCTGATAGTCTTAATTAGCTTTGTAGCAACTCATTTGGCAATGGCTTGAATGTAACGGATGTTCATAAATATCAAAACGTTGCGCACTAAAGCTTTAAGTATAACTTAAAACTACCAAAAGTGCGTGTTGAGATATGTTGTATCTGAAATGTCAGGTTTTCTCCCAAAACCATTATGGGAAAATACAGCTTTTATTCTCCACTTGTTCAAGAGGGATTTTTTGTATCACTATAATTTCGTTTTATGCAAACTTGTGATTATTTTGGTCTTTGATTTGCATTCCACAACAGTCCTCCTGGGAAGAAGTGCAGACAACATATGGAGGACATCACAGGTAAATTGCTCAACATCAATGTTCATGTCTTGCAATTTTGATAACAGTGCATGAGGATTATGGAGTCCTCTTAAAGGACTACTGCCTACTGCTCTTATTTGGTCACACAATTGAGAGTGATACCTATCTTCTCAAATTCTTGGCAAGAAAGCAAATAAATGTATTCCCCAAAATGTCAAACTTTTTCTTTAATTCTGAGAAAGATATGTAAAGGAAGAATTAAGTCTCTGAGCTTAATACAGAGAGCTAATCAGACTTTTAGTTCTTCTCACATTAACAACTCTAGTTCTGTGTTCAGCCTCATCTAAAAAAAAGTCTTCTTCCCACCTTCAAAAAATGTGGAATACAGCAACCAATGCCTTCAGCAAATAGTAACAAAAACAATGTGACTCCCATATTATCCCCCTTAAACTAGCCTCCAGTTGCTTTCAAGATTTTTATTAATAACATTTAAAGCCTTAGTTAACATGCTTGACTCCTGCTGCCAACATGCAGCTTTTATCTTCCTACTGTACTTGAGGAAACTGCTTCAGATCTTTAGACAAAGCCTATATTGTCTGTTCCTCAGTGAAGATTAAAGACTTAGAGGTGGTCATGTTTTTGCCATGAGTGCTTTTTAACCTTTTCAACACATAAACAGAGGAAGTCTGTTTTGTCTATCATGTTGTCTTGTCTTTTAGCAGCTTTTGCCCAGCACCTTTTATATTCACTTTTTATTCTTGTTTATTGCACTGAAATGTGTTCCTTTTATCCCTTTCCAACCTAACAAAGCTTAACTTTGATTTGTACATTAGTCTTAAACTGTTTAATGCTGTTATGTTTTTATTTTTATGTTTTTACAGAGGCACAGCATACATGTTAATGTACAGAAGAGGTTCGAAAGAGGAGGTACAACAACCTGAACTTTCTGGCTGAGTGGATGGATGCAGATGAATTATACCTGGGGTCATGGTGCAATATTGGATCAATATGGAAACTATTGGAATTTTAAGGGATATAAATGTGTTTTTGCTTTAAATAATGTATTGATATTTTAGATTTTATTGTACATGGTGAATGGTTTAATATTTAATGATTTTTCTGAGCTCATTCAGATTGGACATCAGTAATTTCTGCTAAACACCAGCAGGTGGCGTTGAAGACTCAACACACCGACAGGTTTTCCAACCTCAGACCACACACAATGTGAACACTCTATGATACTAGGGGGGTTGGTTTGGAAAGAATGCTTAGCTTAGATATTCACTGTTTGGGGGGGAATAACTCCTATTGGAGTCGGTGTTCATTTCCCTGACACTGCTGTAGCTGTATGAGTCACTCATGAAGAACAATGAAGTAATTTCTTTTATCATTTGGGCTGCCAAAAATAGCAATCTTTTTCAGCATCTCACTCTTATTTTATGTATTGCATTTTCTCACCACCTGCAGACCCTTTAACATGACATACAAAAACTAATTTGAAATGACACACCTTAATGTTTTTTTGCTCTTATTGATGCATCAACACCAGCATGCATCTCCCGCCACCTGAGCTCAAAATGAATGTGCTTTAAGGTACTGAGAAATGCCTGTTCTGTATGTATCTTAAAGTAAAAATAGGTTCAAGGTCGCAGTTACAGCCAAAGTGCTTAAATGCTTGGTATAGGCTGTCTGCAGAGCCTCTTAAGTTCCCACTCGCTTCGCCAAGAGTCTGGGGACCGTGTGAAATGGTGCGTATGTGCTGCAGAGCTCTGACAAAATGGAACATGTCTGCACAGGGCCACAGGCAGCAGGCCTAATGCTTAGTCATCTCAGTTCCATGCGGCAGAGGCTCAGCTTTATATATGGGGGGTATCTTCCTCCCACATTTACACCAAAGACCAGGGCTCGATGTTTATCTAGATTAGAGTCAGTGTCACATTGAGCTCTCATCTGTTCCTCTGACATGCCGTTTTTACACGATAGCAAATGTTGAGATTAGAGGGTATGGGATGTATTTACAAGCAATGTAATGCATCGTTGTTAGTTGTGGAAGACTTGCTCAGATCATTCAATTAAAGCTGCTATAATCAATATTTTTATCTTAAAAGTCTCAAGTGAAAGGGGTCGCTCGTTGTGACGAACTCGCAGAGAATTATCCCCTAACTGCAGTTCCTCAGCTCAACGGAGCTTTTTAGCATCTTTCAGCTCATTGTTTTGGTTTTCTGGGTTGCAACTGTATTTCACGCTCACTGCTGTTTTTACCGCAAAAACTTTAAACTCTAGAATATCCACTGTAATGCTACCTGTTCAGCACCAAATGGCAGACTCATTTCCAGTAATATAATAAATTGTGATAATATAACACTTGGAAAGGGGCCATTGTACTTTTACTTTCGATTTTGTTAAAACCTCTGTACTTTGACCTGAGTACATTTTTGAATGCAGTACTTTTACTTGTAAGAGTGTTTTACATTGTGGTATTTGTACATTTACTTAAGTAAAGGATCTAAATGTTTCTTCCACCACTGTTTGATTATCATTATTAATGCATTAATGTGTAAGCCGCATGATGTTTTAGCTAGTCGAGGTGGAGCTACTTCATTTATTCTACATACTGTTGGGTGGTTCATATTTTATTTGTAGACTAATCTGAATATAATCTGACTATAAACTTAAGCTGCCAGGTACATGTAGTGGAGTAAAAAGTACAATATTTCTCTGTAGTAACTTTCCACCACCTTATAATACTCAGTGTTTGTGTAAAAAAACACATTTGGTATATGCAGCCCCATTATCCAGACTGAATGTGGACAAGTAGGTCAACTGAAATTTTAACAAGAACGGATTCTTCTCTTTGTAGGGTTTTAATCAATAATTCATGTTGTATGACCATGTGTTAAATAGCCTAGATGTTAGACGAGCACCTGCCCAGCACCACCCTGACAATGACCACAACACTAACAACGCAATAGCATAACATAGGCAGCACACCCCAAGGCCACACGAATAAAGTCTTACTGAATGTCTGGACGTCTTTGTTTCTTCCCACGCACGTGTCACATGCATGTAGTCTTTGTCTCTTTTGTATGAGGTTGAGCTCTGGCCCTGGATGCGGTTACTCAGACACTTTATGGCAGATCACAATCTCTGCAATTTAGTGTTTGCTCTTTATCTTGATCAGGTGTTAGCCAGTCAGTCAATGACACTTTATGTTGTATTGTTTTGGCATATCATTTGCCAGCAGGGATAGTGATTGACAATAAATCTGTAAGCTGAGGCAGATATATACGGTGTGAAGAGTTGGCACGTAGGCTAAAATGATATTCCTCAGGCTTTGCAGTGTGGCAACTCTTAAACTATTTTCTTTGGAGAATATATTGAGGTCCAATAATGCTTTTTTCGTCACTGTTGATGTGTGTTTACCAGTTACTAGGTGAGCACACCACTGTGATGCATCAAGGAGAAAGAATTTGGCTATTTGAGAACCACTCTTAAATTTTCCCTTTTTTGTGTGGAGGATTTCACAGGCTTAGATAAATGCCTATGCCTGACTTGATATTTTTTTGAAAGTGACAGCCAGCCAGCAAGTATTCCAGCCATAATCTTATTTTATGTCACTTGTCAAAGAATAGCCCTCATGCTGTTCTGCCATACAAAGGCAGAGAGCAGTAAAGTTAAACTGTGATGATATGAGATGGCAGTTACTGCTTCTCCGCTAAACTAGTTAGCTTTAGCAGGAGTTTAGCTAGGTTTTCTTCTCTATCATGAATGGGTTTAGCTATATCCTCATTTAGTTATGTAGAACAACAACAACCAAGATGTCAGTTCATCAACATTGATATTTATACAGATAACAGCTTTGGAAAATAAGTATATTTAATTTTAGCAAGCTGTGGCTACCTCAACAGCTAGGTTTTAGCTACATTCTGTAGTAACTGCAATTTTGTACATGCTGTTTTCATGGAAATTATACATTTCTATGGCATAAATACTCTATATGTTGAAAGAATGAAGTTACTGCATTTTGGCTTTGCAGGGAAGTGTTGAGAGCTGCCTGTTTCATTCAGAATATACCGGTTTCCTCTTCTCGTTTTGTTATTACAGCCCTAAAAAGGAAGTCATTCATGCACTCTCTACACAGTTAACCTTTTCTGCTCAGGACAGAGATTGTGAATGGTGGCTGCATGCATTTGCCTGTTAAATTGGCTTATTGCAGGAATGCTCCCCTATGAGATAACTCTAAGGGAAGATGTTTCCCCCGTAATGTCTAACTGCCCCTCATCTGCTCCAATCCTATACAATATATCTAACAGCATATCTTTAGAGGCTTCAGGGGTGCCAAGCCTGCTCACGGAGCTATACTTTGATTCTCTTTCGCTCTTTTGTGTCCAAAGTGCATGCCTGGTGACCATGGTGAAGTCTGCTTTTATAAATAGCAAACAAGAACTGAAGGCAAATGTCTGCTGCTTGACAATATGCAAAATTTCCATAAAAAGTGGTAAATTAGATAAAGGAGCACATACCTGAAAATGTATCTGCATATTTCTTCATAAAAAGAAAATCCTGCGTACTTTAAATTACCTACATTCCTAATTTTAGCCATCTTGGAAGGTTTGTCTATGATCTGCATTGATTTGTCACCTGTAACCCTCACCTCTAATTTCAAAATGGCTGCCCTTGGCTCATATTTAGGTCATAGCAGTGCTTTTATGCTTTAGGTGTTAACGCATACATTGATCTGTAGATATACTATGGAGATTTCACTGGAATTCGTAGTATGAGCAGTCGTGTCGAGTAAAGAAGCCTTATCTTTCCCCAGTGAGTTCATAGAATTTCCTCTGGTAGGAGAAGGGGAGTCTGGTCAACACAAAGTTTACCTCTCTTCAAATGTTCAGTTGTCCGCCCCAAGTTTCTTGGCAGTCTGAGCGTAATAAATACAACATCTGCTGAGTTTTCTAGGAAAAAGGGATGTCGAACAGTCAAACGTGATATAAGTGAACAGGAAAGAAAAAGTGTGGTTCAAATTTGGTTTGGTTTGGTTTGAACCAGATGATTCACTTTCATTTTGGTCAACTCTAAATGGCAAGTGACAGTACCATTTAGTGGCTAATGATACATATTCAATCTCAGTTTTTTTCAGGTTATTTATATTTATTATGAAGTAGACTTCCAACCGAGTGGAGTCGGCAGCATGTTACAGATGTTAGTTCTCACAGGAGGTAAGCGCAGGCCCCTTGGTAATTGTGGTCATGACATGCAGGGATATATGACCTGATGCCCCTCCCTTGTCTTCATAGCTCTGTCGTTACCCATCAGTTAGCTCTTTATCTCAGCTCCTTATCATCAGACTCAGGATCCAGAGAAGATCAGCCGTCGTCTCAGAAGCCTGGCTGCTCAGGTTACAGGTGAAATGGCTTTACTGAGGGGGTCCAGGTAACTGTCTGTCTCTCAGGGTGTGAGCATCCTGCCTCAAAGCTCCTGCTCTGACATGCACAACACCATATTTGTGCACCTCCAAACTGGTGGCCCTTCCACCGGTCCTACCAGTATGAGTGTCTTTTTCATTACCTCTGACAAGGAGGTTATGTTTTTGGTTTGGTTTGTTTGTTTGTCAGCAGGATTATGGAATACTACTGGCCCGATTTTCATGAAACTTGGTGGAAGGGTGAAGCATTGGCCAAGGAATGACCCATTACATTTTGGAGCAGATCCGAATCACGGGGCAGATACACTTTTTTTTCCACTTTCGTTATCATTGCGAGATAGGGCATGGCCTTGGTGGAGGTTTGCACTCTCCGAGTGCCCTTCTAGTTTATGATGTGATATGTTGGCATTTTGGTTATGCAGTGCTATGCATCAACCGAAGAATCATAATTGAATGTCACTCAACTTAACTCTTGTTGTGACTTGTGAGAAACCCTCATTTGATAGTATCATAATAAATCTTCATCTTCACATGGCATCCCTCAAATTAAAATCCTCCTTCTCTGGTCTCTCACTATACAAGAATGAATGGAATTGCACCTTGAGGCTAACCACTGCCTCACCGTTCCAGCTCTCAGCTAGTGATAAGCTCCCAACAACCTGTTAACTGCTGCAGACACACATTTCAGCTGTGCTTGTGCATGCATGCCAATCAGTTGCTACATCAGCACCCAGTTAATGATTTGTACAGTAGGAGAATAACCTGACAGGTGGATAGCGAAACTGGCCTGGTTGCAAACAATGTTTTTTTTTCACTTCCCCTTGGTGCACCTTGCCATGTTTAGGAGACTAGACCTGGGTTCTGCTGTTTAGTCGCTCTGTTATATGGGCTGGGCATCTTGAGAAGTGAGCTATCCATTGTCAAACCTCATTGACCTGCTCTCTCCTTCAGCTTCTCCTATTTCCGCACAAAGACTCTCTAATGCCAGGTAGCTGGCTCTGGCATTCCTGTTGCATTCCACCATGGGGAAGTTGCTGGGATCAGGATGAAAAATGCCTGAAACAAAGGCCTACTCTCATTCACAGGGGTTTGGGTTCTGTGGGAAAGTCCAGCCTGGACAGAGGTTGGATGGCAGAGGAATGCAAAGCGGGGCATAGCTCACACAGTCTCTACGGCACAGACCCAAAGACACATTAACAAGGTAGAGGTCTTCTTACAGAGAGGAGTCAACCCTCATGAAAGAGGATGATAGGACTCTGGATAACTGCAGTACATCCCTCATTTATCATGTTTGCAGACAGTTTAGTCATCCGTTCTGCAGACATGATGGGTAAGACTTTGATTGGATGTCTGGGTGGAAGCTCTGTTCATATCCCCTCAAACCTTTTCTGGCATATTTCCTCTTATTTAATAGCAACAATAGAGAGAGATAGCATGCAATGAAACAGTGGTTCTCAACCTTTTGGGCTTATGGACCCTTAAAGAAAAGGTAGACATTTTGGGATCATCATCTGGGGACCCCTTCTAGATTTTATATTATTTTAGGGACTCCATGAGAGGTCCCATTTTGACCCAGCTACTGCCATAAAGGACATTGCAATTGTCATGGTCTTTATTTCTATACTCTTAGCTGAAAATAAATGACAGCTCCTCTTACCATTAATTTATCATAAATTATTTCACTACTAGCCTTTTTATTTGTAAAGGTATGAAGTCCATTCCTTTACCACCTAATGGGGAAGTGCCTGACCTCGTTTCACCCATCCGCCCCCGAGTCATATTTAAACCTCGGCTTGTGAAGATTTACAGAAGAATTTACTGTCAAAGCCTTTTTACTCTCCCACAACAAATACCAACAGAAATTCCTGATAATGCATCTTCATCTACGGGGGAGAGAAACTCAGTGAGATGAGGTAAATGTAGGTACTTTTAGATGACAGTTGAACATTTTGCAGGCCAGACTCTTTTATATTTTAGTGGGATTTATTGATCTAAGATTGCAGGTAATTGTTTTTAGGCATGGCAATGGTGGTCAGTCCATCCATTTGGTTCAGACTGAAATATCTCAACAACTATTAGATGGATTGCCATGAAAATTTGTACAGACATTCATGGTACCCAGACAATGAATCCTGACTTTTCCTCTAGTGCCACCATGAAGGTGACATTTGTGGTAATATCTTAACCCTTGTGTTGTTTTCCTGTCAACCTTGAAAAAAACACTTTTTTTTCTCCGTCTGTTTTTGCTTTTTCCAACGTTTTAAATTGTGAAATTTTTCTTCTACACATTTTCAGCGCTTATTTCTACGTCCCATTTTTTTCTGATATAAAACAAAAATTAAAAACGGGTCAATGTGACCCGAAGTCAACACAAGGGTTTAAGAACTATTGGATGGATTGCCATACAGTTATGATTTTAAATTGCTGCAAAAGAAATGAAAAATATGACATTGTCTATTTGTGCTTTGAGAATTGACTTAAAATGAGGCTGTGATTTTTTTTTTCCTGATTTTTTTGACCTGCAAAACTAAAGAGGTTCCCATTTGAGCAAGTTAGCATATTGATGTTAGCTCAAAGCACCACTGTGCCTAAATAGAGCCTCACACAGCCATTAGCATGGCTAATCACCGCTAATCAAAAATTGATTTATTGAATTTGGAAATAAAAAACTTCCTTCTCTCTCTTCATGATATAACCCACACAGTAAAACTGGACTACAGTATATTTCTGAATGTACAGCAAAAACAATGCTAACCTCAGTGGTTTGCATTTAACTAATTACGTAACCACAGATCACAACAATGGGCAGGAAGACGTCCTGAGTATTGTCAGTATGAATAACATCAGTAAATAATCCTGCAATTTCCACATTTCACACAGGTTCCTTTACCTGTAAACTGTTTCTATCTCTGTGAATGAATGTGGACAGTTGTTGATAAAAGTTTAGTTTGACTTGATTATTTTTCTCATGGAGATAAAATTGCGGCTGAGCACACCTAAACAGTAAAAGCTGCCATTTATTTATACTCTGAGCCATGGCCTGCTATCAGCTCAGGCTATATATCATCTCCAGAGTCTATACGTAGTGTGTGGTTGTGGGGCGTTGGAGATGGAGTATGTGGGGAAATGAGAGATCTATTGCAGCCTATAGGCCCCTTCAGATTCTCTGATGTGGCTTTAAGACTTCCTATGAAATGCAAGGCCTTCTGGGATAGCACTTAAGTAGTCTCCAGAGTTTTGTGAGCGTGTTTTGAGTGTGAATGAGTGCATGTGCCTCTATCTTAGTGTATCAAAGTGTCTTTTCCACCAACATTCTTATTAAACCCTCTCCTTTGATATGTGAGGATACAGTTGGCTAACTGCGGCTTTCCAAAGAATCAGGGAGTGTCGCTACAAACGAAAGGGCACAGTAGACTATATCGCACAGGTGATTTTCCTTCCGGGTGGGGTGTGTTGATAACACATGGAAGGCTCTGCCTCTGAATCTCACTTCCGCCTGACATATGTGAAACGCTAAAGCACAATGGCATTACCACTGTTTTCTCATGGGCTGTTATCAGTGTTATTCAAACAAGGTGCTCATGAGACAAACAGTGAGCTATTATCTTCGCTATCTCCAGTCTGTTGCATTCCTAACTGTCTGTGATGCATTATGGAATACTTTAATGTATAATAAGTGAGTTTAGATGAAGAAAAATGTTAATGTTGAGGGATATTCAATACCATTTTTTATGCTTTCCTGCCTTGCGTTAAGTGAATAAGGCTGCTGAGAGGCCCAGCCCCTCTCATCTGCAGCCTGTTATGGCGGAGCGGGAGGATGACATCATATTGGTCTCGGAGCGGCAGCTGGTAATTGGCCCGCTCTCCTCCTCCAGCGGCACGGGCCAAACAGAACACACAAGTGGAGCCAGGCAATGCAAGTCAGATGCACCGGGTTTTTCCAGAGTGGCTGGTGGGGCCTCAGTGCAGACTGAGAGCCAAGAGGCCTCGAAGAGGGGTGCACCAATCCAACTGTAAATGTCAGAAATGAATGAAGGGCCTCAACTCAAAATGAAATCTGATATAATGCGCCCCGGGCCAGCCTGTTTGATCTGCTGTTCAATCCACTGCTGTAGTTGTTCAGATAACTGCGCCTATTCTCCAAGATATGACATTGCAAAAGCATTTTTAGAGAGCCAACGTCAATGAGCTCAGCCCACACAAAGTTCCATTACAGTGAGACTGAAGTGCTGCGCCTCTGGCCTGCAGAGGAGCCAGTGATTGTTTGTAATATTGAAATCAGTGTGCAATTTCTCAGTTTTGAAGAAATTCATATGCCTCGCAATGCGGATGCATTACTGATGATAGATGATGTAAAGCTCCACAAGGCATTATTCTGAAATTCCTAACACATGTGAATAATGGCCAGAGGATGAAACATCTGGAAATAAGATTAAACCTCTGCAGGTTCAGATATGTGTCTTGCAGACAAAAATCCCATCAGCAGGACAATAACATGCAATCCCATTTTTTTAAGCAGCTATTTGATGTGGGAACGTGGGTAAAGCCTAATTGGCTGCAGTGGATCTGTGAATGAGACCTGGTTCTACCCTGTGGCCAGTCTCACACATAGCATATGGGCCGGGCAGAGATGTTGGATACCTCTGTTCTAACAAAACACAGTCTTTATCTTTTATAGAGGCTGATCAGTCATGCCACCATGTTTCCTGCAATGTGGTGGTTGTACAAAAAAAAACCAGAGGTGTAGTGATCTTCTGATAACATAAGTGGAGGACCACATAAACCTCTCTGTTATCATCTAAAAGAACAGTTGTAAGAACTTGTTTGGTGTCTAATGCCTGTGTGGGAAAACATTTGTTCCTGTTGTGTCAAAAGAGGGTGCAGTGCTCAGCGTGTTGGCACGTGCCCGTCCGCCTGTCTAGCCCATTGTTGTTTCCCCACATCAGTGACAGATAAATGGGTGTCAGTTGTGAACAGAAGGTCACATTGAGCTTGTAGGTGGTGAGAACATCAGAGTTCCTGTCACGGCTGAGATGCAACTCAGCGTCTGTGGGCAAAAATGACTGACTTAGCAAAAAACTGCTCTCACTGAAATTAGGCTTTGAATGCTTTCACTCTCAGTGCCATGTCATGTACTGCACTTAGCTGTGAAGTTGTGCACTGCAGTCACTCAACGTAGGTATTGTTACCATGATGAAAACAATGCAATCTTTCTTGCATCTTTAATGGATTTCCTGCAGAGTTTTAGTATATTGTGGCCTGAAAGATGATATACAGATTGGTGATGCATGCGACAAAAGTCACTCTCGCTTTACTGTGAGGCTCCTTAAAGCCCCTTTTTTAAGGCACTTCGAGAAAATCAAATGGCACTTAAAGCGTCTCATCTTAAAGCAGCATTAATTGATTTTTTGGCCACTTGGGACAGTGCAACAAGCTGTAAACCCAACAATGACTTATCACCTTCTAAAGTTGTTGCGATCAGCATGTTAGCAAACAGATGTCTATATAACCCATTCTCACTCCCAACTCGTCACATACTGTATGGCCTCTTGGTCAGGACCCATTGGCGTCACGTTTTTAACATTCTGGGTACCCCTTTGGCGTAATTTTTTAACGTGCAGGGTATGGTTACATTTAGTAAATGTAGTGGTTTGGGTTAAAATAAGTATGTTTATTACGTAACTTACATATGTGACATTAGGCATGTAAGTAGTTAACTTACATTGGTTACGTGTGTAAGGTAAACTGAAGGGCGCCCTGTGCTTCAGTATAAGATCATAAGACCATTGTCCAAGCTGCCGTATTTGACCAGTTGGATAAGAACAGGTTGCTGTTTATACTGTCACTGATTTTGAGTCATATTTCTAGTCCATAGTCACTGTTTACAGTCTGTGTGGTCTCCAGCAACTCCTGAAGGAAATATCTATCTTTTTAGCTGCTAAATGTTCCACTATGTTCACCTGCTAGTTGCAAACTGTGTCTGTCAGCTGTTTGTTTTTTTAGCTTTTTAGATAAAAAATGAAGTGGATACTGAATGAAATTGTGATGTTGCAGGCTGTAAAACTAAAACAATGAGCTGAAAACACTTAGAGCTGAAATGGAAGTGCAGAATTGTATAATAATTAATGTAGGTTCGCATTACAAGCAAAACTCTTCACGTAGCCTAGTCATTTTATACATATATTGTTAAATATTGATTAGTGCAGCTTTAATGTAACAGCAGAAATGAATAAATTAGGAATGACTAACAGGAAGAGAAAAGAGAGGGATTTTAATATTCAAACACTCAAAAATATATTATTTTCAACATATATTTGGCATATAAGAAGAGATAACTGTACTAATAACACAGAACTTGGAAAATCCTCATCTTTAGTGTCCCTACATGTATTGTAAATAAACCTTTCAGCTCTTGAGAGAAGTGTTTGTGGAAGCATTTACACAATAACTCTGGTTTTGCTGGTGTGAAACCCTTTACTATGATAATAATGACTTAGCCTTTTCATTTCCTATCACAAATCATCTGAGAACAGAAGGCTCATTTTGAATGGACTGGTGGTTGTGTAAACTCCATTCAAAGAGCTGGTCAAAGCTTTTTTGAAAAGCTCTTTAAATGTGAACTTAAGAGGAGAAGTTCCCATGTTTTTCATGTTTTTGCTGCTGCTGGTGCACATTTCCCAGTACATCCTCTCTGCCTCTCAGCTGGTGAGCTAGCTGTCGAGGCAGAAACTGCGCCGGAGGGAGGAAATGATTATAGCATAAGGGAATGTGTTATCACTTTCTTCCTCATGTGCATACTCTCTCAACCAGTTGAATGACATACTGTGTATTTGAGTGTCTTATCTGTAAGATGAGAAAGAAGCACATTTCACAACTTGGACAAGAACGACACGTGTCCTCTGCATTATTTTTAAGAACGCGTCTGTGTGTTATGTCAGGACATTTAGTCCAGACTGGACATGTCCAATGAAATATCCAATGTCATGTAGGCATGTGTGGCTGCACAGTGGAAAAGTCTATATCATGTTCCCCATCCATCAAACACTGCTCTCTGGAGGAAGCAGACCCAGCTGTTGTTGGCCTTTGATACCTTTGTTGTTCCTCTCTGTTGAACCGTGATAGTCTGCAACCCTCAGCTGCTACTGTAGCTTCTCACCAGCCTGTTAGTTCACTTCATTTTACGTCTGTCTGCCTTAAAAAAGCCTTACTTATTCTTTCTCTCACAGCAATAACTTGGTCAGTCAACCTGGCCAGTTGACTTGACTGATATTCACCTTCCGTGCTCATCTCAGCAATGTCTGCTAACTAGCAGGTATAGTTAACTACAGAAACAGACAGTAAAGTTTGGGCAACCTAAAGGGCACAGGGACACATAGTATCTACAAACAAAATATATTGTTGTTTATTATTGTTTTTACATTTTCAATTACAGGATCAATGGAAAAAGTGGGTAAATTAGCTGTTGTTAAGGCTATCTCACTAGCTAGCATTAACTATCCAGACTTACATATTTCCTTGGCATAATAATTGTTATATGGTCAGGTAAGATCTAAAAAAGTTAGATTCTGGTCTTAACTTAATTTTGATGTAATGTGCAGTTAGTGCAGTTTGACTTTGTAGGGCAGTATAGATGATGTTGCAGCGGAGAGTGATCTTAAATACCCTTACTTACCTTCACCATCACTGTATTTGTGATAGCCTGAAACTGAACTCAGGAAACCCTACAGAGTGCAAACATATACGGAGCCCTTCACATCTGAGAACACATATCAATTTGACTGTCGGGACTGCAAAAGGGAAGAGAGAGGAGCCGCACCTTAAAAGCCCTGGCAACTTTTCATGTCTCGCAACCAGCCGTATGTGTCAAACTTCTCCTCCCACGCTGCACATTTCACACATTCCTCAAGAATGTTTGCTTTTTTACCAGGTCGAGAGAATGAATCCAGTGCTGCGTTGTGTGTCTCACCGGCTTTGTGCAGCTTTTGGAGATCATTCTATTAGACAATTTCATCTTCTTGTGCAATTCGTTCTTTGCCTAGTCATCAGTTTTTCTGCAGTCCAATTGAAAATCTTCCTTCTCCCAGTGAGTATTTATGTCTACATGGGCTAACCATAAAGAGAGCCTCCCTGTGCTTTCATTTCCTTAGTGACAGTGGGAATCCTGACCAAGGGCTTGAGCTCTGTCTGTTGCTCTAACCATGACATATGCCTCACTACTTCCTGTTATCAATGATTACATAAGTTTCGGAAACAAAGGCATCCTAGCTTGTCAGGGAAGCAGCCAGCTGAACCCTCGATTTCCATGAGAATGGAATAATTGCAAGTTTTATAGTGACACTGAAAAGGGGAGTCTTTGCATAATACCACACTCTGTTGAAGGCTGTTATTGTAGGATCTGTCTTTACAGAATGCCAAACTATGCATCCTTGTTTAAAACAAGGCTAAATCAACAGCTATGCTAGCAGCTCTGTAAGGCTGGCACAGAGATGCTTTAAGCTAAATGAATGCTAATGTCAGCATGCTAACATGTTCACAATGGAAATAGTAACATGCTGATGTTTAGCATGTTTAATGTAGTATACTTAGTTTGGTGTGTTAGCATGCTAACGCTAGTTGATTAGCACTAAACACAAAGTACAGCTGAGGCTGATGGGAATGATGTTAGTTTTGCAGATTGGAAAAAAAATGAAATTATGGGGAAAAGTCAGGGAATCACCAATGTAATTAGGATTCATTGTCTGCAGAACCATGAGATATTTCACTGAATAAGTGAAAACTGATGTGTTGGTGGCACTAAACGTAAAAGTCAGAGGAACACCAAAGTCATGATTTATTTATATTAATATTATATACTTTGTTTGCACTCTATGTCTACTGCGAAATGTGATGTCTTGCATGCATATGTGCATGCAGTATGTAGGTCATTACAATTGGAATGGGTTCCCAATATGGACAGTGCTGAGTTTGCAGAATGACATTGCTGGAACTTCAGCAGAGTTCCCTGGGGATGAGGCCTCGGTCCTGGGAAGCTGTGGCCGAGGATCAACTAGATCATCGCAGCTTTAGGCCGCAGCAGCACTGTGAACCTTCTTCTTTCCCAGCGTGGGCTGACATTTACTAGTATATGTCCTGTTCCTCCCTGACTTGGTGGGAAGAATCAATGACTTTAGGCAAAGAGGAAAAAGTTTTCTCCTGGGAGGTAACTATAATTAACAGCCCCGATAGACTGCTAAACAAGGAATGTTGGATCAATTGTCATGTTTCCAGGATTGTGAAATGATTTTGTGTGTGCGTAGCATGTCGTATCATGATCAGTCTAATCCACCTCTCACAGCTCGGGGGGCTCTTAGCTCGGTAACAAAGCCCTGGTATCTGGGTCTGCAAGGTTGTTATTTGATTAAAACTATTCTCCAGGTTTTGATTTCAACTGCTTTGTCTAGGGTGGAAGTACTGTTTGTGTTTTGTCTGTGTCTAAACTAAAGCTCAGCCTGTTCAACTGGATTTTGAGCTTTCTGAGCTAAAAAGGGCTGCACCCAAGAATGACATTTATTACATAAATAGTTTGACATTTTAGGGAAAACACTTATACCTTCTCTTTCTGTGAGCTCAATAAGAAGCGCTCTGTACAGTAAATATGTAGCTGGAGCCAGCATCCAGTTAGCTTAGCTTAGCATAAAGACTGGAAACAGGGGGAAACAGCTAGCTTGGCTCTATCTGAAGGTAGCAAAATTTGCCTACCAGCATCCTTCAAGCTCACTAATTGACATGCTTATCTCATTTGTTTAATCTGTGTAAAAACCATAGTTTAAAACTACAATTTGCCATTTAATGGAGATGCCAGACTATTTCATGGCAATGGACAGTGTCATTGACAGTGTGGAGTGGTGTCAATTTTCAGAAAGAAAGTGAATATTTCCCAAAATGTCAAACTATTCCTTTAACAGTGTAATCAGAGTCTTTGAAATAATGTAATGTTTATATCAGAGGATGGGCCAATTACTGTTGTTTCTCATATTCGTGCACTTGGAGAGAGAGATGAGATGATTTCAGTTATGTTGCCCAGTATGTGAAATCCCTTGACATGGCTAGAGACAGGAACGCCCTAGTGGATACAGATTCAAGCTAATGGTCTGGGCACCACTAGGTGGGTTGGCTCCTCTGCTCCACTGGACGTCCACTGGACCCCCCACCCATAATAGGATCAAAGCCAGGCTGGATGTTAGGGGACAGAAGAGAATGATGTTGTCATCCACCCCCTGACCACTCCATCACTATAACTTATACCATGGCATTTCCTGCAGATAGTATGCCCCTGTTTGTCCTTTTTTAATCTGGCATCGCAATATCCTAGGACACGTTGGATTTCGTCATCAAATGAATTGTTGGTTTGCTAACTGTGGTGGTAAGCTCACTGCGAGCCAGAGATGGACCAAACAATTGCTTTGTGGTTGAAGTAAAGTGGTCATTTCAGGACTATATCATGCCATATCGTGCTATATAGGCTTTGCTTCCTGTTTTTCACACACTCTTCTTTTGTCTTCTATTCTTAATTGGATAAATGTAGTCTGTTTTGAAATGCCATAGTCGGCCAAGAATGCTAAAATGGCTTACATTTTAAGACAGTCACTACAACAAGAGTTACCTCACAGAAACAATATTTCCAACTCCCACTTAGATCTATTAAACTGACAATACTCATCAGTGTGCATCGATGTGTTTGGTCTGGCTACACTTCATGGCCTCTTTCTCTTTCTGCACTACATGAGAACCATTGTTGTGGCAGGCTCCTGCTCTCATACTGATAACAGGTTGATTTCCACGCATCTGTTTGAATGCATGAGACATTTTTGGGGTAAACGGGGGCCTTCTGAGTCCCCCTACTGAATTTAATCAAGCAATGAGACCAATAAGGTGAATTAAGGCTGGAGCTGACTCAGCCTTACAGAGGCCTCTTTATGCCGCTGCCGAAGTCGAGGGGGCCCAGGGTTAGCATGCATCACACACAGGAAAACACCAGGCAGCTCCCAGACAGTCCAGGCCCCAGCAGTCCGCCCCTGAATTCCTCCCTGCTCAACGTTTATAAGGAGCATATCGCCTCACTAGAGCCACTTTCAAAGAGCTTTCGTTCACATTGCAAGGCCCCCCATTTCCTCCTCTCTCTCAGGAGGGAAATGTAAGTGTGCAGGGGTGGAAATGTTGCAGAGTTGAAAGGAAGTGAATAGACGAAGAAAGCAATGTTATTTGTGGAACAGTGAGGCCCATTGGCTTAAAATAAACTAACACAAAATGACTTACTGGAAACTTTTCAGTCCTCTGCTGGTGATTAATGTTTCATTTTTTCTATGGGCACAGAGAGTGTTTGAAAAGAGGACATAAAGCTAAAGACTAACTTTTGTTTGATACAAGGTCATTGAGTGGCCAGCTGCAAGGCCCTCAGTCTACCCCTGGGAGCTGCCTTCCTATTGGACATCCTGTCCCTGATGAATTGTCACTCTTCTCATTTAAGATCACACAGAGGAAGCAGGACACTGCCAGGACACACCCACTTGTCTTCGCTGGCCAATCGGTTCGCTCCAGTTGTCCAGCATCCTTCGCACTCAGAAAACCACAGCTGCCACAAGAGCTCCTCCGCCGGAATCTGTGTTTGTGTCCTTCTTTCCCTAATCTCTGACCACACACACTTGTTCACTTGTGACAGCCAGCCGATGCCTGTTGGCCCCTGCCCAGCCGTCCCTCCATCTTCTGCACCGCCCTGAGACATCTGTGTGATGTGAGGCAAATGAGCAGGAAAGCTGGGGGAACTTTAGAGTTGACTGCTGGAACAGAACATGGGGGGCCCCACAGCAGAGTTATATAAGAGTCTGAAATCTAGCTGTACGCTCACATGAAGAACATCGCTCTCTTTTGCAGACACATGTCGAGCTCTCATACCATGAACATGGACATTACTTTCAATGCATTTCTTTTAAAGTCTGGCATGCAGGGAGGGATAGAACAGACCTAAAACTCATCTTATCCAGATATCTAAGTGATTCATTCTAGACATGAGGTTTGTTCACTGTGAAATGGAGAGGATGTGATCTCACCCAATTAAAATCCAACCTATGTCGCTTGCCGCTAATGACTTAATCCAGGCTTCCCCTTTGTGCCAAGTGTCCCTACCCACCCCCCACATATAGAAAAATTAGTGTTCTTCAATGGCTTTGGATAGGGATATATATACTACATACAGTAGTTTTGGAGAAAGCTCTCATAATATTGCAAATTTAGGACATTTCTCACATTGTTACAACAAAACTTTGACATTTTGGGAAAGAAATTTCAATAGCTATTTGGCGGACAGTTAGATGAGAACATTGATACCAATATCGTATCAGGTGAGTGGTTTCAATCTTCTTATTTAACTCCCTGCTAGAAAGTGTATTTCTCAAAATGTTAATGTGAAAGGATTTTTTTTTTTTACAACAGCAGTGTAGATCATTTTGTTCTGGCACCTTATAGAACCCCTTTTGTTTAAAGTGTACCCTCTTCCTCTCCCCTCCTCTGTCTGCTATTACTCCTGAGTGCATGCAGGAGAATAGGGCAATGTTCTCAGAGGCTTTGGTAGGAGTGAGGGATGCAAGCTGCCGGACGTCAGACTTGTATATAGACTTAATGGAGGAGGGGGTAGATTCAGCAGTGACCGAGGCCCAAACTGTAGAAAAGAAACCCTCTTGTGTTCATGACGCAGACGACTAAAGACCAAGCCCGGATATTGCTATCTGTCCCGTCATTGTCTCCTCAAATGTTGGCATTTCAGTTTGAATGATGGCTTTCAGTTTAGCCACAACATTCCTTCGACACAGTGTGGAAAACACCCTCTTTTTTCTGCGCTGATTGGACGTCGCTCCATTTGTTTTTTAATCTCGCTGCGTAGTTGAGTACAAATTAGCTGGTTGCAGGGCGTCCAATCACATATTAAGGATTGATGGTGGGGGTTACTCAAGCATTAAGGAAGTGGGATTAACACATCCACAAAAATATTATTATGAGATGGTGGGTAAAGAAGCAGTGCTGTGCCAAACAGTTATTTCTCAGATCCTGCACATTAATTGATAAACTTCTTCTGGAAAGCACCTTCTTTTCCCACTTTTCTCCTCAGCCACTCTGCAGTGAGTGGCAGTGACAGGTCAGATTTGATGTGTGACATTTGCGATAGAGGCCCGCTTCATGCTGCTGATAGCCTGACCAGAATAGCGTGTGAAAGAGCAACATTCATGTTGCCTACTTGTCATGTTTGGGAACGGGTGTTTAGTCCACTTCCAGCGGGGTGTAATCATTTGATGTAAAAGCATACACTATGCAACCATGTGACAGACAGAAGCCATTTTATCATCTCTACTGGCTGAGCTATCACTCAGCACTGGGAGGAGTGTTCACCACTGTTCACACCACAGCATTCCAGCCATAGCATCCTCTTTTCTACTGTCAGTAAACCCAAACAGCCAGCTTGACTCAGAGCACATGGGTAACCTGTAATCAAGCTTGGCCCTGAAACTGGCATGTAAAAGTAAATCCTGTGTTTATATCCGAGAGAGGCCTCCCTAATGGAGCGACTGGCACAGGAAATACATAAGATGATGTTAAGCTTCAAACCAATCTCTGGGATTAAAGATCTTGACAATCACCCTCCACCTCTTCTCTCTTTCTCTGTCTTTGTCTCTTTCTCTTGATCTGTGGCAGTCTGCCCATCTCCGGGCCCCTGTGCTCTGGTGGGTTCAGTGGACTGGTATGCAGCAGGAATCTTTGGATCAAGGTGATTTCACGCTCCTCCACGTTTTCCCAGGGCTTTGGGCGCTCTCTGTTACCTCTGTGCTGCCCGGAGTGTGTGATAGTGGCTGACATGTGTTATCATAGGACACATGCACAAACAGCAGCAACAGGGTAAGGCTGCTTTATCGTTCTAACACCTCTTTTTCCTTTCCCTCAAGTTGCAGGCTTTGACTGTCTGGTATGGTAGGCTTCTTTGGCGTCTTGTGGAGAAAACCCCTTTGGACAAAAACACTGACTCAGGGATTTGTCAGACCCTCCATGAACAGACAAACGGATAACCCTCTGACATGAAATCTCAATTTTAAGATGAATCCTCTCAAACATACACCCACTCCTTTGAAGTAGAACTTATCTTGCTAACCTTGACATTCCCTCAGAGACGGTTCCCACTCTCACTTCACAGTCTGCTCTCATAATAGCTCCACAGTTCTCTTTTTTTTCCTCTCAATGAAACTCCATATCTCATTCAGCTATTTGGTGGCGACTGTGAAAGGGGGGAAAGTTTGTGAAGTCGTTCCAGCGAGAAGTGGTTCAGTTCAGCTCCTGTCATTCAGCTGAACTGACTGTAAATATGCTTACACATGATCGGAAGCAGCACATTTAGATGCGTGAACGGTTTACTTGTGCATGTTTTGATGCCTTTAATAAGGAATTTAGCACTTACAGCTGCACAGAGAAAACGCACGGAAGTGAAATAGCCTTCAGAGATCAAACATGAAACAACTTCACGACTTCCTCGTCTATTATAATCCTACCTTTTTCACATTAGATCATGTCTAAGAAGGACAAAATAACATTTAGACATCCTGGAGACACCACAAGCACTCTCTGCAGATTTACATGTCCATGCTCATACCATGCCAAAGGACTTCCTTTATGGAAAACTTTTCCCTGGAAAGGGATCAACATCCTTATGGCAAAGGGTGTGGACAACATCACAATATGTCACATGGATCCCAGCTCATGTGGCAGGACTATGACCTGATTAAAAGCACCAATGGTTTCAGAGAGGCTGTGTACTGACTTTAAGTAAGGGCTATCACACATTAGCCTATTAAATAGTGAACCTGTGGTCACACTTACAATAAAGAACATCTACAAACAAGCTGCCGCTGTGTACCAAGATACCAGAGAGCAAGCATGTACAGCCATGCTAGCGTGTCTTTGAAGCTTTTCTTTATACTAACACAGCCGTGCTTTAAGCTAAATGCTTACGTCAGCATGCTAACATGCTGATTTTAAGCTGGTATAATGTTCATCATAAGTCCCTTTCACACATGCACTGCAACCCTTAAGTTATCTAGACATTACCCGGAGGAGCTACATGTGAGAACACAAATGTCCAAATCAGCTGGATCGGGCGTCAAACGGTCTTCTGCTAGCTGCTTGAATAGAGCAGGTAGGCTAATTGTCCGGAGAACTCACAGCAAGCGAGTGGTGAGTGGCGTGTTGATGACGTTTCTATCAAGCGGCTGGTGGAAAATGGAAGAATACAAACATCCGAGAGTGAAGAAGTAAGGTAATTTACACAAAGACGGCAACGAAAATGTCTGAATGGAGAGACGAGGAGATTCTGGAACTTCTGTTGGTAAGGGCCAACGATGAAAATGTCATAAATTCAAGGAACTCAGGAGACTCGGTTGTTTATGACCAAATTAACTAACTGGCAATGAGACCATGGTGTAATCTGCTTAATATTACAGTAGCCTGTGGACCAACACCTCTAGAGTCATGCCGATGACAAATCAGGCAGAGAAATGATTAATGTCATAGATTCTCCACTGAAAAATGTTGTAAAAATAAAAAGAGGCTGGTACTCTTCAAAAATATACAATAGCTTAACTTTGCAGGTGATTAGGTTTGGACAACTACAGCTTACCAGAATAAAGCTTATAGCTAGGAGACATAAACCAGCTAGTTAACCAGCTAACTTCAAATATTGTTGCTGTTCTAGTCATTTTATTCCTAACTGATAGATTTATCTGATGTCCTCAATTATTATTCACTCACTGTAAGTGTGGTTTGTCTTGTAAGTTAATTTTCCCTACATACTAAGTGTTCAAAATGACAATAAAATCAATGAGAAAAAGGTTGAACGTAGGACAGAGCACATGCACATTTGCAGCTGCAAAGAAATGACAGGGAATCCAGTGTTATGAGTGAAATGTTAGTTGAATGAGAGATATGTCATTATCATATTAAAACTGAGTAGCAGGTAGCCTATACGCTAGCAGTGGTAACTAATGTCTGCGTGGATGGTCCACTGTGCAGACTAAACTTTTCTGACTTTAATCTGGTGCATCACTGCACTGTTAGCCACAGTTAGCTTGTTAGCTTTTTGAGGGAGAGTATTAATAAGATGTTCTGTCAGAACATGGTCCTCAAATATGTTGGACCATCTGGGTTGGAGATATACAGGTCTAATGGCAGACAGTACAAAGTGCTGATTTGTATCGTAAGCTGCATACATTGTATGTAAACAGTCTATCATTTGTACACTAGGGATTTTGCATTTTTCCAGTTTTCAATACTGTTATTATTCACTCTTAGGCTGCCTTCAACTTTAAATTAATGTAAACATTTTATTTTATTTACAATAACCTATGTTTTGCCATTTAAATTGCAAGATGTATATAGGAATTTAACCCACTTTATAAAATCTTGTATGTAAGGTACTGTGCTTAACAGGTAAGTCTTTTAAGAAGTCTGGCCCACAAGAGGTGAGTTTTATGTGCAGCTAGAAATTTATGGAGGCCCCAACATAGCATCTATTTTATTCACAAATTCAGGGAAATTGGGGGATTGAGCAATATTCTTTCAGGGGGCCCAGCTGATGGCAAGACGGCTGCATTATAACTGTAGTGATTCGTGTATGGTAAGTATTACCACAGCTATTATTTCTACTTATGTCTTTTCTAGCATTTGCATGGTATTTTCCCCCAGCAATTCATGTATCTCATAATTATTCTGTTCTGATCAGACACGTCATTGTCATTGTCCACCTCTCATTATATTCTACTTTTTTCACATATAACCTAACATTTTTTTATATTCTGCTTTTTGTTCTTTGTTGTTTCAATTAATTAAATTTAGTAATTATTGTATTTTGAATTTGAATGAATTGCATTAGTTGTAGGCCTATTAATGTCTGTACATGGGACCACAGTAGCTAAATTTAGTACAAAGTATCTCTTCTCCTTGGCTGATTGATTAATGTTTTTGTACATGGTCCCTGAGAAATAAATGTAATAAACTAAACTGAATTTTAGTTGTCAATGTTTTATTTCCTTTGTTGGTGAGATGCCCTCATGACAGTGTTTTTGAATTTTACCAGTACAAACCTTTGTTTTTTAGAATTATGTTTTATTTTTCTGTTACTTAAATAAAAATAAATACTACAAAATAAATTGTATAATATATAAAACTAATACATTTGATTTAACGGTTTAACATGTTAGTAGTTGTAATGTTAAATTCATCTTTTACATTTCTATTATGATCATAATGCGGCTGCTGATGATTATTATTATTATTATTATTATTATTATTATTATTATTATTATTATTAGTAGTAGTAGTAGTAGGCTAGTAGTAGTAGTAGTAGTAGTAGTAGTAGGCTAGTAGTTCAAATTATGTACAAACTAGCTCTATTCTAAACTAAGCAACTAACCCCCCAAAAAGTGTAGGCTACATTGTCCATTATGGTTATTATCCTGTAGGCTATTTCATGCAGAGATCTAAAGGCTCCATTAAAGGTAGTCTAAACCAGTTGTGGGACAGATAAGACCTAGGCTACGTCATGTTCGGACAGTCGACCTCGAGTCTTTTAAAAATATTGTTTAAAGTAGAGCAAGATCGGAAGCCAAGCAAACAGCAGAGGGGTTTGTGGGGTTTCTGCCACATCGGCTTTTATTTTGAAAGCTGTAGCCGGATGTCGTCCTCGTTGTGTCCCGTTTGACTCCGAGCAGGCATTGCAGATCGCAGAAGCAAAGCTGAGAGGCAGTGGGACTGAATTGAAGCGTAACCCAGCAGTCTCAGCCTCATGCTTTATCCTGGGCTCTTCCCCTCCTTCTCTTCTTGTCCGCTGTCGACAACATCGTGACAATATTTAATTTTTATTTGTATTATTTAGCCACAAAAAACAACAAAAAAGTGGAGGGGGGGGAGACGGGGGCCGAGTCATGGAGCTTTATTGCCTGGAGTCGGACATATCCGTGAGAGCCCAGCCTGACCCAAACATCCTCTATGATGACAGAGTGTTGCAAAGTTTATTAACAATTGAGGACAGGTTTTTACCTCAATGCTCTTATTTCCAGCGGGTCCAGAAGGATATTCAGCCTTATATGAGACGAATGGTTGCAGGTTGGATGCACGAGGTTTGTGGGCATTTTATGCATTGATAAGCTAACTGTTTTAGCTATTTTTTTTGCATGTTGACACACATCTTTAAGCTAATTTTGGCTCATAAACTGTGTGTTTTAGTTCAGAGAGTTGTCGTGGATGTTAACCTATTCGACAATTGAACGAGAATGACTCACCAAAGGCGTGGGAGAGTCGGAAATTCCACCACGAAGAAAATTCGGCTTCAAAGAAATAGCCTAGCTAGCTAGATATTGACATTGATTAACAGTTACAAAGTTGGTGCTTTTTGCTAACTAGCTAGCTCACGCGTGAGAGGGGAAGTTAATCTTAATTTACATAATCGAAAAACCGACAGTTACCATTTTTAATAATTATTATTAATTTTTTCAAATGGCTCAAGCTCGTTGGCTTTAGTCGGGCAACGTGCATGCAAAACCACTTTCACTTTTGAAGATAAAATCACTTAATGTTCACAAAATTCCGTTTTTTAACTGTCGGAAACTATTTTAACACACTTTATTAACATTGTGCACACGCTGTAAAGCTCCTCGATGATATATTTTAATTTTTACATATTTTTTAAAGAGACAAGCCCCAACAAGGAAGAGGAGTTGAATGGCGACGTTTTGCTGAAGTACTTCCTATTGAACTAATTTGTTTCTGCCATGCCCTGACTTTGCTAAGTGATATGGAAATTAGGGATTTAACCTTTTAACCTTAAGACAACAATAGCATGGAAAATCACGTTCTTATGCAGAACCACCCACATCTTTAACTGCTCCTTTGCTTTAAAGCATTGATACTCTTTTATTTTACATTTTTATTATTTTACAGATATATACTAATTGTTCTGTTCCATTTCTGTCTCATTTTAGGTGTGTGAAGAGGAGAAGAGTACTGAAGACGTCTTCCCTTTAGCAATCAATTATTTAGACAGGTTTTTAGCAGTGGTGCCCACAAGAAAGAGTTATTTGCAGCTTCTGGGAGCTGTGTGCATATTCCTGGCCTCCAAGTTAAAAGACTGCAGGCAGCTATCAGCAGAAACACTTTGCATGTACACAGACAACTCCATCACACCACAGGAACTGCTGGTAAGAACTGGAGATTTTAAAAGCCCCATTCATGAGAGCATAAAAATGCACTCAACATGTCATGATTTTATAATGCTAATAGCTAAATTGGTTTCACTAGAAGTATCCTATTTTCCTTATAAATGGAGCTGTGCACAATACAGCCATATCCTTTCTTTGGATCCATGTGGACTAAAGAGGCGTGTGATGCCATCTAGTGCCAGTTATGCAGTATAGGATTTGGATCTCTTGCAGTGCATGTATTTGCTCTGTATTTCAAGTAGATATCTCCACACATCTATAGAAGTATTAAACAAGAGGAGTATATCTCTTTATGGCATTTACAAGAATACTTTTTATTCTTTCTCACAAACATGAGGCTGATTTAACTTGACGACCAGTTTGTCCACCACAAACTTTGAGCTGTTGTTTTTTTAAAGCAAAGTAGCTACCATATTAGAGCTGTAACTAAGGATTATTTCTTTGTCAATAGTTTTCTCAATTATTTGATCTATAAAATGTCAGAGAATTGTATACATTGGCCATCACCATTTTGTAACGCCCAAGTTTTGTTCAACCACCAGTGCAAAAACCAAAAACAATCTGCACTCAAGGTCCACATACAAACATGTTCTGGAGCAGTATCACACAGTCCTTATTGGCAGATTAAGTTTGCTCAGTTGTAATGGACCTGTACAGTAGCTGTTCAGACTTTCCGTGATTCTGAGCTATTCAGTTTACCATCACAAAGCTAAAATGAAGAGAAGCAGAGCTGAGATGATCAGTCGATCGACAGAATAATGAATCGTTTCAGTAATTTTTCAAGCAAAAGTGCCAAAAATTTGATAATTTGCAGCTTTTGTTTTCATATGTGATGGTAAACTGTATATCTTTGGGATTTGGACTGTTGTTCAGAAAAAAAAACAAGAATTTAAAGATGACAAATTAACCGCTACATATTTTTTATAGACAAAACGGCCAATTGAGAAAATAATCATTAGTTGCAGCCCTAAAGTAAAGCAGCAAATCCTCCCATTTGAAAAGCTGTGACCATGTAATGTTTGGCTTTTACAAAATTGCTTCTTATTTCAACCAAACGGCTCCACACGCTCTATACATCCTCCTGTGTTGCCTGCAGCTGTTGAGGGAAATGACATTAGTCCTATTTGATGCTCTTTAAGACTCCAGATTCCTGGATATCCTGACAGGATGCACAGAGAAGGCCGTAAGAGCCAGTCAAAGATGTTGCAGCTCTTCCTTATAATGAACAGTCTTATGCTGCTTCAGCTGGAAGAGAGAAGTTTAAGGGGGTGGAGGGGTGGTTGTG